>NW_012267265.1:13287480-13390414 GCF_000151885.1 Dipodomys ordii | reverse complement strand
AAAGAAAGAAAGAAAGAAAGAAAGAAAGAAAGAAAGAAAGAAAGAAAGAAAGAAAGAAAGAAAGAAAGGAAGGAAGGAAGGAAGGAAGGAAGGAGGAAGGAAGGAAGGAAGGAAGGAAGAAATGAAATAAGGAGAGAGAAAGGAAAGACAAGAAGTATAGAAAGAAAGAAGGAAAGAAAGAAGGAAGGAAGGAAGGAAGGAAGGAAGGGTGAATAATTTTCAAGTTTATATTAGAAAGCAGAATAGAAGGTCTACTGCTAGTCACATCATTTGAAGTCCAAGCTTATCACCATTTCATTGATTATTTTCTATTTTCTAATGACAAAGTTGCAGTTATTCATTCAGATACTGATTGCAATAGGTACTGCTTTTCTACTATAAGTCAGACCCTAAATGCTCAGGTTAGGTAAAATGAAATAAGTAGCATCACAACTTTCAAGGAATCCACATTCTGGAGAGGAAAGAGACAAGCAAACAGAAAAGTGATCAAAGGACCAACAGAAGGCCTTGGGAATCTGTGCAGATTTTAGGGAATGCCCTTCCTAAATCCATGGAAATCCAACTACCCAAGCTGTAATCTCAACTCTACTACACAGATTTTGTCTACCGTCTTTGTTCATGTTTACTTGACCTTTCCTAAGTTTCTGAACAATGAAAACCTGTCAAATTTAGTCTCTAGTATACATGTTGTTTTATATTTCTGTGTGTGTGTGTGTGTGTGTGTGTGTGTGTGTGTACACTTTAAGATGGTATTTAACACTTCTTTTTCATAGTTTGCTAAAGAAAAAACAGGGAGTATTTTATACTTACAGCACATTTCAGTTTGGATGCTAAATTTTTACCTATCATCTATCATTGATGGCCCTTCTAAACTCTTAGAAGAGTACACATTCATGTTATAGTACTGCCATAACCAAATTGCTGCTGACACACTTGCAAATATTGGCACATGTTTTTACTCTAAACAATAGATCTGGTGTAAGTCTGCAGTCATTCTGAACAAGTTCTAGAAAGTAAGTACCAGCATCTTGGTAAGAACAAGTAGGCAACCACAGCAGGCTGGTTATCAATAATAAGCTGTAAACCACAATGAGGGGTTAACTGCAAGGTTTCATCTCTGATCCCACAAATAGCAGGAAATTGTGGCGAATGCAGTGAAAGTATAAGTTGTCTGAATTAAGTGAAATACAAAAACTATCTATATATGGCAATATTTGAAAATAACACACTTCTAAAGATTTTTTTTCCTTTACTCAAGAGCAACCTTTTATTTTCTTGGCGATGTGACTAAGTCCTTATTAGTTACTAAGAGCTATTTTCATTTTTAATAAAAGGATTAGAGAAATGTTGTGAAATATTTGGTAAATATTCTTGAGCTTTACTGTATAAAAGACTCACTTGAGAAATGTGTAAATGTGTTAGAAAGTGGATTCTAGGGACCTGTTCTCAAATATTCTAAATCTTCTCTAGACTTTAAGAGAGAAAAACACCTTCTACTCTCACCACTGTATTGTGTTCCAGATGGTATAACAAAACTGTGGATTTCCCCTCTCTGGTACAGGAACTCTCACTCTCTGAAAGATTCAACATAAGCCCAGAATCAAGGACTAGAGTACAATTGTTTAGGTGAAACTACCTTTTTCCATTAGTATAATTGAAGACTGGTGATTAATATTTGTTGTACTCACAGACATATTTTGAATTAAAGTCCCACTGTACAGCTACTTAAAGGTAATTTAATTTTTTTTTAAAAAAAAGTACATTGATATCAAAGTAAGCAAATCACAGAAACAATAATCACATAAGCCATCAGGCCACTTTCTGTATATTATTGAATTAAAGGAATAAGGGAATGGGATGTCTGCAAGTTGTGATTGTGAACAGGGTATAAGCCACATGTTGATTCTGAACTAAGTGCCAACCCAGGTATACCAATAATCATTCATTTACGGTGTCCTTCGCTCCTCTGGAGTAGGTGTCTAGGTGAGAGTCAAGATAACATATTAACACTGATTCTTTGCAAACAAGTGCTTTATTTCCTTCCCCAAATCTCCTTGTTTCTGTACCAAAAGAAAGAAAATAAACTACTAGCCTGCCTTGTGGTTTACTTGGGTAAAAGTCAATACTCTTCATTATCAAGTTAAGAGAAAAAGGAATCTAACCATAATGGCTCCCAATCCTTTAGATCAGAAATTAAAATGATGGAGAAGGTGCTTGGATACTCGGAGAGACACAAAATAGGTAACATAGTGGTGGGCCCAAAGACAGTTAAGATTGTTTGTGGGGGAGAGGGAAAGTACGAGAAAATTGAGGGAAGGGCTAAAGTTTTTTTTTTTTTTTTGGAAGGGCTAAAGTTTGACAATAAATGTACTCTTTACCTCTGTATATCACCTTGACAATTAAAAAATGATGTATACAAAAGGATGGGATGCTGAATTTATTATTGTAGCCTAGAGGAGCTTATACCATTCTTTATGTTGATAATTTGTAACACTAGGGAGCAAAATAATAATTCATTTTGTATTGATAAAGTATTTCAAGGTGATTTCTCTCCTACAATTAATCTTTGCAGAAGTCTCTGAGAAATAACTATTCTTATCCACATGTTGAATTTAAACCTTACCGATGATATTTTGCCAAATCCACATGTGACTCTGACAGAACTGAGACACGAAACCATACTTTTAGGCTTCACCAGAGGGTGCCATTTAATGTTCTGATTGGGCTAACCAGCATGGATAGGATCTGAGGGGACTTAGTCACCAACATCTGTGACATGACTAATGAACTCAGTTGGTTAGGGTCTTTCCAGTCTTCTTTCTACATCCTTCTGTAATTAGTCACTAAGTTGAGTCATATTAACTACCACATTTCTTGACACCATTCCACCCTTTCTTCACCAGCAGTGTCCAAGTTGATACTATAACCTGGCCATTTACCAAATATCTCATAATCCTGCTTCTTGACACATGAGTTGTGTCAAGAAATGATTCCTGTCTGAAATGATTTCTTCTCTTCCTGTTCACTTGTAAACTTTTCAAAGTCCATCCATAAATTCCAAGTTCACTTCTTAATGTTTTATAGTGGGAGAAAACAAGGAAACATTCACCAAAAGGAAAGGTTTCACAGAAAGATATTTGGGTAATATTAACTTCATGAAAGGTTTTTGAGCTGTATGAGTGCTAGTTTCCACATCTTGACACCTATAAAACTCACATGAAAATGTGGTTTGAACCAAATGCCATACAGAACCCAAGGTTTTGCTTTTTATTTATTTTATTATTATTTTTTTCGGTCATGGGGTTTGAACTCTGGGCTTTGTCGCTGCCCTTTGCTCTTTAGCTCAAGGTGAGCATTTTACCACTTGGGCTACAGCGCCACTTCCGGTTTTCAGGTTGTTTATTAGAGATAAGAGTCTCATGGACTTTCCTGCCCAGGCTGGCTTTGAACCATGATTCTCAGATCTCAGCCTCCTGAGTAGCTAGGATTTCAGGCATGAGCCACCAGTGCCTGGATGCTTTTTATTTTTAAGATTGAATATACTCTAGTCTGTATAGTTTTACATGCTCATTTTAATTAACATAACTTATTAGATTTCTTCTTGTGATTAAAACCTATCCAATATGACATTGTACATACTTGTGGTCAAGGTTGATGAGCAAACCATACAAAAGATAAAAGTCGCTGGGTGTCAGTGATTCACACTTTAATCCTAAGACTTAGGAGGCTGAGATCTGAAGATCACGGTTCAAAGCCAGCCTGGGCAGGAAAGTCCATGAGATTCTTATCTCCAATAAACCACTAGAAAATTGGAAGTGGCACTGTGGCTTAAGCGGTAAAGCACTCATCTTGAGCTGAAGAGCTGAGGGATAGCACCCAGGCCCAGAGTTCCTTGGAAAGAGGTTTTTAATCTTAGTTATGAAAAGTAGACAAACATTCCCACCATATAACGGATATGTGTGTGTATTTAGTCATTTAGAAAATGCAGGAATCCTGATAAGATCCAAAGTAAAGCAGGAACCACAAATAACAACAGTATTTCAGGAGTCCTCGCTCCATGTCAGGGATCCATAAACACTATCTACTGTCTCATTAAACTCTACAATAATAATGTAAATATTTTTTGGTTCTCAATCTGCAGAAGGAGGAACTGAGATCAAGAGAGATTAGTGAGTCCAAAAGTCACATAGATAATAAATATTAAAATTCCAATAAATAACCTACAACCTTTATATTCTGACAGATTTTAGCACATAGCTTCTACTGGAAGCAAGACTTGAAAATGCCTTACATTAAGAAAATAGAAAGTTGGTTCTTTGAAAAATTAACAAAATAGACAGATCTTTAGCAAACCTGACCAAGAAAAGAAGAGAACACATCTAAAAAACTAAAAGTAGAAATGAAAATGGGAACATCACAACAGAAAAAAATCAAGATTCAGAAAATTGTAAGAGAATACTTTGCAAACCTTTATACTAAAAAGTTGGAGGATCTGGATGAAATGGACGAATTCCTAGAGAATATTGATATACCCAAACTAAATGAAGCAGATTTAAACCAATTACGTAGACCCATAACAAGTTATGAAACAGAAATAGCAATAAAAACCTCCCATCTAAAAAAAAAAGCCCAGGACCGGATGGATTTACAGCCAAAATCTGTAAGGCCTTCAGAAGAGAACACACTCCCATACTCCTCAAACTCATCAATGAACTAGGAAGGGAAAGTTCACTACCAAACTCATTCTGTGAACCAGAATAACCCTCATCCCCAAACCAGACAGGTACTCATCAAAGAAAGAACTTAGACCCATCTCTTTGATGAACATCGATACAAAACTTCTCAATAGAATTCTGGCCAACCAACTTCAACAACTGACAAAAAAAAAAAAACCCATACACTATATCTAGGGTTGCAAAGCTAGTTCAATATACACAAGTCAATTAATGTAATTCAACACATCAGGAGAAGCAAGGACATGATTATCTCAATAGATGCAGAAAAAAAAACATTTGACAAGATCCAACACCCCTTTATAATAAAAGCTCTGGAGAAGCTAGGCATCCATGGAACATCCCTCAATATAATGAAGGTTGTATATGACAAACCTAAAGCCAGCATTTATACTTAATGATGAAATGTCTAAACAATCATGAAGGAGATTGGGACGTACACTCTCTCCACTTCTCTTCCATATGGTACCGAAATTCCTAGCTAGAGCAGTAAGGCAAAAAACAAACAAAGGGGATCCAAGTAGGAAAAGAAGAAGTAAAATTCTCCCCCTTTGAAGATATGATCCTGTATTTAAGGAATCCTATAGATTCCTCCCCCAAGTTAATTGAGCTGATTTGAAACTTTGGCAAAATAGCAAGGTATAAAATTAATCCACAAAATCATATATATACACAATGGAATTCTATGCCTCCATCAGAAAGAATGACATTGCCCCATTTGTTAGGAAATGGAAAGACTTGGAAAAAATTATATTAAGTGAAGTAAGCCAGGCCCAAAGAAACATAGGTCCCATGGTTTCTGTTATTTGCAATAACTAGTATATGTCAGAGTCAAGCAGAAAAGGTCAGATAAGGTGATGTTAGGGAAATGAACCCTAAGATATGTATTCAAATGTTTTGTTTTTCTTTCATGCGATTGTTTCTAACATATTTATAAGATTATTTCTTCGTTGCTTTGTATGTTCCTCCCCCACGGTATAACCCTGCTTTCACTGTATTTGATGTCGGTATAATTTGTGGAGGGGAAGGGGAAAAACAAATCGTCTAAATAGGGATACAGGTGGACCCATTGCAACAATGAGATGTATAAGGCTTTATGTCAAAAACGAACTTTACAACTTTGGTGGGGAGGGGGGCAGGGAGGATGAGAAGGGGAAACAAAGGAGGAGGCTACAATGCTTGATAAGAAATGTACTCATTATCTTTCCCATATAATTGTAACCCCTCTGTACAGTATTTTCACAATAAACATATTTTAAAAAAAATAAAATAAATCCACAAAATCAGTAGCTTTTCTGTATGTCAATGATGAGAAGAGCAAGACTGAAATCAGGAAAGCAGCTCCATTTGTAATAGCCTAAAAAAAACTCTAGGAATTAACTTAACCAAAGATGTGAAGGACCTTTTTGATAAAAGCCTTAATAAGCTGGAAAAAAATTAAAGCCCATTTAAGGAAATGGAAAATATTTTCATGCTCCTGGATTGGAAAGATTAACATCATGAAAATGGCCATCCTTCCCAAAGCTATTTACAAATTCAATGCAATACCCATCAAAATCAATGATACAGAGGAAGCAATAAAAAATCCATATGGGTTATTGTTTCTTTCCTGTCTCCTCTCCAGCCACCGTGAGGGACACGAGAGATGGTTTTCGAAGAAAAAGTTTCTACTCTTCCCATTATTCAAGGGACCGTTCTCCCCATAAAAGGGAGCCTTCATTTTTCAGAGTCACCTGGAGGTCCAAAGGACTCTGCTCACAGCAGATCTGGCTCCAGTGTCAGCAGCAAGGGCTACTCTCCAGAACGGAGCAAAACGTATTCATTCCACTAGTCTCAGCATAGAATTAAAGGGAGATCTGTTCAGTCTTTGAAAATATCACAAGACACTTCACCTTCAAGCTCTTCAACAGTTCCTTCATCAAAGGTGTTAGACAAACCCACTAGGTTCACCGAAGAGGAACTGGCTGAGGCTGCAAGCAAGTGGGCTGCAGAAAAGTTAGAGAAGTCGGATGAGAGGAACTTGCCTGAAATTTCTGAGTTCGAGACAGTACCTGCTGTACCATTATTCACTGGCCAGCTGGAGGAACCTGAGTCGAATACAACGGGTGGGATAGAATTATTTGAAGACAGTCAGCTAGGCAGTCGCTCTAAAGCAATAGCATCAAAAAACCAAAGAGATTGAACAGGTTTACTGGCAAGACTGTGAAATTTTCGGGATGGTGGTGAAAAATGCTGATTTAAAAAGATCCTTCACTAGAATAGTCAATACAGTTTGCACTGAGGCAGAATTTACATGAAATAGGTGAGTGGTGTGTTGAAGAATTGAAGCTTTTCATTTCAGAGTATGATACTTCTGCTCAAGATTTTGGACAGCATTTTTAGAAAAATTAGTGTTCAGGCAAAATAAATATATAAAAAAATGTTTCTAGATATAACCACCTTCTCTCCTCCACCTCTAAAACTGTGTAAATCCTTAATGTAAGGAACTTTTTTGATGAAGAGCAATACTTTATTTGGCCATATTCTAATTCAGGTAAATGTCTAAAATAGTGTTTGAAAGATGCTTTAATTATAATTATTTCTAAACATAAAGTCACTTAATCCATACTCCCCCAGTTCACTTCCCCCCCAAAAAAATGATGGTTAATTTGCTAAGCTTTGGAAAAACAATCCTGGAAAGCAACTCTTTGTCCTTACTCCTATTCTACTGTCTTCTATGGCATACGGTGATTTAGTCATTTGAGTGTAATTTTATAGGTAGAGATCATTCCACTTAAATAAGTATAGTCTTTTGCATTCTTGTAGCAGAGATCGTCATGTGAAAACCGTTAGCATTCTGAGTTGTGATTTTTTTATTGTTTTCACAATACAGAGGGGTTACAGTTACATGGGCAAGATAACGAGTACATTTCTTATCAAGCATTGTTGCCTCCTCCTTTGTTTTCCCTTCCCATCCCTTCCTATCTCCCCCCTCCCCCAGATTCCCTCCCCTCCCCTCCCCTCCCCACCTCCTGCCAAAGTTGTAAAGTTCCTTTCTCAACATTGATTTGTACATCTCATTGTTGCAATGGGTCCAACTGTATCCCTATTTAAATGATTTGTTTTTTCCCTTCCCCTCCACAAATTATACCAACATCAAATACAGTGAAAGCAGGGGTTATACCGTGGGGGAGGGACATACAAAGCAACAAAGAAATCATCTTATAAATATGTTAGAAACAATTGCATGAAAGAAAAACAAAACATTTGAATACATATCTTAGGGTTCATTTCACCTAACATCACCTTATCTGACCTTTTCTGCTTGACTCAGACATATACTAGTTATTGCAAATAACGGAAACCATGGGACCTATGTTTCTTTGGGCCTGGCTTACTTCACTTAATATAATTTTTTCCAAGTCTTTCCATTTCCTAACAAATGGGGCAATGCCATTCTTTCTGATGGAGGCAAAGAATTCCATTGTGTATATATTCCACATTTTCTTGATCCATTCATCTACTGAGGGCATCTGGGTTGGTTCTATATCTTAGGAATGGTAAATAATGCTGCAATAAACATAGTTGTGCTGGTAGCTTTAGTATGGTCTTGTTTGTGATCATTCGGGTAAATGCCCAAATGTGGGATTTTTTTTTTATGGACTCTTCTGTTAGGTCTCTAGCAAGTTGAGGATACCATCCTAATAAGTACCCTGATATCTTAGTGCGTGTTTGCTTTGAAAACAGTTCTTATTCAGCAACAAAACAAATTTAAGCCCTCTAAAACATACCTTCAAAATTTTTTTCTCAAATAACTTAGTGTTTTTTCTTAAAATATTCATGGAAGTTTGGAGTACTCTAGCTGATCAAACTTTAAACATCATCTAGTAAGAATAAAAGAAAGCAATTTGAGGTGGAAGATGAGTATTTTAAAGATGTAATTACTGAAATAACTTTCTGCGGAAAAAGCTCAGCATATATAGGAGATTGGAGTTTAACATTTTCATTGGCCCATACTTTAAAAAAAGTGATCACGTATTCGTGTTTAAACCATTTGCAAACTATTCTTTTATTAGTCTCTATAATCTGAGTTTGTTCTGCTGACTTTTAAATGTCTCTTAACCTTCAAAAATGTTCTTTAAAAAAAAACAAAGGAGAATTAGTAAGCTAGCAAGCAGTCTGTGTGTGTACCCAGTTCTTCATGAGTGAGCCAACCAAATCACGAGTTAGTTAAGAATTTAATTGGGACCATTAGAATATTCCACCCATTTCCTGGCCATTTTCAGCAGTCCTGTGCATTGAGCCAAAATAAAAATTTGTAGTATTAGTTAGTACGGAAACTTTAACAATCATGTTTGTTATTACAGCCCAATTGCTTAACCTCCCATCCTTTTTCCATTTCTACCACATGCTCACTTCAGTTTTGGCCTTATTTGTATGCCCTTTATTGTTGTCCTCATCTAAAAGTACCCAAAGATTATATTGAACATGAAAATAGCAGTATAAATAATTTTAATGGAGCTTATGATGGGTGCTTCAAAATATGTTAAACCATTTTACAAGTTTTGATGAAGGCCATAGAAGTTTCTAAGCCCATCTTAATTTTCTTCTCATTGAGATCTAACTTCTTGATTTATCCAACATTTATAAAATATAAGCCCAATAAAAGTCACTTTAGAAAGGCACGGATGTTGATTTTATTTTATCCTCTCAGTGTTTTTTCTTTCCTTTAAGTATTCTATTCCCAGAATTCAGTTCCTTTAATCAAGATTTTTTTACAAGATTTTTAAAAGTAAAATTTGAGACACTACCATAGGCAGAGGAGTTGTGCACTTTATTGAAATTATTAAACGTTTACTAACATATATTTCAGAGCAGGCACAAGCATTTAAAGCTGTTTATAGCTTGCCATTGGCAGCATTCTGATAGGCTTGTCAGTGTTAAACAGCTTATTTGGTTTTTGCTTTATGATGCCCTTTAAAGTCTAATTTTAGGATAGATATATTGAGATGTGTTCTACAGTGTATTTTGCTAAATGTACTTATTTGTAGATTGTCTGTTGTTTTTGAGTAATGCCCAACTGATGTGACAAAACTTTTATTGTCTTACCATAAAGCCTTGAGGATCAACAGGGAAAACAGATATTGTAAAGCTTTTTGTGAACTTAAAAAAAATCCATATGGAATAATAAAGGACCCAGAATAGCAAAAATGATCCTTAGCAGGAAGACAGTGCTGGTGGAATATCAATACCAAACTTCAAACTCTATAACTCTATTACAAAGCTATAATAATAATAAAAAAAACAGTTTGGTACTGGTACAAGAACAGACCTGAAGAACAATGGAATAGGACTGAAGATCTATAAATGAACCCACAGACTTATATTTGACAAAGGAGCCAAAAATGCAGGAGGAAAGAAAGATAGCCTCTTCAAAAAATGGTACTGGCAGAACAGGCTATACACATGCAGAAAACTGAAGCCAGATCCTTTTATATCACCCTACACCTAAATCAATTTCAAATGGATCAAAGACCTCACCTTGAAAGTGTTACAGGAAGGAAAATGGTAAACACGAGGGCTCCTTGGCAGAGAAGGGTCTTCTTGGGGAGGAAGTTGCTAATATCAAGTGTTACTGGCACCTCAACCATGAAGGTTTGGCTGACTAATAATTGATGTGGTTCCCTGAATGTCAGCTCTTTTGGCTTGCTTTGTGTTATATTTGTCCTTATATTTTGTCTAGTGTATTTTTCTATCAAATATGAATGAAGCACACACACATACATAATGAAAAATATACTTTGATAGAAATAAGTTATTTTTTGTTTTGGAATATCTCCTATTCAGAATTAGTTGAGAAAAATCATATGATTTTAGTAACATCAGAACTGTGGCGTGACCCGTGTCAGTGACTCACAACTGTAATATATCTACTTAGGAGGCTGAGACCCAGAGGATCAAGGTTCAAAGCTGGCCAGAACAGCTGGTGATACTCCATCACCAAAATGCCAGGTTGGATGTGTGGGTTAAATAGTAAAACATTAACCATGAACAAGAAGACCAAAATCCTGAGTTCAAGCTCTGGTGTGGACACAAAAAGAAGAAACCAAAAGTGAGCATATAAAATTATACATAATTTCTATCCTTGTAACCTGAGGCTGCTTTAGTCTTCAGTCTAGACTTTAAAAGATAAAACCAGCCGGGCGCTGGTGGCTCACGCCTGTAATCCTAGCTACTCAGGAGGCTGAGATCTGAGGATCGTGGTTCAAAGCCAGCCCGGGCAGGAAAGACCGTGAGACTCTTATCTCCAATAAACTACCAGAAAACCGGAAGTGGCGCTGTAGCTCAAGTGGTAGAGCGCTCGCCTTGAGCTGAAGAGCTGAGGGACAGCGCCCAGGCCCAGAGTTCAAGCCCCACGACCGACAAAAAAAAAAAAAAAGATAAAACCAGGGGTATGAATGGGAAAATCGAAACTAGAAACAGCCTCGAGCAGGAGAGATAAATAGAGGCTTGAAAAAAAAATAACAAAAATAGATTATTAGGTATATTAGGTCTTAAGCTAATTTTTGCAGATTTATCTTTTTAAGGACAGTTAAAATTTCTAGTAGAATGATATATAGTTTCTATTTATATTTTTCAAATTATACACAACATTCTTGCTCAAGTTGTACAGTAGCTGGCAAATATATTAGAAATATGAGGCTTTAGCCAGGCACCGGTGGCTCGTGCCTGCAGTCCTTGCTACTCAGGAGGCTGAGATCTGAGGATTGTGGTTCAAAGCCAGCCCAGGCAGGAAAGTCCGTGAGACTCTTATCTCCAATAAACCACCAGAAAACCGGAAGTGGTGCTGTGGCTCAAGCGGTAGAGCGCTCGCCTTGAGCTGAAGAGCACAGGGACAGCACCATAGCCCAGAGTTCAAGCCCCACGACTGACCAAAGAAAGAAAGAAAGAAAGAAAAGAAAACTATATCTTAGAGAAGAATTAGAACTAACAAATGTAGATGGAATGACAAAAAATAAAATTTACCATTTGACAAAAACCAAAGTGACAGTGGTTTCAATGGAGAATGGAGCACAGAAACTTGTGGTTGAAAGTATTATGAGAAACTGATCATTTAAATGCAGACTCTAAGTAACCCTCCACATGATGCTTACTAACTGCCAAAAGGAAATGAGCGATTTTATAGAAATTTGGCAGACCGCAATTGAGGAACTGAAGACAACACCACTGGAATGACACAACTTGACTCTCATACTTTCTGATAAAATGCATTGAAGGGTATAGTAT
The DNA here is from genome assembly GCF_000151885.1 of Dipodomys ordii. NCBI lineage: Eukaryota > Metazoa > Chordata > Mammalia > Rodentia > Heteromyidae > Dipodomys > Dipodomys ordii. The sequence goes on along the minus strand of NW_012267265.1, from coordinate 13,378,415 downwards.
TATTCTATGGCACTTTTGTCAAGATATGCCCAAGATGAACTTAGTCAGAAGACAGTAGAAAGCCCACGGTGAAAGACATTCATCGAAGTTACTACTCATGGCCCTTTACAAGTGTCAAGATCTTATAAAAAAGAGGAACTATCTCAAGCTGGAGAAAGCAAGAGACACAAAAACTAAATCCCTTGTTATGATTTTTGTTTGTCATATAGACTAGAAGAAAAGAGCACTGATAGGAGAAATGACAGAATTTGAAGGAAATATAAAGCATCTACTATTAATCTCCTGATTGTAATAATCTTAAGATGCTAATATTTTAATTTTACCTCTTTGCTTTATTTTTTGTTTATATGGTACTTAGGAATCAAACCCAGGGCTTCATACATGCTAGGCAAACACTCTACCACTAAGACACATTCCCAGCCCCAGAAGCTAATATTTTATAAAGCCCATAAATGCCATTGTGAACATTTTTATAATTCAAATTATTGTACTAAAAAGCTAAAAGGTAAAATACAAACTTAAAATGTCTTATCATCCTGAAAGATGACCCTCAACAATAAATCTCAGGGACAATAATTAACATTTGTACTATGAAATGTTTAACTCTATTTGTGGTAATATTTAATGGATGTCAGAACAGAAGTGACTCTCAAATGTAGAAACAAATGGGTTTATTTTCCAAATCAGTTTTTGAAAGAGCTTTACGAGGATAGAAAAAGAAGGGAGGAGGTAATAACAATATCCAACAGTTCAAGCAATTAAAGTAGAATACTTAGCAGCTTCGGAGGATCCTAACAGACCAAAACTAATGAATAGTCTTTGAAGTACATCCAGGAAATGTGTAACTGGATAAGAGGAGGGACCATGTGAATACCATGGCCAATAATAATGAGAAGGAACACAGGACAAAAAAGATTATATGAAAGTTTGGTACTTATAGGAAATGAATATGATAATGTTTCTGAGTAAAATAAAGCAAGAAACTAAGACAGTAATGAAAGTAAAATGCAGGGAGGAAAGTAGAAAGAAAAAAGTGGTTAGAGAAAGTGGTTAGAAACCAGACACTGAACTTTAAATAGGAAGAGGCCTAATATTTGCATTAGAGCAGAAGTTAGTGAGTGGTGGATCTGGTCCCTGGCTCACAGCTGTCACCTACCTACTCAGTACAGCTTGAGCTTCATTACAATTCATGAAGCAGCTGAAACTTCTGGGGAAACTTGAGGCTATACTTTAAGACAGTATCACTGAAACCCAGAGGCAGTAGAGGTTCTTATCAAAAGACAAGGGCCTTGGATTTCTGGTTGGCAGTGTGTACTGGCCAGACAACCTTCCTTGGGCCAAGGAACAAGTTGAGATTCAGGACAAAAGTCTAGATGAAAAATATCAATTCTAGGCCCCAGGAGGTATCCAGCCACCTCAGAACCTCTCTTAGGACCACATTCTGCATCATCTTTCCCTTCAGCTTGATTTCTACATGGCTATGTTGGTCTGAGTAGCCCCTAACAGTCTTGGATTTCTAGATAACATCTGTTATGAAATAGAATCTAGCTGATTTATTAAGAAAAATAAGTAAACAGATCACAGAACAGTAAGTGGCAATTAATAGCAGAGGAAACTACTTTCCATAACTTATTTTTGTAATCAGACTTTCTGAAATGGATATTTAAAGTTAAACAAAAATTAGCCGAGAAAATGAGAGAGAACAAAAGTTATTTTCTCAGGGCTTATTTTAAATGGAAGAATTTACCAAGCTTTCTTTCAATGAGTTAAACAAAAATATAATTTAAAACCAGACATTAATTATGAAAAACATATTACTTTAAAGTTGGTCTAAGAAAACATTAATTTTATGTGATAAATTATACATTTAATATCATGCCTGATGGTCAAAGCTTTCAAGAGGATGAAGAACAATTCTAAAATAATTGAGGTTTTTACTAACCTATATTAATACAAGTCACAGGAAGAAATTAAGAGTTAATCTTGCTTGCATAAGAAGAATGTATTAAACTAAATGCACCTATTAACAAAAGATAAATTGGGGCTTTCAGAAGACAGCACTTTAGTTGGTCTATACACATGCAGATTTAAAACTCTGAGATTTTAAAAAATTGTATTGGTTGGCCACTAGGGAGAAAAATTCACTGATGATTGATAAAATTATCAAGACTTTTATGATGCCATGAAATATAATATCTGGGGTTTTAGTTTTATTGCTTTGAGAAGAAAAGATAAAATTTTTCAAATAAGGTATTGGGTTTTAATGGACATCTACCACAACAAAAAATGCCACATGTAAATTTATTGTTCTAATGGAGCCAAGGCTATTAGATTAACAACAGCTTCCCTAATGCTCCCAAACATTATTTTATAGTTGGACTGCTGACATATAGCAGTTAATTGTAAAAGCCTCATGTAGTTCCATAATTTGTTTTAGAATACAAATATGTGGTATTTAAATTGCTATTATTGTCTTCAAGGAGTTGTACAGAGTGATTCAATTCAACACACAAGTTTATGATTATATATACTATATCTTGATTAATATCACTCCTTTCATTCATCCCAGTCTTTCTCAACCCTACCCATCCTCTCAATTTTCCCAGTTCCAGTTTAATATATATATATATATATGTGTGTGTGTGTGTGTGTATATATATATATATATATATGCTGACTACCTTCATTCATCCTTCCTCTCTCTATTCCATGATTCATACTAAAATCAGTTATAGCATAAAATCCAATCTCTCAGAAAGAATACAAATTTGCTCACACATGACCACATGCTAAAGAGAATGACCTGGAAATTCAATAAGGTAAAGATACACCAGCTCAAATTAAGCATCTGTTATTTCAGATCAGAACCTAGAACCTGACCCTTTGGGATCAATTGCTCAGAAACCTTCCCAATCTGCTGAAAGTCTGTAAACAGCCTGTTACATTCTATGAGTCAACATTAGTATCAGGAATCAATCTTCAATTTCTCAAGCAGTCACAGAATCTCTACCCTGACAACCTTGACAAATAGCATCACTCACAGTAATTCAGCACTTCCAGGCTAATTTGTACTATCACCCATAATTTCATCACATTCTACCTGAACATACCCATGCATATTTCCTCTCTCGCTCTTCCTTCTCTCCAGCTCCCACTCCTCCAGGTACACGGTGCTATGACCTTTACATGTCATTTTCTCTTTTTGGACTATTTCAACACTTTGTATCAATAATAGAGCTCATAAATATTACCGTATACTAATTGCTTGGCATTTCCACAAAACAGTGCCATATAATTTTATTTTCCTGGTATCTATTTCTAAGAGAGTAAGAAAATCCTTGTACATCAATAAGTAGAAAACAGCACTAAGAATTAAACCACCCTGATGATCGCTATCTATTTAGTCAGAGTGTTATTTGCTGAACATTTAAGTACTAACCCTCAGGAGCCACCAGTGTCCTGTTCAGACCTGAAAATCCACCTCAGGAGTAGAGTGCCAGATGCAGCACCCCTGAGCCATGAGCAAATGTCTGAGGAAGTTTCTGTAACCTCCTCCCGCACATTTTCTAAGCTGTGATCCCAGATGTGTGGAACCCTGCCCTTGGCAATCTCCAACTCTGGAGCCCTCACCCAGGCTCAGATTTCCAAAGGGCTTACCTTACTCTGGAGGAAGTCTGTCTCCCTACACCTTTGGACCATTGACCACACAGCCAACTTTATTTGTCCTGCCCTGTGTCAAAAAGCAGTTCCCCTGAGTCTTCAAGCCCCAGTCACAGGCCTATGTCAGGGAAACTAAGGAGACTCCCTGGAATGTTGCTAAATTAAACAGCTGAGGATGAAATGGCAAACAGAGAGATAATAAAAGCACTGCACAGAAAGAGCTCTCGCTGTTCCGAAGATTTACCCAGTGGCCACCATGTGCAGAATCCTCTTCTTCTCTCCTCTGTCTTCTCATGATTATATGCTGATCAAAGCAGTGCTTAAGGAGTATTTTCCTCTTTTTCTTTTTGCTTTTACATTTTGCACGAAATTTCTCAAGGGTTAGTATCAAACTTACTTCTTTATATTTTTACAGAATATGAAGAGTCAAAAAAGAAGCTGGAGAGAACAGTGTATAATTATTGTGTACTGCATTGAAGGACAATCTACAGTTCATTGAGGACTATTAATTTAAATTAAATGGATTCAATAACATTCATATTATTGAAAGCAATGTCAAAGGTATTAGCTTAAAAAAGTAACTCAAACTATAAAATAATGCAAGTTGAAGCTTGATATTAACAGCATACTTAAGGATATTAATGGAGTTTACTACTTCCTTTCCTTTAGGTACATGATAAATTTTCTTTGTTTTTCTTACAAAAGTTAAATAGGAAGATAGTAAAGAAATGGAAAGACTTGGAAAAATTATATTAAGTGAAATAAGCCAGGCCCAAAGAAACATAGGTCCCATGGTTTCCCTAATTTGCAATAACTAGTATATGTCTGAGTCAAGCAGAAGAGGTCAGATAAGTTGATGTTAGGGAAATGAACCCCAGGATAATTATTCAAATGTTGGTATAATTTGTGCAAGGGAAAGGAAAAAACAAATCGTTTAACTAGGGAGACAAGTGGACCCATTGCAACAATGAAATGTACAAGTCGTTATGTCAAAAAACGAACTTTACAACTTTGGTGGGAGTATCGGGTGGGAAGAGGGGATGGGGTGGGGAGAGAGGATGAGTATGGGAAGGGATGGAAAGGGGAAACAAAGAGGAGACAACAATGCTTGATAAGAAATGTACTCGTTATCTTGCCCATGTAATTGTAACTCCTCTGTATGGTATTCGCACAATTAAAAAAAAAGATTTTCTTGCTGTGTTAAAAATTACACTTTGGGGGCTGTAATGTAGATCAAGTGATAGGTCACTTATCTAGCATGTGCAAGGAGCTGAGTTCAATCCCCAGTATTATAAAAAGTTATATATCATCTTATAAATTCAATTATATGTGTACTGTTAGCGAAATGAGCTCCCTTCCCATAGCTTACTCCACTCTTTCCCCTCTCCATTGCTTAGCAAGCTCCCTTCCTAGGCAATACTAGGCCCATGTAGTAAAGACAGTAATAATCAGCCTCCAACCCCTTGGGATGGCACTTCTCTACCTACCACCATATAAGGCAGCAAGAGCCCCTTAGAGTGACCTTCAGGTCTGGGCAGCTGCAGGGCCCCTTATTAACCATTAGGACAACAGTCATAAATCCTAGTCTGCCATGATGAAGCCCCTGGCCCTCACGTCCACACCAGGGTCTCCACCTCCTAGCCCCTTCTAGTTCCTCCTAAATCTCCTAAACCTCCTAGGTCACCTCAGACAATAGCCAGTGCTTCTTCTCGCTTCTCCCTGGTGAGAAATAGTCTTACTGGCCCCCTTTCCTGGCAATAAACCTTTCTTTGTTCTCTGTCTCTGGATGTCTGCAAACCTTTCTTTGTTCTCTGTACCTGGGTGTCTGTGTGGTTCTCTGGCAAGCCTAATAATCTTTATTTAAACTTTCAGTGGTGCATCGGCCAGAAACAAGTTCCTCTCTTGTTGAACTTGCTCTTCCCCTCTCTTAGCTGCCCTCCTTAGAGGCCTCGTTCTCCACAGTCTCTGAAGTAGTTGTTCTCTCATTCCTAAATCACGACCCCAGTGGCCTGGACTTTTGCCAAAGGGACCCAACCACCACAAGCCTCCTTCTGCCCCTGAGCGCTCTCCCACATCCAATTCACCGGCCTTCATCTGCAAGGGGTAAGTGGATGTGAGATTCCGATGGTGACTATCTGTCCTTTTAGTCCATCTCCCAGTGCCACCTTTCCTTTGAGTTGTGAAAAGTTATTCTTTTATGTACAATAAAAATAAGTTTTAGACCAGGGCTAGTGGCTCTCACCTGCAATCCTAGCTACTCAGGGTGCTGAGACTTGCAGTACAGTGGTTCAAAGACAGATCAGGCAGAAAGGTTCATGGGACAATAGCTCCAATTAACTAGAAAAAATCTGAGCTGCAGGCCTGACTCAAATAGCAGAGTACCAGCTGTAAGCAAGAAAGCCAGATTTCCAGGCCCTGACTTCATGGCCTATACCAGCACACCAAACAAAACAGTTTTTGAAAAGTAATTATCCTAGAAATATAAAATAAAGTAAGTAGATTTTGAATAAATTCTTTAGAATTAGATATATTCTTCCCACAAAATAAATTGTTTGGAAAACTATTTCATACTCAACAATCACTTCTATTAGTGTGACTTATGAATTGAAGATGGCATTTAGTCTTCCCTATGTACAAAATCTATACTTATGATAAGATATTTTCATGAACTATTTGTAAAAGTAATACTACATGCAGTAAAACAATTTCCCACCCTACCAAATTTAAATACATGCTGAAGTGACAAATGTTTAAGGTCTAATTTATATTTTAAAATTGCCTGTTGTCAGTGGCTCATGCCTATAGCCCTAACTATTCGCAAGGCTAAGATCTGAGGATCATAGTTCAAAGCCAGACCAAGCAGGCAGGAAAAGTCTGTGACTCTTTAACAACAAAAAGCCAGTACTATAGCTGTGGCTCAAGTGATAGAGTGCTAACCCTGAGCATGAAAACTCAGGGATAGCACCCAGGCCCTGAGTTCAAGCACAGGGAAAGGCACCAAAAATAAAATTCCACCAACTTAGTAACACAAAGACTTAAAGATTTAATCAAAGATTTAATCTAATGTATTTGTAGATTAAATAAGTTCTGACATAACAATAAAAAGTTGACACTTTTATACTCCTTGAGTATTATTAAGAAAAATAATGCACAGTGCCTTATTTAGTGATAAAAATCTTAACTTTAATTGAAAAATCAAAATGAAAGAAGTCTGAATTCAGTATGATTCTCAGGATGAATGGTCTATAGATTCAAAGACTGTAAAAACAGCAGTATATTTTTTGAAAAGAAACAATGTAGATGGGGAAGGCAGCTCAGTGGTAGAGTACTTGCCTTGAATGCATGAGGCCCTGGGTTCAATTCCTCAGCACCACATAAGCAGAAGAAGTCAGAAGTGGCACTGTGGCTCAAGTGGTAGAACACTGGCCTTGAGCTGAAGAGCTGAGGAACAGTGCCCAGGCCCAGAGCCCAGGTCACATAACTGATTAAAAAAAAGAAGAAGAAGAAAAGAAACAATGTAAAAAAAAAAAGAAACAATGTAAAGTTAGCTGCTATTGGGCTATTTGCCCTCAGAGAATGACAGGTGTCCTATTTCTTATTAAGAAAAAAATGGGGGACTGGGAAGGTGGCTCAGTGGTAGAGCGATTGCCTTGCATGCATGAGGCCCTGGGTTCGATTCCCCAGCACCACATAAGCAAAAAGAAAAAAAGCCGCAAGTGGTGCTGTGGCTCAAGTGGTAGAGCGCTAGCCTTGAGCTGAAGAGCTGAGGGACAGCGCCCAGGCCCAGAGTTCAGTCCCCATGAATAGACCCAAAAAAAATGGAATCAATTTAATAAGAGAAAGGAGGGAAAAGGTGATATTCCCAAACATATGGGGTAGATGACAGAGTTAAGCTGAAGCCAATTTTGCAAGTGTTCTGTTGAACTTCTAAGGATAGAAGGGTAGATTATAGAATATCAAGGAACACAGAAAATCATATAAGTGACTTTTCTCAATCCTACCACAGATAGTAATTAATTGGTACCCTTCGAGATTCCCACTGGAGGAGCTGATTTATAATAAGCACCAGGATGTGCTTATAAGAGAACATTTAGTTTAATTGTCTCAGGAGACTCCAAGCAAGAGAAGTTATAAAATACAAGCCAGAAGCCTTGCCTGGGACTGGTTTTCCTTACTGAGATTGTGGTGAGATGGCCATAGCTTTTTTTCCTGAACAGATTTTGATTCTGTAGTCCAAACAGTCACTACATAGAAACATGACATGCAACTTTAATATGGAGCTATTGTTTAGGCTTAAGACGGACAATGAACAATTTCTAATTCTATAATTTCAACCTAATCTGATCTAAATTTTTACCAAATGTGTAAGAAAAAAATAGACATCTCCATCACACTTCTCTTGCCAGAAGAGGTTTTTAGACCCAGATAACCCCCCAAACAAGCATATAAAAATGAGTGCCAGTGGCTCACACCAGTAATACTAGCTGCTCAAGAAGCTGAGATATGAGGATCATCATTAGAATCCAACCACAGGGCAGGAAATTTTGGAAGACTCTTTTTATTTAAATATAATTTTATGATATTTGAGTAGTAGTACAAAGTAATTGCCATTCAATAAATGGGTTTATAAGTACAATGCATATTAATGTCATTTCTCTTTCATTATTCTCCCCAATCCATCCCTCCTAACCCAAACCAATGCCATCCCTCAGTTTTCTTAGATTCACAGGATATGCCTTGAATATCATGACTTCATTTCCCTCACACCTTTCTCTCTTCATTTTTAGCCCCCTCCTTTGACTCACCTTTCCTTTCATGTCTCACTTTTCTAGTATTCATTTTATTGACTGTAAATTAGTTTTATTAAGGAATACTTATATTAATAGCTGTAGGTTAATACATTTGTATATACTTGCATATAATCCTATATATGTTTGTTTGTACATTTATACATTAGTTCTAGCTTACATATATGAGAGAAGACATTCATGAGACTCTTGTTGCCAAATTAACCAGCAAAATCCCAGAAGCCAAGATGTGGCTTAAGTGGTAGAGTGCCAGCCTTCAGTAAAAAGCAAAAGCAAACCAGAGTTCCTGGTCCCAAAATAAAACCTTAATACTAGTGCACATGCACAAACACACACATACACGCACACACATGTGCATGCATGCTGCAAGGATTCCCTTTCATTCCTGGAAAACATCCAGTTGGGGTTCTGTTTACTGGACCTTGGTTTATCTTAACAAAACCTTTTATGCTCCCAGTATCAGAAAGCTCCATAGATTCAATAGTCCAAGAATTCATATACTAGTGAACCACACAGTGAGAGAAAAGAATGTGAAGAAAAATATATAATTTCATTGATTCTAAAGAAAAGTCCACTTCAGATTTACAAAAGCTCTTTGCTGAATGGTTGTTATCCTTAAGCCTGCCTGACCCAGACTGCTCAAGGGCCATACAGAGAAGAAGGAGGCCAAGGAGGGATAGGAAGCATTCATATTACTTAGAATTCTGCAAGAAGCTGTTACACATATGGCATTTCTTATTGATGAGAAGAGAATCTGTGTGTTTTATGCTTTCATCATAGCATCTATGTGCACACACAGGAAGTCTAGTTCCATTGGATGTAAATTTCTGTAATCCATTTCATTAAAAATATTGCTTTCATCAAGAAACCAGTTACTTTTACAAGGGATTATTCTTGTGATGTTTTCAAATTATACTTGCTCCCTGGACTAACAGGGCTAAGTTTGTCCACTACTTTTCTCATTGCAGACTCAGCATATAGTGCAGAGATCTGGAGGCAGCACTCCCAGGAATCATGAATACCAGTTGTCATCTAAGAATAGATATTGTTTGCATTTTGGTAACGGAAATTGCAGGAAGAATATGCCTTCATTGCCAGATTCTCAGATGGTTTTATGAAGTTAAAACTCAATCTTTTAATCTAGTTAACCAGTTTGGGGGGAAGGGAAATTCTTTGTAGTAGAGGATCACCACACCACCCATTGCAGGACATAGGCTATTTTTTATCCCTAAGCATGAAATGCCAGTGACTTTACCCACTCATTGTGATGAACAGAAATGCACAAACTTTTTCAGATTCTGTCCTGTGAGTGGCATCATTCAGCCCTCCAATCCTACAGCTGATGAACACCAGTCCATGAGCACATGAGATATGTCAATGCAAGGTAGCACTCAATTTTATTCTTTCACATATACAACTTCCAGATCATTAGTCCTTTATAAAAATCAAATATCATTTTTTCAGGACCCTGTTAAGTGCATACACATAATTACATTCATCAAAATTACTCAACAAGAACATATTACCATTTGAGCAACAGAGGTTTTTACTGGTGAAACCAACTTAGAAAGTAGTCATTCCAACTCCCTTCCCTAACAAGAAAACTAAAGTCCAGAACAATCAAGTGATTTATCTGAATTTACAGATGCTAATTAATGCCACAAGGAATATTAGCATGCATATCCTTCATGCTCTTTCCTGGAGCCTTTCTCACCTCTCCAACCACAAAATATAAAATAAGGAGGACCTATGGAACAACTTTGAAGTGACTATTAAAGATGAAAGTTTATTGCTGATATTGCTGAGCCATAAAATAGACATGTGTATACTTGAAATGTGTTTCTCCTGATTCTTTTTATCCTTAAAAAAATTGTTTATACATCTCTAAAAACTAACTTTTAGAGGTAGTAATACATACCTAATTTCTGTTTTTTAAAAATTAAAGTAATTTTAATTAAAAAATAAAACTTAAAGTTATTTCTAGACAATCTGGATGTTATATCTTCAAACCGGATACTTTAAGTGTTAAGCTAAACATATCTGTCAACTGTAAACCAAATAAAACAATAAAGGCCACAACAGGCAACAAAGCAGGCCCAGATGTTATATGCCCTCTTTAAACTAAAAGCACATCTCAGTAAATAGCTTAAACACATTCATTACTTTCTTTGAGTGGAAAATCTTTCAATATAAAAATTTACATCACTTCACTTTTGCCAAAAAGATTTTATCATCCATATTATCACATTAACTAGAGTGCTAACATCCTGTCTGTATAGGCTTTTCAAAAATACTGAGCATAATTTTTATGAGTTCTTAATTCAACTCTTAATTTTACAGCTCTTCAGACATTAGATCTATTATTATTTAAATGTTGCAAATTGAAAATAATTTTATATCCAGGGCTCAAAATAAAGATTGTTATTATAATTTTGTACTTCTAGAAGAAAATACAGAATCTACTTATTTTTAGGGGGCGGGGGACAGCCCTAGGGCTTAAACTTAGGGTGTGGTTGCTGTTACTGAGCTCTTTTGTTTAAGGCTAGCACTCTAACGTTTGAACCAGAGCTCACTTATCGGTTTTATGTTAGTTTATTACAGAAAAGAGGCTCAAGCTGGACACATATGGCATATGCCTGTAATCCTAGCTATTCAGGGAGCTGAGATCTGAGAACTGTGGTTTGAAGTCACTCTGGGAGGAAAGTCACAAGACACCTTTATCCAATAAACCACCCCCTCCAAAAAAATGCCCCCAAAAAAGACTGCTAGCCCTGAGCAAAAAAGCCCAGAGATAGTGCCCAGGTTCTGATTTCAAGCCCCAGGATCAGCACAAAAGAAAGAAAAAATGTCTCACAGCCTTTCTACACAGGCTAAATTTGAACTGCAATCTTCAGATCCACCTTCTGAGTAGCTAGGAATACAGGCATGAATCACTGGCACCTGGCTTTCTTACTCAATCTTCTACAAACAAACTAATCCAATTCTGTAGCATTTCTCCACAGGAACTGTAAATATGAAGCACAGAAAAACCGAAAAGCATGTAAAGTGAAAATCATACAAACACTTATTCACATCCTGTATTTTCCCGTCTTTAGCCAATATCATGTCAACATGTACTTTATACCACTCTTAAGCATAAGACATGTGCTTATCTAAATTTTGTATGATTTCCCATAAATGGTCCTCATTTTACCTCTCTACTTAGTGTCTAAGAACCTACTCATTCTCACATATTTATAACCAAAATTAAAATATATGAAATAGTGTTCCTTCTTATTTACATATAATGAATCCTAATTATTTTCTATGTTTCCCCATTTCATCTAATTCTATTTCTTTTCTTTCAAAAAGAAATGTTGGTCATGAAGTACTAATTTGATTTTATGACTATTGATAAATTGATCCTTATAATGAGGAAAAATACTTAAGACTCTCTCTGATCAACAATTAATTTATAATAAATTAATTGACAGTTAATTTGCATTGAGTTTTATTGCTGTTCACCATGCTTTTCTCACTTCATAAATTAAAGATTTATAATAACAATATGAAATAATGTCTCTATTTACAGAGAAGAAAGCAACAGTTCAAATTAGTAAACAGTACTTGCCCAATGTCAAAAGGCATTAATATTTGTATGAGAGCCAAGTTGGAATAGTATCCTAATTCCATAGCACAACAGGAAAGTTGCTTATGAGGAATGAGTTTCAGAGCTACTATGTGATAACTGTGTGATTTGTGAGACATTACTAAGACTCAGTCTTCTCACCTATAAAACACATAAAAAATATCTGAGTCCTGGAGGAGAAAAAGGAGATAAACCAGGTCAAATACTGAGCATAACTTGAACATAGTAAGGCTTCAATAATTGTTATCTATTAATAGACAGTGACTAAACTTTTCATTGTCACATCCTACATTGCCTCCATACTTCCTTTTCCTTTCTTTCTTAGTTCTTATCCCAAAAGAATTCATCCTTTTCAGCTCCAGTCATACATCAGGGGACCACTTGTACATTTCTCCATCTTTCTCTGTGTATGTGTGTGTGTGTGTCTCTCTCTGTCTCTTCTCACTTCTTCTTACCCATCCCCTTCCCTTTTCTCTTTCTCTTCTTCCTCTCCCTCCTCCTCCTCCTTTTCCTCCTCCTCTCCATTTCCTTCTCCTCCTGCTCCTCCTTCTCCATCATCTTCTCCTTCACTCCTTCACATTTTTTTCTCTCTCTGCCTCTCCTCATATGCCCCTGTTTCCTCCCCAGGCCCAAACAGAACTTGGGTTTAAACTCAGGGCTTCTCACTTGCTAGGCTGGCATGAAACCATTGAGTCACACCTCCATCCCTGTTTTTCACTAGCTAGTTTTAGGATAGGCTCTTGCTTCCCATTCAAGTGTGGGCCCAAGCTATGATCTGTCTACCTTTAGGCTTCCTAGTGTCAGTAGGATCACAGATGCATGTCATTATATCCAGTTCCTCTTATGTGGAGACAGTCTTACACAGTCTTTTTCTCCAGGCAGATCTGGCACCAGATCCTCCCAGGCTCAGCCTCCCATGTAGGGATGCTAGGTTCATACAACTGTGCCTGGTAGTTAGCATTACTGCATCTGGCTCTTGCAGCCTCTTAGCTCACATCCCTTTGGTGCTTTGGGATCTTCTGGAAGCATTTGTCTCCATGTGTGGGAGTTAAGTAACATGTTTAAATCATTGGATCCCCACAAAACAGAATTTTGATATTTAAGTCTCATCATAACATGACATTTAATTAGCTGGATCATTACAGATAGATTCGGTTAGTAGTCTGGTGAATGAAGCCTACTTTTCACAAGAGAATTCAATGGTGGCAATTCAACACCAGAGTCCCAACTCAGCATTGCAAGAATTCTGACATCTAAAAGATGGACTCTTTCCCTAAGCTTCTATTTGATCAAGGAAAGTGCTCGACCACTTGAGCCATAGTCTCACAGAGTTTCTTACCCAGTGGTCTCAAGCCAAGATCCACAGATTTCAGCTTCCTGAGTAGCTAGGATTACAGATGTGAGCCACCCACTCCGGCTGATGTACTTTATTTTTAGGGAAAATATTTCTCTTCTATTTGTCAGAGACATCTTCGAGGGTATTCTTGTATGAATTTGTTAAATATAGAATTAAAAGAACTCATATGTTCAACCTTATCTCTCTACTTTCAACATTCCTAAGACCTGGTTTTCTTTCTAAGATCTTTAAGAAATATAACACTTTGGGGGTAGAGCATTTTTCTTTATTGAAAGACTATAAAGCATACCTAAAATGTTTTAAGAAAGCACATAAAATGACTTAGAAAAATACTGACCTTAAAATATGAAAAGCCACATATTAGAAATGTATGAATCTTTATCTAGATGTCATAAAAGAGTTAAAAATAATAATAAAGTGAGCCAGGCACCTGTGGCTCATGCCTATAGTCATAGCTACTCGGGAGGCTGGGATCTGAGTACTGCAGTTCAAAGCCAGGCAGAGCAGGAAAGTCTGTGAGACTCTTATCTCCAATAAATTACTCAGAAAAAGCCAGAAGTGGTGCTGTGGTTCAATTGGTAGAGTTCTAGTCTTGAGCACAAAGAAGCTCAGGGACAGCACCTAGGCCCTGAGTTCATATTTCAGAACTATATATATATATATATATATATATATATACATATATGCAATTTAACCTATTTGTGTAGTGGAAAGTTAACCCAGTTAAATGATATTGATGCCATAGTGCATTAGAAGACCTTCACTAGGGTTCAGGTGAGCATCAGATTTATTTTTCATCTTCCTGGACAATAAACCAAAAGAAAGAACAAGATAATTTTGTAGCCTCTTTTCTTTTAACAAAAGACACATTAATTACTCAGAGAAGATATGTATTTTAAAACTCCTTGCAGAAAAGGTCAGGATGAATTCATCAGGTAAGTCCCTAAGTAAAGATTATGAAGGCCCAATGATTTTTGCTCACATTTATAAATCACAGCTAGCTAAGAGTCTGAGATCTGCAGGATCATAGTTTGAAGCAGGAAAAAAAAATTCCGTAAGACTCCATCTATAAGATAAAGCAAAAACCTGGGCTGGCGGCATGACTCAAGTGGTAAAATGTTGGCTGAGCAAGTAAGTTGGGAGAGAGCACAAGGTACTAAGTTTAAATCCTAGTATAAAATATTAAACTGTGTAATACAAGTGCTAAAATGTTGTATGTGTATCTCATTTCTCTTACATTGACTCAGTCTAAAAAGATACAGTCTCATGTTAAAATACAGTGCCATGAAGGTATTTTAGCAAAAAGGCTTTGTAATATGAGTCGTCTGGACAAATTTCATACAGATAGAAAGCCTGGAAATTTTAGAGAAGTTAGCGGCTGGACTATCACACTTAAATATTCATGTTTGTTCTCCCGTGCTTCCCAGAGACAGAGGAGTAATTTGAGCTTCACTTCCTTCACTAGTACCTGAAACACAAGTGTTATGCATTCCTGATTGAAATATTAGCCACATGCTAAAAAGTAGATAGGTAAGCGACAACAGTAGCATCGCTTTAAGAAGGAAATTCACCCATTTGTGTTTTAGATCAAATAGAATGCAGCTCCCTTTCCAAATTTTTTGCTTTTTTTTTCTAAACCAAGTATGTGTATCTTTGATTATACACCATTATTGATATTTATAATATTGAAATTATAATAGTTTAATTTATACATGAAAAATTAAACATTATATAGCTTTCAAATAATGATGTAACAGAGAAAAGTTAAATTTAATATTCATGTAGTAGACATTGACTAAATGAATTGTTTTTTATGTAGTTTAAGAAATTATAAAATAGCAGAACTAATTCTAAACAAAGAAAAAGTATTTCAGGAAGAAACTGAATTTTCTTAGAACTCAGAGGCAATAAAATGAAAATCAATATAACAAAGAATCAGGAGCATGAAAGATGTCTAGCTAAATCTCTTTATATCTGACTCTACATTCTCACTTAATTAGATCTTACTTCCCTCTAGCACTCAAGGCAATTATGACAAAAATTAGTAACTTAATTTTGTTTGATTCATTATGAGTATGGCCTATTCCATGCAGTATACCCAGATTTAGCTTCATTATTAGCATTCATAGCTAAATCCAGAACCTCCCACTGGGATTTGATAGATCACAGACTTTATACACAATATAAAAAACTGTTTATTATCTTGAAATTTAAATGAATTTGTGACTTGGAAAAGAAAAAAGATGATTCTAAAGTAGTGTTTGTTTTGCAAAAGCCATGTATTTCCTCTATTATGGGAATCAAATAGGCTTGTGTGAGCTGATCAACATGGTGAATGATGATTTATTGTTGTTCCAAAGGTGATGTATAGAAGGGCTATAGTTTCATAAGTCAGTAATGAGTATATTTCTTTTTGGACAATGTCACCCCTTCCTTCATTCTCTCCCATATTTTTCTTCCTGTCCCTAAGCACAGTTGTATAATTCATTTTTAACATAGCATTTAGTGAATATCACTGCTGCATTTGTGCACCCTTTGTCCCTCCATTTCTGTCCCCCCATAATTACTCTCCTAAAGACAGGTAAAAGAACAAACAAGACTAAAAGAAAAAAAAAAGCAACAACTAAGAAAAAAACTTATTATTCCCATTTCCTGGAGTTTGTTTCAATAAATCAGAGGCACACACACACTGAGCCTTATGTTCCTCCCCTAAGACTGCCTCCTTTGGGCTCACTGTGTGTGTTGTTAATTTGGAAAATAGAGCATATAGACATATAGAGAGCAAATAGCCGTATTTTAACTGAACTGTTGGGATATAACTATTGACATAAATTGGAGTCTAATAATACGCACTTCATTTATGGTCATATATTAAAGAAATATTATCTATTACATTTCAAACATTGAATTGGGCAATTGAATACATGTGGTAACCTTATGAGCAATATACCCACTGAGGAACTCACAATCATTGGAGTATGTCATGTGCCACGAAACATTTTTGTCCATAAGTGACGCACATATACAGCAGTAGTGCAAAAGTGTATAATCCCATATGCCTAGTAGTTCCTATCATCTAGTTTTGTGTAAGCTCACCCTGAAATGTTACCAAAATGATGAAATCATAAAATTAAACATTTCTCAGAATATGTCTCCAATGTTAAATGATACATGATTGTCATTATTCAAACGTATGAGCAATGTACATGGAGTGAGACAAGAAGGAATCATTAACTCTTCCTGAGTGGAATTGGCAAACTTTCCCAAGGAAGTTCCAATTGAAGTGGGACAATAAGAATCAGCAGGGACTCCATTAAAACTAAATATAAAAACAGGAGACCAGAAGTGAAGAGAGAGGAAGCTAGATATGTTACTTAAAAGGACCCAGGTTTGCAATAACTTCAGAAGCTGAATCTTTTCTGACTCTTCCTCACAATCCTTCCCTTTCCAAATGTGCTTTGACTTAGCTGCCTCAACTAGCAGAATTATATACAGTTCAAGTTCAAAGAGCAGACAGATGGGTTATGACTGGGGGATTCAATGACAGAAGTGTCTTCTGGCTCTTTGCATGAAGAGTATTAACTTCATAGCCTAATCGACTATTTACAATTTTATTTTTAAGTATGCTTCTCCATCTGGGAAAAATCTTAATCCTTTAGCTATGGCTTTAAATATAAACAGGCAGCTTTTCATTGAAAAATCTCTTCCGCTTTCTTCTGTAGTACAGTGTGATCAGTGTAGAATTAAGGCCTGAGGTTCTGGTTATCATCACCGTCCTCTACACCCACGCATGACCAATTATATGACTGCCCATTCCTACTGCGCTCTAGGCTGGGTCTCCACTTAGTTTTCCAAAGCATACACCTTTTATCAACACTCAAGGCATGGCAGAATGAAAGAATCAGCATAACATAAGCTCCATTCATGGGAGATTCGTTTTTCACCACCAACGCAAAAATACCAGAAGGAATAATAGCTGGTAGCTAAGATGGTGTCAGCATTGCTCACATCAAGAACAGGAAACAAATGCCTAGCCTGAAAATTAGAGTAACTGTGCCACGGGCTTTCAGCCCTGGGAAGCCAACCCAGACAGGACCAGAGCCAGAAAGAAAATACTCTTCAGTGGGTCTCTAGGTCATGGTGGTATTCTTTGGGACACTGTTGGTAAATATTACATAGGCTTTGCTAAGAAGGCAAAGTAATCAGACTCAAACTGTTCCACTGCTCACTACCACCTGCTGTACATTCCTCACTCTGCCCCTCCCCCACCCTCAACTGGGAGGGCCCTTGACCACATAGGAAATACAGCCTTGGTCATGGAAGTTATTAGAGCTCTGGCCATTGCTAACCAGAACAAGAGCTGAGCAAATTTCAACGAGGATTTCTGCCAAGGTTTCTATGTTCTATGGAAAGATGCATTGCTTCTTAACTGCATTCACTTCCCCCGCCACACACACACACATTTACTATTAGATTTATATTTTCAAGGTATTTCAGACTCAAGGTATGTAGAATTCAAAAGAACATTACAAAGAAAATGCTAGCACCTCCAATTCATAGTAAAGACAAGTGTAGTAATACAGTTGAATGTCAAGGACATTCTGAATCACATACAGAAAGAGTTACAGCTTCTCCTTCCTAATATCAAGTTAGTTATATGCTCTTTCCATACACCTAGATCCGAAAAACTCAGTTCAGCCCTTTTTCCCACTTAAAAGCCTTCCTCCAAGAACACATCCCCACTGTAGGGTAGCAGATGGTATTTATTTTAGAATTTTTTCTCACCTTGGTCCACTAAGATACCAAAGGAGAAAATGCTAAGAACTCAGTAATGGCTCCAGGGAGAACAGATTTCCTGGCTTGTACCTGAAAGTTGGGCACTCAGAGAAGAGATAAAGGGGAGTTTCTTTATTGGGTTGTCTAGAAGTTGAACTATCCCTAGAGAAGAGGAAATACTTTGAAATTTGAAAAGGGGAATGAGATCTTAACAAGCCTAAGGGAGCTTCACACTAGCTTTCTGGCTTTTTCTAACATTCATTCTGTGTGTCTTATATTTTATGATACCCACTTAATACCAACATCTCTTTTTGCCCTCCAGGGCTGGTTTTGAGTTCTAATTAGCACTAGAAAACAGATTGTATTGACTCTATCTGTCTTTTCTGTAATTGAATAAAGTCATTAAACTTACTTCCATTGTTCCTGGATTTCAATTAATTTCTCTTATTTAGCAGACACAGCAACACAAATGGTTACTTACAGATAAACAAATGGTTTACCACTTTTATGTCTCAAGCACATAGCGTGATTTGTTTCTTCTTTTTAGAGTGAGAAAATGGTGACAACTTGGAAGAGTAAAAAATATAAACATAAAATCTGATGGAAATAGGAGTTGTTTGGAGATGACATTTAATTTGAAGGAAGTACATGTAAACTAGGAAGGGCACAGGTATTCTTATCGCCAGTTGATATTAAAAATCTAATATCTCTAAGGAATTCAGAGTAACACAACCTCCCTTCTAGTTGAGGACTTAGGAAAGAGAAGCAATCTGAAGTATTTTTTTACTGAGAACATAGTTCATGTGTACCCGTAAGAATGGATACTTCCTTTAAAAACTATTATAAAAAATCTAGACAAAGCTTTTTGAGGGGCTCCAGGGTCCCCAGAGATTTCCTATTTATACCAATGGGCATGCCCTGATGTCTAGGAAACTGGCAAAACACTGGTGGAAACAGAAAGCCAGAAATAGGGAGAGGGTGAGTAGTAGTGAGAGGAAGATGAATTTCACAAAGGATCGTGATTCATTCCAACTATTTTTTTGTAAGCCAGAAACACAACACACCGGCCTGTGCCCTTTCCTAAGCGTGCCCACAACCCATCCCCACATACGCACCCATGCACGTGAATACATACACACGAGCTGAGACCCCGGGCCCCTCCCGCGGGGCCTCTGCGCACTCCCCCGGGGCGGGCAGTGTCACCTACCTGTCTCTGGAGCGCAGGACAGAGGCGGGATCGCCGGTGACTGCTCAGAGGGACTGGGCGCCCAGGACTCCCCCCGAAAGAGAGAAAAGGGGGCGGCTCTGCTCCTTCACTTCCCACCCAGAGGGGAAGTGTAGAGCCCCATTCACTCCCCGGCCCCACGGCCGCTGGCTTCAGAAGAAAGCGGCTGCGGCCGAACCAGCTGCTGCGACCGAGACCGCGGTGGGTGGAAAGTTGGGGCGGGTAGGGGGGGCAGGTGCCCAGGGTCGGCGGGTGCCCCGGGTCCTCCCCGGTGCCCGCGGCAGCCCCAGGCAGCTCCGAGCGCCGCCGAGACCCAACCTCGCCCGGCCGATGCTCCGTGGGCTACGTTGCCACATGCACTTGAGAAATCCAAGCAGTTGCGCAAAGAAGAGTCTCAGAAGTTCGACGGAGCGATGGTGTGTGAATGTGTACACAGACCAGAGGAGGAGGAGGAGGAGGAGAGGCTGGAACAACTGAAAGCAGCCAGCCCTCCCGTGGCCTCGGGTTTCACGTTTCACTTGGCAGCTGGCAGCTTCGGAAGACTCGGTCAGCACTAAGGGGAGCCCCGCCCTCCAGCGTCCGGGTGATCTCCCACCCTGGCCACCGGCCACCGAGCTCCTGACCGGCCTCACAGCACCTGCCAGGGTCTCTCTGCCTACAGGACTCCCTCATTTCAGCTCCTGTGCAGCGTACCTACGTCCTGGACACTGATCAGAGACACTGTGTGTGTGTGTGTGTGTGTGTGTGTGTGTGTGTGTGTGTGTGTATGTGTGTGTGTGTGTCACAGGCCAAAGCAACCTGTGCCTCCTGCCCTTCAGGGAATTCTGCATTTCTTCCCCAACCTTCCCCTTCCCCCCTCCCCCCACACACAAGTTGTACTTGCTTCCACCAACTGGGTCCTGGTAAAAAATCGGAGCTCTCGCATCAAAACCTTTGCTCCTAGAAATGCATGTTTAGGTATATGTCCTCTATCTAGATTCTTGGAGGGAATTTTAAGTCTAATACTGCCCCGTAGTGGGTTTAGGGGTCTCAGATCACACGTTGTGAGCTGGGTGCCTGTAATCCTAGCTCCTCAGGAACTGAGGAAGGCAGTTCCAGGCCAGGCAGGGCAGGAAAGTCTGTGAGACTCATCTGCTATTAACCACCCAAAAAGCTGAAGTGGAGGTGTAGCTCAAGTGGTAGAGCACCATCCTTGAGCAAAAATCCTAAGGGGAGCACGCAGGCCCTGAGTTCAAGCCCCCAGTATTGGCACACGCACACACACAAACACATGCAAAATAATAATATTATTATTATTATTAAAAGTAATTAACACAGTAAGAAACTGAGCAGTAAACACTTTCCTCATGCAGACCCCATTTCTCTTCACCATACAAAAACACTTGTATTTCAAATTGAGATTTTACAGTTCTGGTTATTTTGGCATACCAAATCAAATTGCTTCCAACATTTTCTAAAGATCTGTGTTTTTGTTTATTTGAAAATCATCACAAAATGACACAAACCAAACAGAAATGAGAGCATTTCCATGAGGATTTCCAGGCACGGGAAAGGAGATCTGTGTTCAGATTGAGAAGTTCCAATAACAAAAGCATGCTTTTCCTCTTTCTCCTCTTTCTCTGGTTTCTTGGGGAGGGGGGGAGGGTTTGAAATCTTTCTCATGTCAGGCTGAGGCCCTACTCAAAAACTGATTTTCTGGCAGGAAAATGCTCAGCCCATTAATGAATCAAATTAAGTTCTGTGGGCTAAAAATAATAACGTCTTTTAGTATTTCCTTTTTCAAACTGTGCATAGAACTCCTAGCCAGAAGCAACATATCCTATTTTGTAATTGGTGGAAATAAATGGTGTTCATCTATTCACATCTTCTAAGGGGACCCTGGCAGGTGAATCTGATGAAAGCAAGGAAACAATGAAATTTGCCAGAATGAAACCTGCTCACACTTGCTGGCCAGGAAAGCCTCAGGAAGATGTGTCAATAGGAATGATTCAAGATTGTGACATTTAAAGAGGACAGGTTAAACTTATTTCATGGTCTAACAAATAGTACCATAGCAATTTGATTTCAGGCAATACGGAATTGAACTCACAGTGGTTCTTGAATAGTTTCTGGTCTAGAAAATTAAGACACACCTCTAAGAAACCTATGTCCAAAGCCTTTTTCCTTCCACACCTCTGGCTATGTTTCCACCTTTCCCACTTGAGCATCATTTCATAGATGAGTGTAAGGTAGGTTGTTTTCTTAAGCTAGCAAATACACAGGAGAGGCAGGTTGTCATGGAGATTGGGCAGATAGAGTGGAGAATACATACATCCATCAGTGTGAGGCACATTTCCTACATACACACACACACACACACACACACACACACAGATTTTTCTACAGAAAGGGCAGGACCACTGAGTTGCTCTGCAATAGTTCAATGACAAAAGCATATCACCTTGAATTAGTGCATTCACTGGGACAGGGAGACATCTTTCATAGGTATCATAGCAACTTGAAAGCAGAGAATAAGATGGACCCAGAAGTTTCACATTTTATTCTCACCAGAGGAGACATCAGGGAACTAGCATCTGTCATTCGGCTCCCAGGGAAGGGCTTTGCTGATAGCATGCCCAAGGGACCATTTGAAACTGAGTTTTCCAAGTCAATTTCAAGGCTGAGTAGAAGACATGTTTCCCACAAACCCTATAAAATCTAGTAACAACTCAAAGGTGAGGGATTTCTAGCTATTCTACACCTAGACACCTTCAGAGAAAGGCCTAGGAAATAAATAAAGCTGTAAGTGGAAGGTGGAATTTGAGGGCACATGGGGATGAACAAGATCTTTAGAGCCAGAGATGCTCCAGAGATCCAGAAATGAAAGAGAAACAGGAGGAAAGAAAGAGGATAATGGTTTCACTCCACCTGACAAGTTTGAGTGTCGCACAGGACAACCTTCTAAACACTTGGTCCCCAGGATTCTGTGTCTAATCTGGCAGTTCTTTACTTGGAATTTAGTGAAGGGAAACCCAACACGTAATTGTATAATCACTTTGTCTAATATTTCAAATAGATGGGTCAAATGTTACCATTAAACCCGTAGGGATTAAGAATGTCTCTCAATGTGTTTACTAATTCAAAAATTGCAAAGTTTTCTAGTAGATTCCTTTCCAAATTCTTTGAAGTCCTCAACATAAAGGTATTCATTGTCACTTCACCCAATTGTTCATTAATACCAGATACTGGGACTCTTGAATTATGTTTACTTTTAAGAAAACATAAATTCCTAAGAGGGCGAAACACACAAAACACAATAGTCAGGAATTGCCAAAGTCCTAACATTTCCTACAGGCTTTCACCAACAATGCAGAATTTGTGTGGGTCTTGCAATATGCCAAGATCTGATTTCAGGATTAAGATAGAAGGCTATGTTTAAAGAATGTCTGTTTCTAAATGTCTGTTTTTGTTTTTTTCTTTTTATTTCCCATTGGAAGTTCCTTTGCAACAAAGTCCAGCTTTGTCTTTGCTCAGTAAAGTGGGAAAAGATTAAGGGAGTTCTGTGCTTGCCCTTCTCCTAGACTGGACCATGTGATTAGAGAAAGGGGATTTTCTACTGTGGTCACCAAGGGTGGGTCAAAACTTAATGTAGCTGAATCCCTGCAAGAGAGCCAATAAGAAGAGAGGGAGGAGAAAATGAGTGTAGAAAATTATCCTGTGGCCATGGTTCCTTTCTGGCTTCATAATATAACCTCAGATTCCTTCTTACACTATAGCTTTAAATACCAGGCATATTGTCCACAGAGATCTTGAGAAGGCCATGGTATCAGCCATCATCACACTGTTTTTTGAATTAAGACATTCTTGGTGGCAGAGTAAGTCAAACTCCATTATTCCCCAGGTCTATAGAGTAATGGAATCAAAACATTCATTATTAAATTGATGTTCAAAATTGTGTTTGTTGAGTTTTGTGGAGTTACAAAATTAGCTAACTCAACCCATTAACATTGGAAAATGGAATTTAAAGTTCCCCAGGACTTCACTACTTATAGATAACTGAAGTTGACATCATTTCAAGTAAGTTCATTTTTTCTAACTTCTGGGTGTGTACTGTCTTATATAACAGTTCAGATGATACAGTCTACTGCAGCAAGATCCTTTTTGCTTAGACCTCAAATTCCATGTTCAGCTTCCAATTAAAATGGTTCCCTTCCAGTAAAAATAGTTAGATGCAGTCTAAACCTAAATTTTGGAGCTTCCTGGGTTCCAGTCAAATCAGATCTTTGGGCTGGGAAGGTAGCTCAGTGGTATAGTGCTTGCCTTGCATGCATGAGGCCCTGGTTGTAATTCCTCAGCACCACATAAGCAGAAAAAGCCTGAAGTGGCGCTGTGGTTCAAGTGGTAGAATGTTAGCCTTGCGCTGAAGAGCTAAGGGACAGCACCCAGGCCCAGAGTTCAGGCCCCATGACTGACAAAAAAAAAAGTCAAACCTGTGCCTTCCAAGATGAGCACCTTTCCCTTGATGGGGATCCCACAATAAGTCTTTGCTTTATACCTGCATGCCATTTCTAAATCCTACGTTATTCTAGAATTTACTTCTGTGTTCAGATTCACAAATTTCTATTATTTTATCAATGTTCATTCATTCTTTTAATATTTTTGAACATGTATATAATGTAATTTGATCAAATTCAACTTCTCTATTACTCTTCCTGATACTCTCTCCATTAAAAAATAATTTTAATTGGCTTCATGTTTCTGTTTCCATGTGTTCATTAGAAGTACTTTAATTGAATTTACTCTCCCTTATCTTCTTTTTTAAATATATATATTTTTATTGTAAAGATACTGTACACAGGGGTTACAGTTACATGAGTAACTCTCCCCCGCAAAAGTTGTAAAGTTTGTTTTCAACATAGTGTCTTGTACATCAAATAAGCCCATACTAAAACAACCAGCACAACTCCGGTTATCACAGCATTATTTACTATAGCTAAGATATGGAACCAACCCAGAGGCGCCCCAGTAGATGAATGGATCAAGAAAAAAAAAATATATATATATATATATATGACACTGCCCCATTTTTTAGGAAATGCGAAAGACTTGGAAAAAATTATATTAAGTGAAGTAAGCCAGGCCCAAAGAAATATAGGTCCCATATAGATTTCCCTTATCTGCAATAATTAGTATATGTCTAAGACAAGCAGAAAAGGTCAAAAGCTATGTTCATATGACCATATAAGATGATGCTAAGCAAAATGAACCCCATGATAGGGACACAAGAGGTTTTATCTTTCTTGCTCTTGTTTCTAATGTACTATGTGATTTTTTTACTTCTTTTGTATATTCTTCCACCATGGTATAACTCGTTTTCACTGTATTTGATTCTGGTGCCCCGCATCTTGTATATGCATTTTTCTAATTTGGGGAGGGGAAGGGAAATAACAAAATGCTGAAATAAGGATAAAGGTTGATCCATTGTAACAATGAGATGTACAAGACACTATGTTGAGAATGAACTTTACAACTTTGTGGGGGGTAGGGGATTGGGGGGAGGAATTGGAGAGGAGGGAGGGAAGGGATGGTAGGGGCAAAACAAAGGAGGAGCTGACAATGAGCAATAGGAAATGTACTCATTACCTTACTCATATAACTGTAGCCCCTCTGCACAGTATCTTTGCAATAAAAAATACACACTAAGAAAAGGATACAGGTTGACCCTTATCTTCTTTTTAACCACCCCATACACACTTTCTCCAACTCCTTGACATTATCCATATACTTTAAATATTTTATACTATTGTCATCCAAGACAGCTTTTATTTCCTCATCATTCACATTTCAGATTAGCACATCCTCTCTTTTTTCTCCTTCCCATGAATAAATGCGTGGATAAGAACTCTCACACACAAACCCCACACACATTCATCTCACACATGAATATCTATAAATATAATAAATAATTTTGTAGATTTTAAGATTACGCTTATATTAGAATCTTCTCATTAAGGTTTATAAATAATAAATGCTTCCATGGTGACAAAAGCTTTTTTTTTTCTCCCAAGAATTATTTACTTATATTCTACCTAAATTTAATGTGCCTTTTTAAAGTTTCCTATTGTCTTTAACTAAGTAGGCAGGAATTAAATTAGCAGTTAGTTCTTCTTATTCTTAAACCATGTACCTGTGTATTGTTTATATATATATTTACATACATATATACACACATATAGATGAATGTATGTATTTTTTATCACCTGCACAGCTAATGCTGAAGTCATTCTATCTCCATCACATGGCAAGTTCTTTAAATAATGGATGTTTCTTTTGCCTTCATTACTGTTCTCTGCCTTCTGCATCACCTGCTTTATTTATTGTCAGAGAACTTGAAAGAAGGAAAAAAGCTGTACCTTCTTGAGAATTCTTAGCCCACTGGTAGATAACATAGAGTGAAGGTACGTACCAATGCTAATGGATCCACATGTTATGCATAACTGAATCAAATGCTTTTTCTTTATTAGCTGTACTAACTAACTTGGGGCCCTAAAGTCCTCTAAACTCAATGCAACTGTTAAGGAGATAGATAATGTTACAGAATGCAGACATAACCATAAATTTAGGAAACAAATTTTCAATGAAAACTAAGAAGATATAAATGAAAACTGTAATTCATTCAAACACATAAACAATGATAATAAAATAATAGAAACAGTCCTTATATATGTTTTATATAAAATATGTGATATATAAAGATAGAACTAGAGGGGCTAGGAAGTTGGCTCAGTGGTAGTGTGCTTGCCTTGCATGCATGAGGCCCTGGGTTCGATTCCTCAGCACCACATAAGCAAAAAGGAAAAAGCCGGAAGTGGCACTGTGGCTCAAGCGGTAGAGTGCTAGCCTTGAGCTGAAGAGCTGAGGGACAGCACCCAAGCCCAGAGTTCAGGCCCCACAACCGGACCCCCCCCCAAAAAAAAGATAGAACTAGAGATAGACAGGTATAAAGACAGGTAGGTGGGCAAATAGATTAAAAAAAATTTTAGCCAGTGCCAGTGGTTGGTTCATGCCTGTAATCCTAGCTACTCAGGAGGCTGAGATCTGAGGATCATGGTTCAAAGCCATCCTGGGCAAGGAAAATCTGTGAGACTCTTCTCTCCAATAAACCACCAGAAAACCAGAAGTGGCACTGTGGCTCAAGTGGTAGACCTCTGGCCTTGAGCTGAAGAGCTGAGGGACAACACCCAGGCCCAGATTTCAAGCCTCATGATGGACAAAAATAAAATAAAATAAAAAATTAGACAGGGTCTTACTATTAACTCACTCTGAAGCTCATCAAGGCCTCTGACACATGGTTCTTCTGTGTCAGCAGTCTCCAGGGCTAGGATTACACATATACACCAACAATTCCAGCCCTTTCTTATGGTTGTTTTTTTTTTTTGCTTTCTTCTTGTTTATTTTTAGGTCTGAGACCAGGACTCAAACTCAGTACCTGACCCTTTTGCTCATTGTTTAGTACTCTGCCAACTGAGTTATGTCTCCAAACCCTTTCTTATTTTTTAAAATGCCTTCTCATATATAATGTCTTCTGATTGCAGCAACTCTGAAAACTCTAGCATAATTTACATTTTACAAGAGTATAAAGAGAATTATTATGTTCACCTTAATCACAATTGTATATACCAGTGGAAGTTTAGAACTAAGAATTGAACCCCAGCTATTAGAATACAGGCTTGGATCTTTTATTATTAATGTGTCACTGATATCATATCTCTCTGCAAAGGACAATATAATTTCCATTTTCTGTATCACATATGCTGTCCAAATGTTTGACAACAATGTTTAGGTTCTTTTGTAAGGATGCATTTTTCATCTTTATATATACCAATTCTAAATCCCATTAAGATGTTAATTTTAATGTCTTTCTTCCTAGGCTCTGATTCAATAATCCCACAAATAGTAAATCAACTGTTCTCCTTGGTTTATTTCTGTGTTTACCATATGTTATAGGTGTTAATGAATAAGTGAAAAGCACGTGGAAATACCAGCAAGTAGAAGAGTGATTTATATAATTCACAAGCTTGAAAATTAGTCTCTGAAAAATGTTATATTCAAAAATCTTATAACAAACATCTGCAAGTGAACCTAATGGAAAAGATTGTAATCATTAACTTGTTTTTTAAGACTCAGAAAACAGATAGTGATTATTTAAGGAATAGACTTGGGGGTTATTAGCTTCTCAAAAAAATTATCCAGCACAAACTTTCTGGGAAATAATGTAACTTTGATAGATTTTCAAAACAAACTAGGAAGATATTCCATGA
The DNA here is from genome assembly GCF_000151885.1 of Dipodomys ordii. Classification (NCBI taxonomy): domain Eukaryota; kingdom Metazoa; phylum Chordata; class Mammalia; order Rodentia; family Heteromyidae; genus Dipodomys; species Dipodomys ordii. The sequence continues at coordinate 13,350,661 of NW_012267265.1, read as the reverse complement.
AGACAATCATAACAAAAAGACAATAACAAAAAATTCTAGCAAACAAGCTTTGTAAAGGCTTATTTTGCAAGAATAGAGAGGTTAATCTGGCGAGTATGATGAAAATCAGCTGTGGTTCAGATAGAACTGGCAAATGCCACCCTTTATAAATGCTAAACAACCAATCCTAAACATCTTCCAAGGAAGACTTTTTCTCCTGTGTGTTCTATTCATGAACAGATCTGTAAGACTTCTCAGGGACAATGATGGAGTTTAGTCCCAAGGGATGGAAACTGAGGCAACAAGATGTCAGTTTGAGGCATTTTCAAAAGGAAAGATGCTTTTGAATGGGACATTAGATGATTTTATTCAAATCAAAGTCACCTCAAACTCATGGAAAATGATTCCAAAGGTAATCAAGGAAAGGACTTGTAGAAACAAACAAGAACAAGATGAGCATGTTAAGACAATGTGAAAATAAGTTGTCTCCTACCTTGGGTGGAGCTGTGATGGTGTCAGTGTCTATAAGAGCAATCAGCAGTACTAGCAAGATGGAGCCCAACTTTGTTTCTCACATTCAACTGTGGGGCAAAACAAAGCCACGAGGCAAAAAGAATATATATATATATATATATATATATATATATATATATATATATATATATATATATATATATGCAAGTGAATGAACAATAGCTCTAAGATCTTTGGTAGCAAAATTTTAGTGATTCCCAAAGAGAGGATGTAAGTTCAAAACCATAGGAGGAATTGCTAAGAGGCTTTCTGGGGTGGGGACTCCCATAGGTCCTACAAGTTACAGAATTTCAGCTTAAATCTGACATCTAAAGCTTAGACTTTAAATCATATAAAGCATTCCTAATACTTTCATTCATTTAAATGGTACCCATGTCCCTAAATTATTTTAAAGTATTGTGGATATTCAAGTCCAACAATGGTAGTTTCATAAAAATTACACAAGGAAATCCTGTCTCAAAAAAATGGCCCCCCTAAAGAGTGATTTCCAATATTAAAAAAGAAGTCAAAAATAGTAAAAATGACCATGGACTTCTGTCTGTCTTAGACCTTCACATTTTCATTAGAGGCACCATTGGGCTGTAAAGGTGGAGAGTTGCCTTGATGACATCTGCTAATTGTAATTCCTCTTTTCCAACAATGTACACAGAACCAGTCGTTACAGAGTTCCCTGCAGCACCATCAGAATCTACAGAATTTCTACAGCCTACTGTCTCAATAGTATGCTTTTACCAACAGAACATGAGAGACAGGTACCTAATAGATTCCTAATAAAAAAATAATTGAGCTTGTTTTAAAATAGTTTAATCATTATTGCGACCAATGATGGCACTCATTATCATAGCTGTCATGAGTCTATTTATATGGTTCCACTATAATTCAATTTTAATTAATTTGGTCACTATTTAACAATGCTGCTAAAAACCTTATTTCTAACCTTGCATCATTCAGCACAGAATTTAGAAATTTAAACTTTTAATTTTCTGCTATAAAATTTGTTTTGGTGATACTGATTAAATTACAGTATTTAAATCCAACAATCCCTGTTTTCATGAAATACTTATATGTTTGTGAGTGTGTGTGTGTATGTGTGTGTGTGTGTGAGAGAGAGAGAGAGAGAGAGAGAACTGGTATTGCAGTTTGAACTCAAGGTCTCATGCTTGTTTGGCTTGCCTGTTTAGTGGGCACTCAAGCAGTATATGGCTAAGCATACTTCAATAGTTGCATGTCTAAAAGTGATCTCCTACCAAACCAAGGCATGAACTGTATATACATTGGCTTTTACATATTATAAGTACAGAGGTTCAAATGTTTTATTAGGTATTCACAAATGTCAAACATTTGAGATCCTAAATCAAAAGTGTTCAAATATCACTGTACAATATTCAATGCAATCAGGATATTATCATAAATATTATGAGGACCAGAAACTATCCATACCAGAATCTTTATAGTCACATAGTCACACAGTTGAGGTAAAGGGAAGGGCCAAGAAGTGAGAATAAAACACTGCAAGAAGTGAGTATAAAACACTGCAAGAATGTGATCAGCGCAGAATGACTTCCTTGACATTTCTCACAACATGATGAACAACCCCCCCCAAGTTCTAAAATCCATGGATTAGCCTTGATAATTTGTCTTTTGACTTTCATTTTTGTTTGTTTTTGGCATTTTGTCTATTCTTCATTTGTTGACATGTATACATGTACACACACATATCATGTCCAACATTGCAATGCTTTGGCAAACCACATATACAACCACATATATATACTACATATACCATATGGCCTGTGTATTAGGTGATACTAACTAGAATTATATAAGTATACTCTGTGATACTCGGTCATGAACCAGATCCCTAATGACTTATTTCTCATGATGTATAACCATGGTTAAAGAATAATGACTGTATACACATATGCTTATGCATATATATTCTATTCTGTACATAGTCCATTCTAGACATCATTTACAAATGTAATAATGGACACATCTTGTTTTATCGTTCTTAGCCAGTGTTCTTCACAGGAGATTTGGTCTTCCATTAATGGCACAATTGTATCAGAGTAGTCATTAGCACCGTGGTGTCACCTCAATAAATTGTTTGAAGATAAACTTTATAATAACATGTGAATTGAGAAAGTCAGAGCCCGAGTAGATTTAAATGGTATCCCATATAATTCCTACCATTAAACTCTAGGACATCCTTCATAAAATCTCCATCATCCTAATGCATAGAAAGCCTCCATTTCATTCATTATGTAAATGTTTACTAAGAACTTGACTTTCATGAGTTCCCAAGATATGACATTGGTTATACTCAGGATAAGTGCAGTCAATACAAACATCTGTGACAAAATACAGACTTATAACACAATATTCAGGGCTGTGCTTTGGAAAGCTACAAATACAGCCAGGTGTCAGTTCTATGCAATTCAAGAAAGCAAAAATGCTGCCCAACTCTCCAAATGTATTGCTGCCTAACCAAATGTCTGAATTTCCTATCCTATCTTTGAAATTCATCTACTTTCTTATTTATTTTTTGTTTTCAACTCATCCTTTTTTATATACTAGTCCAAAAAGTCACAGGGTTATTTTCACAGAATTAGGGCAGGATTGCTGAGTGTAATTAGAGAAAGCACTGGTGGTTGTTCCTCTCAAACCTGTCCTATCTTAACTCCTCGTGCATCTCAGTCAGTTGTCTTTGTGGTGAACACACTGCTTTTAACTTTGTGACAGAATGCCCAGGATGCGTTTCTTATAAAAACTGGTGGTAATTCTCTCTTTTTTTGGGGGGGGGGGATCGGGTGGGGTCAGTTGTGGAGCTTGAACTCTGGGCTTGGGCACTGTCCCTATGCTCTTCAGCTCAAGGCAAGTGCTCTACCACTTGAACCACAGCACAACTTCTGGTTTTCTAGTGGTTTATTGGAGATAAGAGTCTCACTGACTTTTTCCTGCCTCGGCTGGCTTTGAACCACGATCCTCAGATCTCAGCCTCCTGAGTAGCTAGGATTACAGGCATGAGCCACCGGTGCCCAGGCTGGTAATTTTCTCTTAGATAGAGGTAAATCTCAGTAGTGCTATTAATGCTATGTGCCTAAATCCTAGTGTGAGTGACGGGAGAGGATGCAACTCAGACGTGTATAATTTTAGAGGTGAGTCACTCATTAAGACTGGAACACAAATTCTTCTGAGACTAATCAATGACATAACCAGAATTAGATCTAAAAAGTAATTTTCTCTTGCTTATTTCTCATGTCTCAAACAACAACAACAAAACTATCAACTAACTTCAGGGACAGAGGATAAAGGCCAAGGCTATAGAGAATTTGTCACTGTCAACAGAGAAGATACAACCTTTGCTGAAAGGGAAAAGAAAAGCCTGTAATGGTTACAAAGGAAAGGAGGGGCTCCCGCAAGAGTAGTAAGAAACAGTGGGAAAGACCATAATGGCAAGTTATCTCTGCAGTTTACACTATCCAGGATGCCCCATCTGCTCCTCTGCCAGTTCAGGACGAGGAGATGTGGTCCAGTCTCTTGGCATCATGGGAAAAGGATGATGAAAACAATGGCCCTGGTGGTAAACGTAAAGCAGCAGTCAATGCAGTTCTGATAACATAATTGAAATGCAGAGTACATTTCCTCATATAAATTTTATCACATGGCAAATAGATCCTGGAATAATTCTGTGTGATGAGATTATACTTATGTGACATGATATTATCATCGAAATATTAAACAATGCATTTCTTTGTTTTGTATTTTGTCTTTTCTTTTTTGGTAGTAGGGATCAAACCTATGACATTGCATTTGCTAGGCAAGTGCTTTGCCACTTAGCTACATCCCAGCCCCCAATGAATTTCTGAGTCTTGGTATTCCTATCTTCTCCATTTCTCCAATCTATGACTTCATTTGCTGCAAAACAGGGATTGTGCCAGAGGCACAGGACCAACAATGAAGCAACCAGAAAGGCAATAGGTTCAAATTCCTTCGACTTGGAGTAATAGAAAGACTAGTAGAAAGAAACAGAAGAATGTTTGTTTTTGTGGGCAAGGTGTGTCTCTTGAAGGCAGAAGATGAAAGGATCTTGCTTTTTAATCCAACTAGACAGTCTATGTCGCTTAATTGGAGAGTCAAGTCCATTAATATTGAGAGTTAGGACTGAGGGGTGTTTGGTAGTTCCTGCCATGTTATCCACCTTCTTAGGGGCTGTGCCAACTGGATTCTTCCTATGATTCTCAGATTCTTGGTTTGGGAGCCGTTTCTTGGCCTTTATCATGCTCTTGGTTTTCTATGTGTAGGACATCTTTAAGTATCTTTTGTAATAATGCTGGTTTGGTGGAGATATATTGTTTCAATTTTTCTTTGCTGTTGGAAGGTTTTTATTTATTCCTCCATTATAAAGGAGAGTTTAGCTGGGTACAGTATTCTTGGTTGATAGTTGTTTGTCTTTAGGGCATGGAATACATCATTCCAGACTCAAAGACACATAGGTCCCATAGTTTCCCTTATTTACAATAACTAGTATACAACTAGGATAATCCTACCAGACAAGCAGAAAAGGTCAAAAGCTATAGACATATGACCCGTAATGAACCCCAAGATAGGGACACAAGAGGTTTCTCTTTGTTCTTATTGTTTTTAATGTACTATGTGATTTTTAGATTTCTTTTGTATTTTCTTCCCTCTATGGTATAATACCTCTTGTCACTGTATTTGATTCTGATGCCCTGTATCTTGTATATACATTTTTCTAAATTGGGGAGAGGAAGGGAAATAACAAAGTGCTGAAACAAGGATATAGGTTGATCTATTGTAACAATGAGATGTATAGGACACTGTTGAAAACAAACTCTACAAATTGGGGCAGGGGAGAAGTTGAGGAAGTGGGGAGGAAAGGATTGTAGGGGAAAAACTAAGGAAGGGGTAACAATGCTCAATAGCAAATGTACTTATTACCTTATTCATGTAAATATAACTCCTCTGTACAGTATCTTTACATATTTTAACTCAATTCTAGAATGGATTTTTTTTCTGTCCATCATGGGGCTTGAACTCAGGGCCTGGGGGCTGTCCCTGAGCTCTTTTGGCTCAAGGCTAGTGCTCTACAGTGGCAGTCGACAGTGCCACTTGCAGTTTTCTGGTGGTTAATAGGAGATAAGAGTCTCAAGAGTCTCATGATCTTTCTTGCTTGAGCTGGCTTTGAACTGTAATCTCCAGATCTCAGCCTCTTGAGTAGCTAGGGTTACATGCATGAACCACCAGTATCCGGCTAGAATGGATTTCTCAATATGAAAGAAAAATGGTAAATAAAGAACTTGAGGGGCAAAGTTGGCCTGTCATTGTCCTAAGGTGAGTGAGCCAGAGGCGGTGCATGCCTGACACTCCTGCCCAGGAATTGTGTGGGAATAAGGCATTCACAGGCTCAATTGCATCCTTTATAAGCAGTGGATCCTGTATGTTCCATGAGCTTCCTCTAGTTTCTCCCTTTGAGAACATTGGAGACCTTCTTTCAACGGTCCCTTTGCCTCCTACCCATCCAACAAAACAACTGCCCAATAGTTCAACATTCAGTTCCATAAGAACTGAGTTATATGAATGACCATGATATCTTCCTCACAGAAAAATCTTCCTTTTACATGTAAGCTTAAAAATTGGTGGTAAAGGTAGCAGGACAAGGCAAGTGTGTTGTTCTAGAAACCTAAATGTGTGTGGTAGGTAGGAGGAAATGTCCATCATATTTTAGGTACATTAATAGGACAAAAGTCAGATACCATGGCCTCATAAGGAGGTTTAGCCTCATTCTGTGAGTCTTTTCCTTTATTCTAACATACTGCACTAGTAATGAAGTTGGTGTGCAAAACAGAGGCAGCAAAATATAGAATACAAAGTTGGATGACAGAGGACATAGTTGCTGATATTTACTAAGCAACCACTTTTGTCTTTGCCTTATGCTAGTCTTATATACTGTCTCATTTAATCATTTTGTCAACAATATGAAGTTTGGAAGAAGAAAATTCACATATGTTGAGTGACATGTCCGTCCAAAGTTTCCTACTGGGTAAGCAATAGAACCTATATCTATCTAACACCTACAACAGTGCTTTTTCTTTTGATCAATATTGTCTTCACAATTTCCCCAAATCTAATTTACAAACAGCCATTAACATTATAACCTTTTCCCAAATTAGAATCTGGACTCCAGTTACATTACACACTGCTACTAATGCCTACAGAAATCCTGTAAGCACTATGCTAATTACATGTAATGACCTAATCAGTAATGAAATCTTGAATGGCAATTACTTTTTGTTTTCATAGCAAAATGAAAAACCTTTTGTTCACTATTTGTGAAGTAGACATATGAAGACTGATGTTCACATGAGAGAATTTAATGAGCCACAATAGAAAGGCACAGTAGCTATGGCCACAGGAAAAGAATAAGGCTAGTAAGGATATTCTTTTAAAGGACATTCATTTCAAGCAAACAATTGTGACATCATCACGTGAAAAGCAACTTGCATTCTATACTTGTAAGAGAAAGTAGATCAAGAGCTAGAACTTTACGACTAAGAAGCAGTTTGTGTATGAACAAGAAAAGTGAGCATATGTGAGTCCAAATCCAGGTAGGCAAATATGTAAAATCAGAAAGTGACAAGAAGGTCAAAGTCTATGGCAAGCAATAATTACTCATGAGATCTTATGAATAGAATTGGCAATTAGCCCTTTTGGTAGTTCTGAAATGGTCAACCATAAAGGGCTCTGTTACATTTTATAAGAGAAAAATAGATGGAAGTGATGCCTAGCAACAGTATCAGGAAAGGTACAGTTCTCTGTTATATAATATAAACTATCCTCCCCCACGAAAAAAATCATGTGTTAAAGTCTTGATCCTCAATGAAGTGGTGCTTAGAAGTCAGGCCTTTGAAGGAGGTGATTGGCTTATGAGTTTACTGACCTCAATAATGGATTCATGCACTGATGGATTCCTAACTTGGTAGCATTAATGGGAGGTGGTAGAAACATGAGCAGATGATTCCTGGTTGAATACAAATGCACATGCCTCTGCAGATATGTCGCCATAGCCTCTTTCTTGCATGCTCTCTGCATCCTGGCTGCGATGAAGTGAGCATTTTCTCCACAATTAAATTCTATCCCACTACAAGCCAAGAAACAACATAGCCAAATAACCATGGACTGAAATCTCTTAAATAGTAAATTAAATCTTTGCTCCTGTAAGTTCATTTTCTTAGGCATTATGTCACATTGCTGACAAACACACACACTCTTCTTTGCTCTGAAACTCTGAGTAAGCTAGGAACAGTGGTTTGGGACTTGAGTTCCTTAAGGTAGAGAAGCACTGTAGCAAAAATATTTACTGATTAGTGTAGGAGCAATGAAAAAATGGTCTATATAGAAAAATGGGTTAGGGGGCTGGGAAGGTGGCTCAGTGGTAGAGCGCTTGCCTTGCATGCATGAGGCCCTGGGTTTGATTCCTCAGCACCACATAAGCGAAAAGAAAAAAGCCGGAAGTGGTGCTGTGGCTCAAGTGGTAGAGTGCTAGCCTTGAGCTGAAGAGCTGAGGGACAGCGCCCAGGCCCAGAGTTCAGGCCCCACGACCAGACCCTCCCCCCCAAAAAAAAAGAAAAATGGGTTAGTAGCTACTCAACTTGTAAATAGCCAATGAAAGTTAGATTATCTGTTCCTAAATCCTGAATGATTATCTATCTGTATAAGAAAATTTCAATAGTCATAAACACTACAGATTGCATATTTTTGTGGTGAGTTCTATACCAAATAAAAATTTTTACCTTTTTTGTCTTTTTTTTGGAGAGACAAGATTGAGACTCCAGCAAATGGTAAAGTATCATTTAATTCTCACTGTGTTACGAAAGTGGATAAGACCTTCTGAAGGGAAATTTAAAGTGAATTACTACTTGTACCTAGACATGCTTAGAAAACTTTAAACCAGGAAAAGGTTGATTTTATTAGTTGTCCCTCTTTCCTTGCAGAATATGTTTATGTTGATGAGTTCTGAGTGGCTGAAAGTTAAAATGAAGTGTATGTCCAAAAGAAGGAGGGAAGAAGAAAAGATTTAAAACATGCAGCTGCAAAAGTATTTCAGACTAAAATTTCTGTGGCAAGGATTACTCTGGGATGTGGATATTTTAACTTATATTATGTCTTTTCTTCTTTTTCTAATATTGTTAGAATTGGAATTTTTTGCTTTTTCTTTGAGGGCTCAGAAGAACATAAGAAAGAATTGTCCTTTAGCAATGGTAAGTCATTCATGACTAACAAGCCTTGTCATGAATTTGTTCTATAAAAGTCTTTAACTTCTCCTCCTCATATAGGCACCACCATCATTAGAAAACTATATAATAAGATGTTGGAATTTATTGTTGCTATCTTAATGATTTATTTTACCTTTTATTAAAAAGGATATTTGGAGGATGAAAGTCTATTTCTAATTGCTGAGGTAAATGGTGACCTAACACAAAACAAAGTGACAGATGGAATATACGAGAAACAACCTCAGATAATAAAATGTCAGTCTTAATGAATTGCAATACCTTCCATTGGAACCTCTTTTGGGAGATTTTTCTTTCTCCACTTTTTTGCAAGAACAGTTTACTCACATAAACCTATCTTTTGTTTCAACAATGCCATATAACAGGCTTGTTCAAACCAGCCACACTAAATATTTTTCTTGTAAATCCTCAGATTTATATCCCAATCCATAATTATGATTACACACACTTACATGTTTTTCATTGACTTTCTAATATTAATTTGTTTGCTGATTGATGTCACACATAACTATAGTCTGTAACTAAAAGATAGTGTAATTGTTAACACTGTTGAACATAAAAAGTTCATGCATGCTGTAGTGACTAAAATAGAATGACTCAGAAATGCCATTTGGAGTATTATTGTTTTCACTTGTGACCCTTTAAAAGGACCAGGGATGAATGTTTATTCTCTTCCAGGGAATTTTAAGAATTTCTTCCCTTCCTGGGAAAAAAACAATTTGGAACAGGGGAAGGCTCAAAGTGCAGGAATACTGAGCCAAGAAGTTATATGATGGCAAAGCCAGTGGTGAGTGAGCCAACAATACAGAATCCCACAAGATAGAACAGCCACAGCAGGCCTGAGTAACACTGAAGCAGGTCAGACCATTGGGAATTTGGTGAAGCCAAGTACCAAAGTTGAGTAATGAGAAGCAAGAATGGAGCCAAAAGCCAAATGGGAGTAAACAATGTCACAGGGCAGAGTTAGGTAATAACCTTGTGAGATCTTATCTGATTACAAAGTTGGTAGAGAATTACATTTTTTTAAATGGGAAAGAAGTTATTTTTCTATTTTGTAAGATGGTAGTACTTTCCAGAGGCTACCTTCAGGTTAATTTGGACAATTGCCTACGAGCTTTTCCAGTTAATAACAGGAAATCTTTGACAATCTTCATTTTTTTATTGTGAGAATACCATATAGAGGAGTTACAAGTACATGGGCAAGGTAATGAGTACATTTCTTATCAAGCATTGTTGCCTCCTCCTTTGTTTCCCCTTCCCATCCCTTGCTGCCTCCATCTCCCCTGCCAAAGTTGTAAAGTTCATTTTTCGACATAACCTCTTGTACATCTCATTGTTGCAATGGGTCCACCTGTAGCTCTATTTAAACAATTTGTTTTTTCCCTTCCCCTCCACAAATTATACCTACATCAAATACAGTTCTTTGTCTATATTCTAATCCCTACTTTCCTGTTATTTATTTTCATTCTATCTGTTCTTCCTCCACCAACATTATTTTTAGTGAGTCCAACATCTTTTATGTCAAAAATATATAAATCCTAAGATTATTTTTCCCTAAAGTTATGGTTCTGAAATGCTTTATTGTTAGTTTTTTCCATGACTAGGAGTTCAAATAGCCTGCATGTTTTAAATATAATTCCAAACTTCTCAATGGATGGGCACCAAACCTTAAATATATTATTTTTGTCCTAGACATACAAACCTTCAATAAATCATAATGTACATGTTAGGTACACGCAGAGATTAAAAATAATAACTAATTTTTATATAGAAAAAAATAACAAAATACTGTAACAAATTTGTCAGAGTCACTACTCTGACAAACATATCTAAGCAGAGAAGAGAGTATTTGTACAAATAAAGAAATATGTGTCCTGAAGTAGGTTCTCCATGTTGATTGGGATCCACAAAGCCAGAATAGCTCTGTAAATTCTGAGTGTCTGGTTGCTATTTTGAACTTTTGGAATTTCTAATGGAAATCAATAAGGATAGGATCCCTGGAGTTCACATATTCCTACTTTTCCTTTGCTTAAAAACACCATCTATAAAAACAAATAGATAAACAAACCAAGTGCTCCTTTCTAAGGTAAAAAGCCAGTGTGTGGAAAGGATCATAGGAAACATATATACTTATCTATTCTGTTTGGGGAACCTTGACATTTAGAAAGATTCATGTTCCATTGCTCACAAAGAATCATCAACTCAGCGATGCTTCTGCTCTATCAATCATTGTCTAATATTTCTATTAACTTTCTCTACAAAAAGAAGGCCTAGGCCGCTTACATCCTTGGTAATGTACTTCTTTCTCCTCTGTGATCAAGGGCATAGACCCTGGGAATGCTTTTTAGACCATAGTACTCAAACAAGTAGAGCCCGTCTGTTTTAAATGAAGCCATTTACTGCACTAAGGAAAACCATAGAACATGAGAGGAGATATTCCAAATTGATGAAGAAAGGCATGTTTTAAAGAATAGGATTTCAAGTATCCCCTGCCCCAGCACACACATACATCTTATATGCTGGAATATTAGTATTTGGGGAATCATTAGAAATGCATGGACAAGAGACCTCGTGCTGCAGGTGATCCCTGCTATCCCTGCCCAGATCTACTCAGGTGAGGAAAATGCTCTACTCTATGCTTTCTTGGAAGTTTGAGATTGTTGCCAGATTTCAAAAGAACAGAAAAGGGCTACTACAGCACAAGAGCTTACACCATGTTCCTAATCACCCATTGAGAGCCCTGACAAATATTACTTAACACATAATATTTGCATGAATATTTCTTCATCATCAGGAGATTAGAGGTGGCAAACTAAAGGGTGTGAGGGAAAAAAGAGAGGAGAAGGAGGAAGTGACTTAAAGAAGATTTGTAAAAGCCTATTTGAAGAAGGTAAAAAGAAAAAACTACATCTTAGGGCCATATTTTATGACTATGAACCCCAAGAAAGGACACAAGAGGTTTTATCGTTGCTGTTGTTTTTAATATACTATGTGATTTTTTTTGTTTCTTTTGTATACCCCCATGGCATAACCCCTGTTGTTACTGTATTTGATTCTGGTGACCTGCATATTGTATATATATTTTTCTAATTTGGGGAGGGGAAGGGAAATAACAAAATGCTGAAACAAGGACACAGGTTGACCCACTGCAGCAATGAGATGTACAAGACATTATGTTGAAAATAAAATTTACAACTTGGGGAGGGAGGGAGGAGTTGGAGAGGTAGGGAGAGAAGGGATGGAAGGGCAAAATCAAAGGAGGGGGTAACAATGCTCAATAGGAAATGCACTCATTACCTTATTCATGTAACTGTAACCCCTCTGTACAGTATCTTTACAAAAAATATATATTAAAATTTTTAAAAATAACACAAGCACATATATGTATACATCTGTATTATTTTATACATATATTAATATACTATGCATGCACATATACATATATGTATATAGGCATGTATACATATATGTATATATACTTATATATGTATTTATAGACATATATCTATATATACACATGTATATATATGTATGTATATGCAATAGTACTACTGTACTATACCAGTAATAATCAGTATTTTTAATATTACAAACATCAGAAATAAATATAGTGTTGTCCTTTGAGAAGTCAGAAAATTTCTCTAAAAAAATGGGTTCATGGGCTAAACAGAATAATTCAGAATAAATGAAGCATCAATAAACACCACTGAGCAATCTCTATTGTTAAACCTTGTTTTCTATAAGCCTGGAAAAGACACCTTCATCCTAGAATGATAGAATTACACTACTCAAATGCCCTTTGGTACTAAAATTTTTCAGTGGTATAATTTCATTTCTGCTATCCAATTTCACCGTAAAGTTATTTCTAAATGCATTGCAAGTTTGAGCTGAACAGCTGAAGTTTCTTGTGCATCCTGATCTAAGGCGCTATCTCTATACAAGAATTCTGACAAAGCCTTTCAACTGAAATTTCCAGAAAGCTCTTTATCTGCCACTAAATAGTTGTCTACAAGTAGCCCCCAAAGACATATGCAACATTTCCATGAAAGAGGAAAATAAAAAATAGTCTTTATACAAGCTAAAAGTATTAAAGGATGAGAGATTCGAAAGCCAAAGCCATTTCCAGAGAGAGATGAAGACAGCAGGTGTATGAATATGCTGTGGCACAGTCATGGTTTTAAACTTTCCTGAGACACTATTCCTTCTCTTCCTGCAAGGAACAAAGGATTTTTCTGCTAACAAATCCAGGAATCGCTGTGGGCTGATGCCTGTAATATCAGCTACTTGGGAAGCTGATATGTAAAGATTGTGATTCAAAGCCAGCCCAAGCAGTAAAGTCTGTGTGGTTCTACAAAAAGCCATAAGTAGAGGTATGGATCAAGTGGTAAAGTACCAGCCTTGAGTGAAAAAGACAAGGAGAGAGTGTGAAGTCCTGATTTCAAGCCCTACTACTCTTTCTCCCTCCAAAAAAAGAATCTAGGGATGGTTAGTTCTCTAATTCATAGCAAGAATATAGTTTTGTGGCAAATCCAGAAATACCAAAGTTAAAGAAAGTTTTAAACTCCAAAGTGACAGACAGTTATTATGAAGGACGGGGATCTGCCGCTACGTAGAAGGCTAGAATGCAAGTAAATACCTTGGGTGATATGTAAGTATATATAAATTTATTAATTGAAATATGGTAAATTTAGGGCCAAACTCAAGCAATGTAATTCCTTAGGAAGACAAAAAATAATCCAACAAAATAAACGCCAGGCAATGGGTACTTGAAAGAGTGGGATATAATCAAGGGGAGGGGATAGAAAAGTGAAAAGAAGGGTGGAAGACTGCAATCCAATATTCAATGTATAGCCTACAAAAATTAAGAAAAGTGAGGAAAGATTGGGAGGAATGCTGAAAGGGATGACATTAATCAAGACGCATTCAATTCATACACTGCTTTGTTGAATGGTAACTCCTGTACAGCTACTTAAAGATAATAAAAAATATTAAAAAAATAAAACAGCCAGATGCTCATGGCTCATGCCTGTAATCCTGGCTATTCAGGAGGCTGAGATCTGAGGATCATGGTTCAAAGCCAGACTAGGCAGGAAAGTCCATGAGACTCTTATCTCCAATAAACTACTGAAAAAAGCAAAAAATGGCACTGTGGCTGAGGTGGTATAGTGCCCAGACCCAGAGTTAAGACCCCAAGGCTTGCAAAAAAAAATAAATAATATACTTTAAAAAAAAACTTTAAAAGCAGTCAGGAAAATATTGCCCAAGAATTGCTCTCAATGTCAGTGGAGCACAACAAGGTGAGAAAATTATGACTAATTCTGTGAAATGAGGATACTTTATAAACATGAATGACACAAGTTGAGTCTGAATGGAAGGCATGTGTTTTGGCAGTCAATAAAAAATTAGAGCTTGTATCATAGAGAAATTTACTTGGCAAGAAAAATTGAAACAAAAGCCAGGAAATTTTCAACAGGTTTAAGTAAGCTGATGTACACAGTCCAGAAAGTAGAAGAGAAAGGAAAATTACACAACTGAGGAGACCCAGCCTATTGTTTCCCCATGAAGAAGTTGTGGTAGGGATAGGTGTCTATGATAACAGGAGAAGTGGAAAAGAAAACGATGAGTAAATCTGAGTGAAGGCAATTTCTTGAGAGAACTATCGTATTTTTACACTAGTGAGATAGGCTTGTTTGTAGAAAAGCAGTTATAACAAGATCCTTAAAGCAGCTATCCTCTACAAAGATATTCAAGAAGAGGGACTGCAGCCCCTTTTGACTAATCCTGAACATTTGTTATCATTGCTGCATGACAAAAAGTTTCTCTGGAAGACATTATGGTTTTACAGCTCTGTTCCCAACTCCTTATGAAAACAATTTTCTGTCTATACAGCTATTAACCCATCTCCTCTTTGTAGATACAGAAATGGGATGGTATACAGATGTAGAAGGTACTAGGACCTTTTAGGAACGTGTAAGAGGAAGACTGCGGTGGCTGCATATGAGCCAGGACAATGTGATGGATTAAAGACTTCTACTACCATGATCAGGATCATCTTGACAAACTGTTAGAGCATCCTAGTCTTTTCTATTTCCCCTTTCTAGATGTGGCCATCATAGCTCCCAGCCTGCTGAGACTGAATTGTACAGTGGAATGGTGGTGTCAACGTAAGAAATGCTAATACATTGATCGCACACATTTCAGCCAGCTTTTACTGTGATAGATGATAAAACAAAACCACCATCTAGCAAGATAGCAATATATCTGAGAAGGGGAAAAAAATCTCAACCTTGAGTGATTTTGACTGCAGGAATAGACATTTCAGGCATGATACAATTTTAATATGGTAACGCTGACAGATAAAGAAATGTTGGAGAGCTCAAGATAATTAAGTTATAAAAATATTCTCGGATTCATTTTTCAGAACCCCCAAGCTCAACTGTCTGCCTCAACTGTCCAAAGGTTAGCCATTCAACTATCCATCAAGTCCCTCCTGAGAAGACACAAGGAAAATGATACAATCAGAGGATTTTATGCAATACTCTAGCTTTTAGGTACATTTGTGAGGTAGAATAATTTGGTGCTGCAAATTTGCGTTCTCGGGAACTGTAATAGTATCTTTTTGATTCTAAAGATCACATTGGCTGGTTTTACGTTTTATCTAACAATAAAGCAAATTTTCTATTTTATGTTTTTGTGTCAGTATTGGGGCTTGAACTCAGTACTTTCTGGTTTTGCCTGGCATTTTTGCTTAAAACTAGTGGTGTCCTACTTTGGCCACACATCTGCTCCCAGCTTTTCACTGGTTAATTGGAGATAATAGTCTCATATTTGTCTGCCCAGATTTGCTTTCAACAAGAAGCTTCAGAATCTCAAAATCCTGAGTAGTTTGTATTGTAGATGTAAGTCTTCAGCATCCAGCTGTTTTCTAAAATATTTGGCCACAGACTCAGGTCCATAGACTCAGAGATTCATGAAAACTAATATTCCAGGGAGAATCCATGATTTTCTTTAATGTCCTTATGTGACTTCCTGTCCTGATCAAACACCATCTCTGGCTCATCTCCTCTTGAATCATGGCCAGAAGCACTCTCTACTTAACAAAGTACAATAATGTCAGTATAGGCCCTCTCCAGCAAACCTGTTGTGTTCTCTTTATTCAAACACGAGTTCTTCACTGTGTTTCCCTGGATATTGTTCTAAGAAAATCCTATTTCTCAGGAAAACTGATACAGCAGAAGCAGCCTTTACCACACTTGCTACACTGAGCCATACTGACAGCCCTAAGAAGACAACACTGATGTCAGTCTCCAGCTAGAGCTTTTGAACTTCTGTGTATTAATGATGTAACATCAAGTGTGTAGCTACCTAAAAGCTTGACCTCAATGGAAACAATGATAACCAAGTTTTAAAGGGGCTGGACAACAAGGACTGTTGATGTCTTTTAAAATGATGCCTGTAGGAACTACATAAAATTCAATTTAACTAGCTTGTAGGAAAATGTATCTTGCATTACATTTAAACGAAAAGTTCAATTGCCTTAGAGGTCCCTTTTCTCCCAGTGACAAACATAATGCATGACACAGGCCAGGTACTTGGTTGAATATTTTTCAAGATTTTGTCATGCAGCCCTCATGATAACACTATATTATAGACTTTTTATTAATTATTACTATTGTTCAGTTCAAGATGAACAAACAGGTTTGATGTGCTCAGCAACTTTCATCAGGTTGTCGTTGTTCATTGTAGAAGATGTCAAAATTCTGAAAGATGAATTGAATTCACCCCAAACCTTAACTTCTAAACTCAACCACTGTGGACCAATGCATATATATAAATTCATCCTTTAATGACAAACTCAACTTATTACATTATTTGCCTATTATATTTAATATGGAGTATCTCTTTAAGTGTGCATGCTAAAAGCTTAGGTACTAGCTGGATGCTTTTGAGATTTGATCAGATCACAATGGCTTTCATCTTGGCCACTGATTAATCCATTGAGGAACTCATAGCTGAATGGCCTAGTAGGAGGCACAGCCTGGTTAGACAGACTAAGTTGTGATAGCATGCAAAGGTTTATCTTTGTGTGTGTGTTTATGTGTGTGTGTGTGTCTGTGTGTCTGGGTGTCTGTATGTGTGTTCTGGTACTGAAGCTTGAACTTAGGGCTCAGGTTACTGTCCCCGAGCTTTGTATGCTTAAGGCTCATATTCTACCACTTGAGCCATAGCTCCACTTCCCATTTTTTTGGTTTAGTTGGAGATAAGTGTCCTCAGATTAAATCCTCGGTTTAAATCACAATCCTCAGATCTCAGCCACCAGAGTCCAGTTTTGAAGGGTACATCTTATCCCTGAAGTCTTCCACCATGTCTAGCCATCATAAGTTGAGCTTTTTGCTCTACTACACACTCCCAAGCCAGATGTTCAGCCTCACCATGCACATACTCAGAAACAAGGAGCCAAGTGACAGGGACTGAAGCTTCCAAAATCATGAGCCAAAATAGAGCCTTCCTCCATTAGGTATGCTTCTCAACAGTTTTAATTGCTACTATTGTATTATGGAACTATACCTTAATGTATTTCCAGTAGCTTTTCTTGGATGTGCAGGATTATGCACACATTTTTTAGAGCTCAAAAGAAGAACCTGAGCTCCAGCTCTGATGTGTCCAAACCATGTGTGATGTGCTTCAAAATATGAGCTTTTGCCACATAGCTTCTCGGTCTGACTCAATGTTGGGCCCTAGTCAAGTCACTTAACAGGCTTCTGTCAGCAAATGAGATTAAATGAGATTATTATTGAAAGGATTAGAGATAATCTATGCAAAGTCCCTGACTGAGTGCCTGACAAAGAGCCTGCATTCACCAAGTAGCTTTTCCTAACCTCTCCTTTCTGGGCCTACATGAGAGAGAAGAGGGTTACAATTAGTTCATCATGATAGATGGCAGACTATGTGATTTTAAGATTAAGTTTAGATCTTAGAAATTTTTTAATCCAGTCTCATGATATTGAAGTCAAATTTAGAAAGGTATATCCATGGATAAACACACGTATAAACAATTCTTTTAGCCCTCTAAATTCTTGGGAACTCTGACTAGTACCTACATGAAAGCCATAATATTTATATCTTAAATAGCTTGTATTTCTGGATTCAAATTGTATTAACTAGCATCTTACTAAATTTTAATTTAAAAACACGTGACCTGTACATGTGCTAATTTTGTGAATGAGAAACATGGCAAAACTCAAATGGTTGAGTGGGCCTTGGGGGGGGGGGATCATTGTTTTCAGCCAGCTGTAAGACAGTGGGGAGGAGGAGGTGAAATAAGTGGGTATTTCTGTTCTTGTAAATTTGTGATCTTTCTAGAACTGTAGTTCAAGGACAACAAAATTATAGCAATACTAGTATTCCCAGATGCAGATTAACATTCTTCATTGGTAAAGGGACAATGACAAGAAGAAGGTGGATTTTGGAAGGACTTTGATGAGGTCCAGCTGATGGGATTCTATCTATGGATCTGTAGGGAAGAGAAGTGTGTAGACCCCCAACTCACACCTGCAGTTCATTTCCTGTGACCCTGGCAGAATGTTCCAGCATGCTTTAATGAAAACATGTTCATGCCAGAAGAATGTGTTGCAAGGCTGATGAAAATCTGATGGGCATTCCGCCTGAGAAGATTGGAAGGAAAACAAATGTTTTCCACTGTGATTGTCAACTGCGCAAAGTTCTAATTTGGGTTAAGGAGAAGGAATTCACTGAATCACAATTGGCCATTTGTAGGCTATTGCATTAAGTCAATTATCTTTCAAGGTAAATGTCTCAAAATAACATTAGACTTTGTGGCAATAAAAACAAAATAGAGATGATCTTCTTCCAGTTCATAAGCATGATGAGTGGGTTCTCACACGCTTGGATGACACGTGCCTCCCTCAAACCTTGTTGCCACATGGGCATATTACCCATCTGATGTTAAAATAAATAGAAGTTATCATTGGAGATAGAGGATGGACACTATTCTTGTGTAGTACCAACATCTTTTGTTAATATGGATTTTGGTGTTTATTGAAATCTAAATCAAATCCCTGACCTTTTGGGTTTTCTTTTCTATTTTCTTTAGCTTTGACTTTAGGAAGAATTGTGAAAGAAAAGACCCATCTGTTGAGAGTTCTTCGTTGTCATAATTTCATTTTCTAGTGCTATTTATTTACTCAAGTATTCCATGTAGATTTCCTGACATTTTTCACAGAGAAACAAAGCACAGTAACTTTTGTTATATGTCCTCAAAGTGTCAATGTTTTCTTCTTTGAAATTACTCCTCTCTTCCATTACCCATATTAGGTAGATTTTTCTCCCAACCTAACAATTTTTTTTCATATTAAAGTGTCCGTTTAGTCACCAGAGGAGATATTGATAAAAGATAATGGTATATCATCACCTCACACTGTGACTACTGAGTACCAGTAGGTGCTCATTAAATATTTATTTCATCTCCTTGATAGCTAAGATATGAACCTAAAGTGTGACACATTCAGTGGTATTCTTTAATCTTATCCAAAGAAATGAAATTATTACCATGAAATGGCAAAGGGCAAGAATAATAATTTGAGCAAGAGGCAACAGCTTCTGAATGAATAACTATTGGTACTATTCCCAGCCATCCTGTGCCAGCCAGAGAACCACTTCCCCAGCTGTAGTAAGTCTAGATGCTATGGCTCCCAGATGTCTCTATTTTCCAGGGAATGGCACCAACTCAAACCTGACTGTCAACCAGGGTGCAAAAGCCCAGCCCTTTTCACTCAGAGGGACAAATTCTGTGTTGTTTACACTTGCAAATTTTCTGTGGAATCAGACTGAAGCCAAGTACCTCTGAGATTCTAGCCTTATTGAGCTTCATCTTCTTGTTCTGAAAGATGACTTCTGCTTCTCTCTTTGTCCTTCAAGACATATAACCTGACACAAAAAGTAATGTGTCCCAAGTTTACAGGCCTGCAGGACATGTATGCTCTTCTTGCTTACCAGTTAATAAAAATAAACAAAATAGGCAAATGCTGGTGACTCACACCTGTAATCCTAGCTACTCAGGAAGCTGAGATCTGAGGATCACTGTTTGAAGCCAGCCCAGGCAGAAAAGTCCTTGGGAGACTCCTATCTCCAATTAACCACTCAAAAACTGAAAGTGGCACTGTGTCTCAAGTGGTAGAGCATTAGCCTTGAGCACAAAGAGGCTCAGGGACAGCACCCTGAGTTCATACAAAAACAGCAAACAAACAAACAAACAAACATATAATCTCTGAATAAAATAATATTATTTAATTGATCCAAGATATTTATTTTTAAATTATTTATATAATCAAAATGTCAATTGTTTATTTATAAAGAACTTAGCGGTTTTAAAATTATTTGTATCCCTTATAAGAAATAGTAAAGCCCAGACCTAACAAAAAATGAAGTTACAAAACATTAATGATGATCAAAATAAACTTTTGCAACATAGTTTTATGTATGTAGATCTCAGAAGGAATCTCATTGAGAGCTGTTGTACAATACTAAGGTGTAGGTAGGATACAGAGACAACAATAGAGGAGGCCAATCTGACTAAAGTATAATAATATGCACCTGTGAAATATCATAGTAAAACCCTTCTGTATAATTAATATATGTTAAAAATGATAAAATGTATGACAGGACAGCATCTGCTTTGGGGATGGGAAATATCAGAAGGGAGAGCCAATAGGATGAATGAGGGTGAATATGAACCTACTTTATATGTGTGAATAGTAAACAAAACAATGAAACCCGTTGAAACTGTTTGAAGAAAGGATAGGGATATGAGGAAGAGTGAGGGAATGTGTGTTTTATGGGATACTTTGTATGCAAGCATGACAATATCACAATGAAAACCATTGTACAACAAATAGATGCTAATAAAATCTTTTACAAAATAAAAGCTATTACAAAACTAAATCTTTGTTCTTCGGATCATATGAAATTTTTAGATGCTAAAACTGAAATATAGGTAATGCTTACCAGTGGCTGAGGTCTTCTGTCATATTTTCTCATCATTTTTAATTTGTAGTGTTTAAATGTTAAGTCTATTATTTCCATTGCCTTTCATAGAATTCCCAAGATATCAAAAACCTGAATGCTGTTTTTCATGTAGGGATCCTAAAACTTCCTAAATTCTATCAGCTTTAATTGCCCACTATTAGAACCATTAAGGGAAGTTTTGTAAAAATATGAAAGTCCAAATTCCATGCCTACTTAAACTCAAGCGTAGGGGAGGAGAGAACCTGGATAATCATATTTTAAAACTGTGTCACCAGGTTGAGAAACACCAGATTAAGGAATGTGACCAAATCTCTCCAGCTGCTGATTCCCTCAGCCACACCTGAACCAAGGTTCTACTCCACTAAAACATCTAAAGTTAAACTGGTTTTCAGGGGAGAAAGTATGAAGTTGGCCCCAGGTTCTACAGGAAGGCAAATGACACGGGGGAAAATTGTACATATTCAAGCAGCTGTGGCTTTGAATGAGTTTTCAAAACAGTTAACCATTTAGTGACACATAGTGAAATTTCTTTTTCAAGCATTCATGGGTTTATATGTGACAAACTGCTCAACAAATACAAGGAAAACGAAGTCTGGCTGTTCTCTGCATAGTACTTGAATTTAATTACCTCACATATACCCCAGCAACACATCCTTACGAATAGCATTAAATTCTCAGCAGAGATAGTTGACCATTTTTTCTTCTAGAATATTTTCTTAATATGTTTATATTAAACATAGTTTACTGAGACATTTTCCTGAATCATTTTTATCCTATATGAGACACTCAATGTGAAAATGATGCTTTAATAAATCTATCGTAACCAAGCTAGAAAGACAACCAACTAATTTGGAAACAATATTTACCAGCAATATATCAGACAAGGGGTTAACATCCAGTATATACAGGGAACTCAAGAAACTAATCCCTCCCAAACCTAACAAACCAATTACTAAATGGGCAAGGGAACTAAAGAGAGACTTCTCAGATGAAGAAATAAAAATGGCAAAGAAACACATGAGGAAATGTTCATCATTCCTGGTGGTGAAGGAAATGCAAATAAAGTCAACCCTGAGATACCACCTTAACCCAGTCAGAATGTCCCACATCCACAAATCAGCCAATGACAAATGCTGGAGGGGATGTGGAGAAAGAGGAACACTATTACACTGTTGGTGGGAATGTACACTTATACAACCACTTTGGAAAGCAGTCTGGAGGGTCCTTAGAAAGCTAAAGATTGACCTCCCTTATGACCCAGTCATACCACTTCTAGGCATCTATCCTGAACAACAAGAACCAGTATACAAGGACACGTGCACCTCCATGTTTATTGCAGCACTGTTCACAATAGCTAGGATATGGAAACAACCAGATGCGATCCAAAAATTGTGGTATCTATACACAATGGAATATTATGCAGCCATTAGAAATGACAAAATAATGGCATTTGCAGGGAAATGGATGGAGCTAGAAGAAATCATGTTGAGCGAGGTAAGCCAAGAGCAAAGAGACAAATGGTACATGGTCTCCCTGATAAGTGGATATTAAATCCAAAATTTTAGGTGATATGACAAAATTAACAGGGCTTAAGAAACAAAGAACTTCCACTCATCTGGTCGAACCACTACTAAATATCCCCATGCTGCTAATCATATGTATGGTGTATATGTGTACACCGATATATGTTATAGACCGTGCTAGACAATTTGCTCCAGGAAAGTTAGTATGAGCTTGTGACTTTAAATGAGCAACATTATTCCACAATACTGTGAAATTTGGGAAATTATGTAATCACTTAATCACAATTAAGGGAAGGTAGGGAGGGAAGGGATAGTAGGGGGAAAACAATGGAGGAGGTACTCATTACCTTACTCATGTAACTGTATAGTATCTTTACAATAAAACCTTAAAAAAAAAGAAAATGATGCTTTAATAGTAGATGTGGTATTGAGTGTTGTCTCTTAGCCACAAAAATGTTCATATTGTGGATTTCCCAGGCAGGCAAGGTTAGTAAAAGAATTTGACAAGACCAGTTAGTAGAAGAGGTTTGTAAAAGTTTCGTTATGATGTTGCTCAAGGAGAGCACTGTGCAGTTGAGTATCCAAGGAGAACTGCTGTTATGTGGATAGGGGGTTAGGGAAGGCTTTTATGGGATAAATTTGGATTTTCCTGATTGGTTGTCTAGTTTCATCATGGGGTTTATTGATTGGTTGTTGTTTCCTTTTTGTAGTTGATTACCTCCTTTTACCATGGAACTTGATGACTGGTTGTTTCTTGGATGATAGTTGAATTTGTACGTAAGAGAATATTTCCTACCCTTAGCCCCTATTCCTCATTCCAGCATATCACCCTGCTCAACCCTTGCTCCCCCATCCTGATACTTTGTCCCTGCCATGCTTCCTTAAAAGGATGAGAGGAGCCTTCCCTTCAGGAATGTTGATTATGGAGAATGAAAGGATGTTTCTCTGAACTCTGGATGCCTTGCTTGTGAAAACCTTGAACTTTAGCATCCTTTTTGCCTCCTTCAGAGCTAGTTTCCTGCTAGAGTAAATCCATCATTCATCTTGTCCCTGAGTGTACAGAGTGCTGAGCCCCAGCCAATACTACTATTCTCCCAGGTTCAAGATCAGGGTTCCTTAAATATTTTTGTGCTGCAGACATGTTGGCAATGTGGCTAAGCCTGTGGACATATTTTCAGATCCTCTGAGATTATAGGATTATACAAGAAACCACTATAATAAAAAATAGTTGTACCTCATGGCTCTTATTATGAATTCCCCATAAAATGTAACCATGGCTTCCGTTGCATTGGCAATAATATAATCTAGAAATTCTTTCTTAGGGTTATGATGCTCTAAACACATTATGTGAACTACTGTATATTACCTCCTAGGAAGAAAGAAACCCATTGCTGGCTCAAATATTTACCATTCCCTATCCAGGTTTGAGTACCATTTCCCTTATGATACCAGAGAATTCTGTCCCCACCATAGGATGGGGGGGGGGGGTATGTTGTGATTTGCATTCTAATAGAATGGTCATATCAAAGGCTTATTTCTTTAATAAGTGCTGGCTATGTGATTGATTCTTAAGAGAAAGCCTAGGGTGACTCTTAGATAAATAGCATTCCATTTAACACAGTACTTAGCATTTCATGTTTCCTTTCCCTTAGGATATGAACATTATTGTTTCAGTGACTTTCATCACTATCACAGACACAATTCAACTGACTTAGGCAGAAAAACCAACATTGGCTGTAGATTTAGACTGTGAGGTCCCCCAAGGTTTAGATATTTATGGGAACTCATAGGTTTATATAAAACAGCGCATTTTTCTTTTTTATTATACATTTTTGTTCCTAAACTTTTCCCAACTATTCTTGGAAACCATGAAGAAGATTTCCTGGAACATCTTGGAAACTAATGACAAGAAATAAAAGTTTTTCATGATAATTACTATATATAGTAAATATATATAATATAATACTATATTATATGCAATCATATGTAGTATATTTTATATGATATATAATTATGTAATTATATATTATTGTATCTTCCTTTCTAACCTAGTAATAGATATTACCTACTATTAATATAATAATAAATATCTATTTTGAGGATAGAAACTATGTTTTTTTCCCTCTAATTGGTGTTCACAGAGCAAGTAACAGTCACCTACTGTGCTGATAATTCCGGAATAATTCGCTCAATTATTTATCAAAATACTCATTGAGAAATACTTTTTGCTACAGTCACCATTCATCTAGAAGAAAAAGTTTAATCTGTAAAACGCTTAAGAAAGCATCCCTTAGAGGTGGGCGGCACTGGAAAGACGCAGCTCACGGTTGCTGTGGCCATCTCCCACGGCCGAGTGTATGGCGCCTGGCCCTTGGCCAGAGTCTCAAATCCACCTGCTATGTAACTTGCTTAGGGGACTGGTGTGACATGAATGCATTGAGACACCATGGGCGCGCAGGGATGAGAGGGGCCATGCCACTAAGCTCATCAACTATGGAAAGCTGGGAGACCCCAATGAATGGCCCATGCGCAGGGCTGACTTCTGGCTCACAGAGAAGGCCTGGATACCAAAGCTCTTTCAAGTATTGGCTCCTCGGTACCGAGATCAGAATGGAGGCTAGACAAGAATGCTTCAGATCCCAAATCGGAATAAGCAGGATCGAGCCGATCGAATACAAAGGGAACTGCCTTCCACCCCTACCTATGCCTTTCAGAGACAGCAACGTTACACTCCTAAATCAGCTACTGCTGGTCCTGTTGCAACAGGACCTCCACCCAAACAAGGAAGCCAGCCTCCACAGCTCCCATATAACTGAAACACCAAGGATTTAACTGGAGTTGAAGGGTTTATGACTCTTCAATAAACAGGATCATAGTTCTTTGGAACTCTTTGAACATCTAAAAGAAATAGAGCTACTATTGTAAAATGTGTAGTCTTAATGGGGTCCAGGACAGAGGGCCAGACAACCCTCTCTATATACAATACATAAAATTTCTTACATTCCCCCCCCCAAAAAAACATCTCTTTGGATTATTTGCCTTTTTAGTAACTGCCTGTAAGTTTTCCTCAGGAAATGTAAGGTCAAAATTACCAAAATAATGCTGTTAACATCTGCCTTAAATAATATAAAAGTAACATTTTGTATAATGAGGCCATAGGATTGTATAATAATCAGTTCTTGCCCATAGTGCTTTGGGGATTACCTTTATTCACATGAACAAATTTTAGGCAGTTAAAAAAATAAAATAACCATTTTACCTGTGTTAATATAAATGAAACTTCTCTTCAATGGCTTATTTCTATTACAGTTTCTCATACTTTGTAATTTCTCTCCTGGGAACCATGCCAAATTTTTACCCATAATTTGACTTGACAATGGAATAAGTTTGAAATGCTATAACAAAGACAATCCAAATGCCACAGCTTAAATAAGAAAGTTGTTTAGGTTTTGTTCAATGAGTCCCTCCAATCCAGGAATGAAGCAACTCCATGAGTTAAATAGAGATGATTCTGCTATCCTTACCCATAGCTTCCATGTTTGTCCTGAATGTCACAGGATCCAGAGGGAAAGGCAAGAGAATTGCCCTGAAAGAGGGCTCCATTCCTGCTCACAGTTCATTGGTAGACACATTGTCATGTGCTGGCTGGGATCCAGCTAAGATGTTAATGATCCAAGCAAGGAAAAAAGACTTAAGGAGGCAACTATTCATTTACCATCGCTGAATCTGCATTTCTGCTTACAAATTCTGTTTTCAATTTACAGAAAGATGCCAGAGTAGCATTTATGACATATAGATGGCACCCTGCTTATTATAGTTAGACGAAAAGTTTTTGTTTTTGTTGTTTTTTTTTATTATTTTTTCTTTTTGATTTAACAATGGTTTGAAAGGTGTATACATTCAGTAGCAACTTCTCAATGTTTGGATTTTGATCTTCATCCAGGATAAAGATAAGTAGTACAATATCTCCTTGTGGTGCCAGTTAGTGGCAGAGAGCTATAGCTTCTGGCAAGCTACATCATCTCATGGTAAAGATCCATACCCCACAGTTTCTGAGGTCGCAAATCTCTGATGCTTCGTATCTTAGGGGTAGTAAATACATTTTCACCTTCAACAGGTTTATAGGGCCTAACTTATCAGAAGTCCAAGAACATGTCTTGTAGCTCATTCTGCCAATAAGTTGTCATAACTCTTCTATTGGGTTTAAGTTTACTGAGAATTGCATGCAAATAATGTATTAAATGTTTAGATGTTGAAAAAACTCTTTTGCTATGACAAAGTTTGGGGAGAAGCATCCTGATTTTGTTTGTTGGTTTATTTATTTGATATCAATTAGTTTCATTTCAGTCAGGCCATTAATACATGCAATGCTACTTGATTATAATCACCTTTCTTTTCTTTTTTTTTTTTGTGGGGCTTAAACTCTGGGCCTGGGCACTGTCCCTCAGCTCTTCAGCTCAAGGCAAGTGCTCTACCACTTGAGCCACAGTGCCCCTTCCGGTTTTCTGGTGGTTTATTGGAAATAAGAGTCTTATGGACTTTCCTGCCTGGGCTGGCTTTGAACCATGATCCTCCGATCTCAGCCTCCTGAGTAGCTAGGATTACAAGTGTGAGCCACCAGCGCCCAGCTTTATAATCGCCTTTCTAACAATCTTTCTTTTCCCCCTTTTAAAATCAGTCTCAAGTCTCCTTGTTTTGCTTTTAAACATGTAGAGAAAGTATTTTAATTATATTCATCCTCCCTTCTTTCTCATTTGTCTGACTCCCTCCTACTAATGCCTATACCACAGACAGGTCTCAGCTTCCTAATACTCTTTTTATGATTAGAAGTCATGTTAACATTCAAAAGAATTTCACCATGGTCTTATATATGTGAATGTGTATGCTTGTATATGTGTGTGTATGCATTCCACATTTTAGCCAGATTTACCTATACACACAATCCAGTATGTGCTTATGTTGACATGGTTGATAACTATACAGGACCACATGTGTAATGTGTTTTAAATTATAAAAATATACTAACTGCCACGATCTAGGAAGTGTTTTTATTCTAGAGTTTGGCTCACATTTTCCACATGTTATTGTAAAGCAAGTATGATTCATGAAATTCCGAGTGTCATTACATTTAGGTACAAATTTTTAAGTGGTACAATAGGGATGTAAAATCAGATCAGATGCCAAAGCATTTTCTATTCATCATCTCACTTAATCCTCTTAACGTTCCTTTAATGCAGCTGGTCTTTACCTCATTTAACAGAACATAAAAGCAAAGATCAAAAAGTGTAACTGATTTGCTAAGGAAATAGAATTAGTAAGTAATGAGCTGACACTGGTTGATTCTAAAAGTCTATGCTCTTTGAATGTAACTGTTGTTGAATTATACTTGCACTACAGTTATAATCAGCAGATCTGGTCTCTCAGTTTCTCTCTGCTTCCTGGCATAAGTAATGTGCCTTCTTATTCCAGGGTGAATACCCACTATTGCCATCTGTCATCATCAAAGGCCCAAACCAATAGAGATATCCAGTATTGGATTTGAAATTCTAAATATGACCTTTCATCTTTATAAGTAGCTCATGTCAGGTATTTCATTATAGTGACACAAAACTGATTAATACAACAGTCACAGGAATAACATTTATTTAGCACTCTTCTAAATAGATTAAAATAGTTCTGATACAATATCTATTATCATTAGCTAAGTGTTAATATCTATTATTACTCTTATTATCTCCATTGTGCAGATGGAACAAATGAAGTGCAGAGAAATTAAACAATGTGATCTTCTATCTACTATTGAAAGACATAAAGTAAGATTTCAAATCCTGCAATAAAGCACCTACATATCATGATAAGCTCATAATAATGAGATAAAATAGTCTTTCTTAAGAAAGACAAAAGGGCCTCAAAAAATTCAAGGAACTCGTCTTAAAATATTTCTTTCTGGTAGAGAATTAACATATTCTGTACCAGAGGAAAAACTATATTCTTTTTTCCTAGTTTTTATATTAGAGAATCAAATTGATTTCTTTGTAAAATTTTTCAAGACATCAAAAACTAACTTAAATATTTATGAGCCTTTACACATTTAATTTCACCTCACTTTTTTATGCTATAATATAGTTAAATTTCAACCTTATTCTTCTTTCTTGTCACCAAATAGAGACTGTCAAGAGTGACATTTCCCATTTGTTATAATAAGCAAGCTTGGCCTGACAATGCTGAATTCTGACAGTTTTAGAAAGTAAATATTAATAATTATACAAGATGTTCTTTGTTATAGAGTAATTTCTCTTTCATAATATGTAAGCATAGAGAATAAAAAAAAGTTTGTTAGCCATCTGGTCTTTACCTTATACTACTAGTGATTCTTTCCCTCATATGGTCAGAGCATAGATATTTCAGTCCATGGGGACCACAAAGGCTGATGTGGGATCTTGCAGAGGGACAGAGATGGCCTCCAAGTGACTTGTGTTCATGGTATTCATGCATGGTGCCTTTCTTTCTAAACTGCTTAGCCAAACTTAATCTGTACTTTCTTACAACCCAAGTCCTCCCAAATCCAGATTAACAACTTTGCTTTGAGTTTTACCGATTTTCTCCAAAATCACTATCATTGTTTTAGAAAGGTTAGTAGGATGATTGGATCAAAAGCTCCACATATATATTAATACATTACATCTGTGGCACATGGGCATGAATAGAGAATATGATTGCATATTCTCCATAATTTTAGTCTGTCAGAATTGTAGCAAATGTCAACTGGAGGCAAATTTGAAACTTTTCAGATATAATAACACCCTCAAAAGTTTTTCAGGCCTAATGCTTTCACTGATTGCAACTGTGGGGAAAATTTATTAATTGATACCATGAAATCAAGCTTGTTTTATTGTTTTCAAGAAGAGAAGGTCAATATAATTGTAGGGTATCCTTACAGCTGTTTATTCCCTTACTTTCCTTATTTTTATGTGTATACTGTATTGCTTGAAAATATGCCAAACTGTAACCTTATTACCTGTATTGTCTTCCTCACTTATTAGAAGGTAAGCTCCATGAAGACATTCTCTACTTTGCTAACTGCGATATTCCTAGGGCTTTTTGCTGTGTTACAAGCATGGCTGAAATAAATGAACATATATATGAATGTACATATACAAGTATATGTATTAATATATATATATATACATATATATGTGAATGTGTGCTATGCCAGTGATTATTTAAACACTCATGTTTAGGGGGAGTGAGTTACATACACAAAATAGGGATAGTTAAAAAGACAGAGTCCATGTGGACATTGAACATTGCTGTCATTGGCAATGGAGGGAAGGTTAATAGCTTTGGCTGTGTTGAACTATCTTCAGTACCCTCAAAATTAAGCATAAGGAACTAGAAGAAAATGTTGGCTCCTTTGACATTGGGTATTGGCAGCTGTGCAAGAGTAATAGACCTTCAATCAGCAGCAATGGAACATTTGCTACATTGGGCAAGCAGGCATCTCTATGATGAGCCAGAAGAAGCAAGGGAAAATGAAAAGCGTGGATGCTGGACTTCCAACTCCCAGATTTCTATGAGCCCATCTAGAGAGGGTTCAAGATGCCACAACTTCAGAGGGTATGGATTAGAGCCACAGAAATACTATGTTGCTTTTTTGTGATTATTATAACCCTAATCTTAAAATGAGACTGCCTGGTAACCCAGCAATTATAATAATATGGTATTTAATAGGAGGAGAGTATTAAGGGACAAAGTAAGCAGACATTACTCTAAGGGGAAGAGGACCAAATGAGGCCAAACAGTGATGGTGTAGGTCAGGATTGCAGTGGAATCACACAACAAAAGTGAAGAGGAAAGATGGTAATGGTACCATGAAGTTGGTACCATGAAGCCTTGAGTCTGGAAAAATATGCAGTTCTTACTGACTCCTAATGTGTCCTTTTTTCTTCAAGAGAGTACCCCAGGTCAAAATATGGGGCTGCTGTCTCAGAAGCTACTAAGACACCAGGAAGAAGAAAGAGGTTTCTAGAATGTAATAAGAATATGAAATTAAAATTTATGTCAGGGAAGATGCACTGGGTAGTTCAGAGAAGAGCTGTGTACCTGTGGCTATACCTGTAATCCAGAACTCAAGAAACCGAGAGTGGAGGATGAGAGTTCAAAGTCTGCAAGATTCCATTCCCAATTAACCAGAAAAAAATTTTTGGCTGGAGGCATATCCCAAGTATTAAAGCACAAAACAAGCACTTAAGCTCTGACCACAACAAAACAATAAAAATGAAAGTTAGAAAATTAAAAATAAAAAGACAGTCTGAGGGGCTGGGAAGGTGGCTCAGTGGTAGAGTGCTTGCCTTGCTTGCATGAGGCCCTGGGTTTGATTCCTCAGCACCACATAAGCAGAAAAAGCTGGAAGTGGCACTGTGGCTCAAGTGGTAGCATGCTAGCCTTGAGCTGAAGAGCTGAGAGACAGCGCCCAGGCCCAGAGTTTCGGCCCCATGACCAACAACAACAACAAAAAGACAGTTTGAATATTATGCGATATGTAGAACAGAAGAGGCTGAGAGGAAATTTATTGAAAGATCAAGCCACAGGTATAAAAGAATAGTTTACAAAGAGAAAGGGCAGAAAGATGCAAAAGTACATTCACTGAGCATTACCATATTTCCATGTTTGAGACCAGGAATAAAAGCCTGAAACCGCAGAGTTAAATTCTTAGGAAAAAATATACTTTTAAACATATTTAAGCTCTCATATTTATTTTTTGTGATAAAGATATTTAAAATCTGTTTTTTATAAATTTTTGAATACATGTCATTCTCTATATTCCAATGTGATGAACAATACATATGTTGGAAATTATTGCTCCTAATTACAATGTTACATACCACTGCCAACAACTCCTCAATTCCCCAAAACCTTAGAGAAGAGTAACTACCATTTATTTTGTTTCTGTGAGTTTGACATTAAAAAAAGTTTTTGTGTTGGTTTATATTAGTTATGGGGGAGGGAACTCATTATTACATCTCCACATATGTTTAAAAATCATATTTTGATAACATTATTAGAGTCTCAGAATAAAGTGATAATGGAAGTTATCCTTAGATTGTTTTTTGGCTGCCACCTCATAATTCTGTTTTTGTACCTTAGAAAGTTTAAATTATATTTTCTATATTCCGCTGTTTCAAAAATCCTGACATAATAATGATATTAAGATCTAAGCTTATATCATTTAGCAGTAGACTCTCCTAAGGAAACTTACTTTTGAAGTAGGATATGAGAAAGTATGCATCCATAAATCTAGTTGAATAAATCTAATTAACATTCATTTGGCAGTTATCATATTAAATACTTGGTTTCATCTCCTTTACAAGTTTTACCTCATTGGCTCTTCCCAACAAACCTATGAAGCAAACACTATTATCATCATTGTTAATTCCATTTTTACAAGCAAGAACACTAAGAGAGATGAAGAAACCTGCCCAGTTACACAGCAAGCAAATGACTGGAGTGGAACCACAGAAGTTATCCACAAATTCAAAGAATTTATTCTTTACAGATAGCTGCTAAGTAATTCATTCATTTCTCCTCAGTATAATAAGGCCATCAGGTACATAGTATTCTATATAAAAACAATAAATGTTGGCTTCCAGGCTACTTAGCTGTCTTAAGATTTTACATGTTACTTCAATTTTAGTAAAATGGGGTGAAAAACAAAAGAATCTCCCATGTCTCATTAGTTTCAAACAGATATTAGAGTAAAATTCCAAAGCATGGCAGGAAAGAATTTTCATTTTTGGTTCCACAAAGCTATTTGCTCTAAAGGATACCAAGGATGCAATGTTTCTCCAATTTGTAATGTGTATGATGTTTCTGTGGTTTATAATGAAAAAAATTCATAGAAACCATGGTCTTTCCAGGCATATTTGGGGGGTTTGTTTCTGTTTTCATTTGAAACACTCACCTAGAAATCATTTTAATAGAAATTTCAAGAAACTCTCCGGAAGCCCAGAGTATTTCTCTAACGATTTCCACCTAAATCTATTTTCATGTTTCAACTTGCTTATAGAATGGAACTAAACTTGCATGTGTCATTCAGTTCCACAAAATTATAAAAAACTTTGTTTGACTTTTAGTTAAAAATATTTTCCCCAGAGACTTCGCAAGATTGATATGAAGGAATTCAGCTTGAACTGCAGTTCATGGTCAATTAGTCAGTGTGCTTATTAGTCTGGGTGAAAACAGCTTTGATGTTTATGAATTTATTTTGCCAAGGCTCAGAAAGTACGCCCTTTGCTTTAAGTTGCCTTAGGGTACATATACACATAAAACTTCACTAATTAAAATAGTAAGCTACCTAGGTCATAAATAAAGAGCTGGTCATTAAATAAAGTATAAAATGTTGACAACACAGAACTCAAGGCTTCTAAGAAGGACTCTATTTGTTAAGAAGAAAAGTAAAATTTTTTTAAAAAATACTTTTTCTACTCCAACCGTCCTCAAAGAAAAAGTTTGGGAAAAATAGGAAAACAAAGGAGAAATGAAAGAACATTCCATCCTCAGAAGTGAAAAGCATTTCCATGACGAAATCTACAGGCAAACTTGGGTTTAATAGCCAATACATGGCTGCTTTTCTAGGTTCCAAACTTGTTTATCACCGTATTGCTAAAATTTCTGAATATGTGACATATCAGTTTGAGGAATGATAAAAGGGTCTGGTCTTGTCTAAGATCTATCAGAATATGTGTAGTATGTGGAACTGAGTAAGACCATGTACAAGGACAATAGGGTAGAAATGAACCTTGAAAAGGAGAAAGAAAAAAGCAAATGGGAGTTAGACAGCCAATGAAATTATCACAGTGGACAGTTCAATGAGGTCTGTTCATTTTAAATAAACTTTAAATTTCATTCAGATTTTCTAAAGTAACCTACTTGGTGTTTTAAATGACAGTATTGATTGTAACAGCATCATTTCAAAACCATTTGTGGTTTAAGTGAATGTAACTACTCTTCAAGTCTTTAGAATGCATTGATGACCATGCTAACATTCACAGCAGGCAAAAGCCCTGCAAAGATCAAGAAATATCTTCTGTTTGTGCTCTAAACTTATACACCAATTGCTTAATTTATTTGCCTCTTAGATTGTTCCTGGAATATAGCAGAGCCAATGTTCATTATGTATATTTTTTCTATTAAACAAATAAACTTGAATTAGATCAGCCTCATTCTCACATCAGAGATCCAAATTCAAGCCCAGCTCCCATGTGAGGTTAATAACTACCAGTTAGTCTTTTGAATCAAAGCACGAAGAAAAATAAAATATGAATTCTTGTATGCCTATTATCTAAACTACTTTGTATATCATTATCCTACACTGAAATGTGTCTGGAAAACATTGTCGTTGCATTTGTTTCCTTAATATAGCTTCGACACTTATTCCCTGCTCGTTCTTTCTCTTTATTCTCCCTTGGCATTTAGTGTCCCACACAAGCTAATTTCAGTTTTAGAGTCTAGAAATCACTTAATCCTTCTTCTTCTTTTCATCCTCACTAATGCTACTTCCTTTTTCCAATGTAGTCTTTTTAAATTGATATATCATTCACGACGAAAAAAAAAAGTTCAGGTATTAATTGCACATTTGGGAAGTTTTGATAGATGCAACTACATCTATCAAAGGCCCTGTTCCAGACCCAATCACAATACTGAACATTTCCACCACACCACGAGCTTCTCTCCCACCCACCCAACTAATTTCACGTTCAGGCTTCTTGGGGCAACAGTCTTCAGACTTTTAAAATCATAATTAGCTTTACCTGCCTCAAAAAATTGGAACTACATAGCATTTATTTCTCTATGTCTGATGTGTTTCATTTGACAATATTTTTGAGGTCCAGTCATCTTCTGCTAAGATTAAGAATTCATTCTTTATATCACAAAATGTTTTTCCATTTTAAACAAAGGAGCACAATTTGTTTATCCATTCTGATGGACCCTTGCCTTTTGTTGTTGTTGTGGTTTGGGTCTGTGATACACGAAGCTGCTCTCAGTGATTTGGTGGACGTGTGCCCACCTCTTCAGTAAACATCTCATAGATCAATTATAGCAACTCTTCACAACTAGTAATGTGGATTAGAGAAAGATTTACCAAGTAGTTTCACGTTCCTAATCTCCAGAACTTGGAGATGGCAAAACAAAAAAGTGGGGAGGATCATCTTTGAAGATGTGATTAAATTTAGATCTTGACATAAGGAGTGACTTTGGGTTATTCAGATGAACCCAAATTAATCACAAAGGCACTTATAAGTGTGAAGTGTGTGTGTGTGTGTGAGAGAGAGAGAGAGAGAGAAAGAGAGAGAGAGAGGGAGAAGGAGAGGGAGAGGGAAGGAGGGAGGAAAGGAGGGAGGGAGGGAGGGAGGGAGAAATTTGAAAGTGTTACTTTGTATCAGGGAAAACAAAGGAAGAGGCCCTAAGTCCTGGACAGCCTCTGGGAGCTGGAAGTGGCCAGGAATGGAGTCTCTCCAGATGGAACACAGTTCTAAGAAGATTTATTTTTTGGACTTCTGTTTTCCAAAATTGCAAGGTAATAAATTTGTGGTTTATTTAACCAGCAAATTGTATAGTCATTTATTATAACAGTAATAGGAAACTAATTCACACACCCTAAGCCTTTCCAATGCATTCTCTCAGCCATCAGAAAGATCATTTTAACTTGCAAATTGGATTTTCCTTTTGCCTCATTTTAAATGTTTTCTCCAGTACTAAATCAAAACCTTGTCATGTTACATAACTCTCAGCCTCCACGTGCCTAACCACACTCCTTGATCACCACTATCCCGTAATACAGAACATTCAGCATACCATCCTCCACTTCCTAACTTTCCACATCTTTCCAGAATCCAGGCCCTCCTCCAATCACCCCTCTATTATTCAATAGGTAGCTGTCTATTTTTAAAGTATTAGAGCTATCATTTTCTATTTTATAAAGCTTTCCCAAATCTTTCTTTCTTTTCTTCTATCCTCTCCTCTCTTGGTAGTACTGGGGTTTGAACTGGAGGCCTTATGCTAGCTAAGCAGGTGATTTACCACTTAAGCCATGCTCTCAGGCCTTTTTTTGCTTTTAGATTATTTTTCAGATAAGGTCTCTTGTTTTAGCTCAAACCAGCTTCAGACATGATCCTCCTATTTATGCTTCCAGCATAGCTGGGATCAAAAGCATGTGCCACCATGCTTTTACTGGTTCAGATGGAATCTCACTAAATTTTTCCTCTGAATGGCCTAGAATTTTAATCATCCTGGTATTTGCCTACCAAATAACTGAGATTATAGCATGTGCCACCTTGCCTAACCCCTTCCCTGAAATTTTCAGTCAGGACCACACTTTCTTTTTCAGGACCACACAGACTCTGCATTGTGCATTTTCTCATAGTACATAGCAATCATTGCCTTGTAATTAATCTGTCTTCAACTGGTGTGTGAGCTTCTTGAGTGTACAAGCCTATTCTTTTCATGGGTAGACCTACCTACTGCATAGTCAGTGCTAACATATAGAAGGCATAGTGAGTCAGCATTAGTGAATATAATTTAATATTACTGCAACCATAATATAATACATTTTCCAACTAGTTTTATATGAATATCATCATTTTAAAAGGCAAAAATCTCCTTGCAACTCTATGTTCCTTTAATGTAGTCTTACATATTTAAAATGAATTATTATTGTTTTAATAGTCAATAAATTGCTAACAAAATGATTTTTCTGGAAAAGTACTTTTTTTTTTCTATCGCCAGGCTTGAACTTGGGGCCTAAGTGCTGTTCTTGAGCTTTTGTGGTAAAGTCTAGCACTCTATCTCCTTGAGCCATAGCTCCACTTCTGGTTTTTTGGTGGCTAATTAGAGATGAGTCTCAGAGACTTTCCTGCCTGGGCTGGCTTTGAACCATGATCCTCAGATCTCAGACTCCTGAGTAGCTAGGATTACAGACATAACAGACCAGCACTTGGCTGAAAGTACAATTTATTAAAGGACTCTGTACCAAAGCTTTAAAAGTAAAAACACCTCTCAAGTGAAAAATGCAACAGTACAGACATTCTTCATAGGGCATGTGCTCACACGCACGCACGCGCACACGCACACACACACACACACACACACCTTTTGTGTCATAATCTGAAGGCTTTGTAAGGTTTGATCTCTAGTTACA
The DNA here is from genome assembly GCF_000151885.1 of Dipodomys ordii. Taxonomy (NCBI): domain Eukaryota; kingdom Metazoa; phylum Chordata; class Mammalia; order Rodentia; family Heteromyidae; genus Dipodomys; species Dipodomys ordii. The sequence continues at coordinate 13,314,068 of NW_012267265.1, read as the reverse complement.
GATGTTCACCTCATTTCTACTGGGAGCTTTGGTTGGACAATGGCCACTCTCGGTTCTATTGATAAGTTTGAGTCTATGAATAATTCATTACCCTGGACCAAGCTGATGATCAGGAGGGGGAGTCTACTGCCTAAGATGGAAGTTTAGAGTTGCACCTTCCATTTGATACTGGGTTCAGAAAGGCCATCCATGTGGGGCTTCCCGCCTGTTACTCCTCACTGGTGTGTGCTAACTACCTCCCTGAAGCTCAATGAGGAGGATGGAGTTATCTACATATGCTGCCAAGCTAGAATTCACAATAAGCACACAATCTCTAATGCTTGATCTTAGGATTTTTAATATCCCAAAACATTCCTAAGGTTTTCTTCCTTGGCAGTCATCACTAACCAGTTCCTACCCTTATTTTTCTCATTTGAAAATCTCAATGAAGATGAATTATTTTTTGCCACAGTGAATTGTCTATTTCCCATCTATGCCTGTAAGAATCACAGAGATCATAGCTCCCTGGTTATTTTTAAATCATAATTAGAAAAAATATTGACAGAAAGAGAAATGGATCAAAGAGAGTAAAAAGGAAAGAAGGAAAACATGTTAATCTACTGCTACTCTCAGCCCATTTTCAGATACACACCCCACTCTCAGGCCCTTTTGATTCCATGGTTGCCGGTCTTCCATCATACCCCGCCACCTGTGTGGTGTGAAGAAGCTCCAGCCAGTCATCCTTCAGGATGGCCCTCTTCCTGGGGTACCACTGCATGCTGTACACATGCTTTTGAAGCATTTCTGACTCACTGTAGTGAGTAACTTGCCAGCATTAGTCAGTATTGACATTCTGTCCCCAGCTGACCCTCCAAGAACACTGTTTGGAGAGAAGCTAGTAAGAGCTGAGTGCATCCCATGACTCTTTCATTCACACACAGCAGAGTCCTATTGGTGGCACCTGAGAACAGAAATTTCCAGAGACTGGGTGGGACCTTAGGTCCTTAAAGACCATACCTTTTTAATCTCTCAATACTGCATACTTGAAATGTCCCCCCTTCAGGAAATTTTATTTCATTTTTCGTAATTCTGGACTAGACATAGCATTTCAAAAAAAACATTTCAAAAAAACATTTTAATAACATACTCATTTTCTATTCTTTTATTAATTTTTTAAGCAAAACCTTCCCATGTTGTCCAGGCTGGCCTCAAACTCCTAGAATAAAGTGATCCTCTTATCTCATCCTCCTGAGTATCTGGGATTACAGATTGGTCCTACCTCCCCCAGTTTATTGTGACTTTGATTTTGAAATGCACAAAACAATACAATTATCTTAAGGCAGCAAGTTCTTTTTATAGTCTTTTGATCTGTTATGAATGGATACACTTGGAAGATATTTAGCAAGTAAGTTATCAAAGAATAAATCCCCAAAAATGGGATATGGTTTATAAATTTTAATCAGCATCCAAATGAGCATCTGCTTGCTGCTGATATTCTGCCAAGTCTCCAGGTTATGCCTGGCATGGCAAATAAGTCCAGATATCTTAATAGCAGAAAGTATTGGCAGCTTTACTTTCTCCTCAATCTTACCAGCAGTCCCTTAAAATCACAGCACAACACACAGCACAAATGCACTCCCTCAGTGATAAACTGCTTTACCTACAGGCAATTTAATGAATACTACAGGGTGAAGATTATAATGATTAAAATTTATTAAACAAATACAGAAGTTCTCCAGAGCTCCAGCTCTGGTGCACTGGCCTGGAGCTCTTCAAAGCTCCTCAGAGCACACCAAGCCTACTGCTCTGATTCCACAGGGATTGTCACGACAATCAGGAAATGATGACACAAACCTCTCTTCCATTTCCACTGGCCAGGATCTAATGGTATTACTATATAAAATAAAACTATCATTTTTGCTTGTGGCCTCTGGGAGATTACAATAAAGGACTTTCAGTATAAAAAACAAACAAGCAACAACAAAACAGTTCTTAAATCAGGTAGAATTTTCCAGGTCTGTGTTCCTATTGAAATGCTCCCAGTCCATACAGCTTTGGCACAGCAGATTCCAGTGCTAATGCACTTGCCAAATGTAGCTACTCCTAGATGACCACAATTCTGTCAGAGTCTCAGATCCTAAAATTTTCGCTGTCCTGGTCCAGCACATGGACTCCTCTGACACATCTTTGGAATCTAGAAGTTAAATGAAACATTTGATTATAGGAACTTAGCTCTATTTTCTGTATCAGTTTCCTGAAGATCTGAGGAGACTTGCTGCAAAAAAAATATTCACAGGGAAACAGTTCCCCCCCCGCCACACACACACACTCAGACCCTGTCACCTCCTGACTCTAACAGTTCACCATCCCTGGCCAGATCTGCAACTGACCAGGAGGTAGGACCCAAACATACACCTGCCCCCAGCTCTCCACTCACATAAACTTAACCACCACTCTTCCAGGTTTCTTCAGTTAAAAATGTATCTTTTCATTTGATCCATCCCTTTTCTTCTTTTTTGTGCATTTTTATTGTGAAAATACTATTCAGGGGGTTACAATTACATGGGCAAGGTAATGAGTACATTTCTTATCAAGCATTGTTGCCTCCTCCTTTGTTTCCCCTTCCCATCCCTTCTCATCACACCCCCCCACCCCTGCCAAAGTTGTAAAGTTTGTTTGCGACATACATCTCAGTTGCAATGGGTCCACCTGTATCCTTATTTAAACAATTTGTTTTTTCCCTTCCCCTCCACAAATTATACCAACATCAAATACAGTGAAAACAGGGGTTATACAAACAAATAAAGAAATCATCTTATAAATATGTTAGAAACAATCACAAGAAAGAAAAAAAATTTGAGTCTTTATCTTGGGGTTCATTTTGCCTAACATCAACTTATCTGATCGTTTCTGCTTGTCTCAGACATATACTAGTAATTGCAAATAAGGGAAACCATGGGACCTATGTTTCTTTGGGCCTGGCTTACTTCACTTAATCCAATGCAAATCAAAATGACATTGAGATACCACCTCACCCCATTTAGAATGGCTAGAATAAAGAACTCTAATAACAACAGATGCTGGAGGGATGTGGACAGAAGGGAACCTTAGTGCATTGTTGGTGGGAATGTAAACTTGTTCAACCACTTTGGAAAGTAGCATGGAGGATCCTCAAAAGACTCCACATAGAGCTTCCCTATGACCCAGCAATCCCACTTTTGGGCATTTACCCAAATGATCACAAACAAGACCATACTAAAGCTACCAGCACAACTATGTTTATTGCAGCATTATTTACCATAGCTAGGATATAGAACCAACCCAGATGCCCCTCAGTAGATGAATGGATCAAGAAAATGTGGTTATATACACAATGGAATTCTATGCCTCCATCAGAAAGAATAACATTGCCCCATTTGTTAGGAACGGAAAAACTTGACCCATCCCTTTTCTTACAAATTCTCCCAGGTGTAACCTTTTAAGGTATAAATAACAGCTTTCTGTTGTTTAAAAACAACTACTACCAGGCAGACCTGGAGTAAAATCCAGATTCCCTCACTTCGTTTACAATATAAGACTCTATCACTTCATTCACTGGCTCTCAGTTACATTCTATGCACGTGAATGCATATGAGCACTAACACATAATACCAACATATAACACACACACACTCTCTCTCTCTCTCTCATACAAAGACACATACGTAACCCTCCAAAAAACTGACTTCTCCTATTTTTAAAGCTTGGCTTCTTAATGTCACTACTTAGAGAACCTTATGGGAGACAGAATAATGGTTTCCCAAAGATTTCTACATCCTAATGTCTGAATCTGTGAATATATTTGATTAAATGGCAAAGGGAATTGTAATCATTTACATTGCTAATCAGATTACTTAAATGTTCTGGTGTTCAAGGAAATCACAAGAGCCTTTGAAATTGGAAGAGAAAGATATGACTATGCAAGTGATCCAGAGATAGCATAGAAAGGATTGCATATTTTGAAGACGGAGGGAAAGGGTGAGGACACAAGGAATACACTTGTGTGAAACTCAAAGGTGAGGAAATGGATTCTCTTCTAGAGGCTCTAGAAAGCTTGCAGCCTTCTTGATAGCTCATTATTAGCTGCTAGAGGCCCACTTAATAATTCTCAACTACAGATCTGTAGGTTATCAAGTTTGTGTTCAATGAAGTCATGAAGTTCATGGGAATTTATTACAGCAGCAATAAGATACCAATACTGGCTATATAACTTGAGGATAGGGATGGGCCGGGGTGGAATTGGAGGAAAATGAAGTAAGGGGTGACATTGACCAAGAAGAGTCGTACACATAAACTGACTTATGAAATTATAGCCCCTTTGTACAACTATTTAATAACAAAAAATAAACTGATACCTTGAGCTTCGCAAAAAATACAGAGCCCTTCTCACTAAAAGAAACCCTCCTGTTATTTGCCAGACTTATTCATCAAATTTTCATTGAACAGCTCCCATGATGTCACAGCCTATTCTTGTTTCTGTAGATATATTCACTGAACAAAATACACAAAAATCCCTTTCTCTTAGCTTACATATTAGACTCCCACTAAGTTTCTTCATTATAATCCTCCTAATTTTGTGGAAATGGTTTTCTATAAGTTCTTTAATATTTGGTTTATTGTCTGGAGATCCTGTTTTATTATTTTAGAGCTATCATGTGTCTGTGTAGTTTATCATTGTGTAAGTGCAATGTAGGGTCTGTCACTGTTAGTTTGAATATGACCTATCTTCCATAAGCTAATGTGGTAAATGCTTGCTTGGCCTTGGTGGAAACTTTGGGGGGTGGGGCCTGGCTGGAGGAGGTGTGCCTCATTGGAGGTATGCCTTGTCCCTGCTTCCTTCCTTCCTCATTTTTGTTCAGTACAAAATAAATGATGGATATATATATAAATAATTTAATATAATATTGAATATATATAATATGAAGTTTCATATTAAAAACTTAACTTTCCCCTATTCAGATGAACACTTTGACTTGCTGCATTAAACAAGATTTTCTAGAAAAGAAAGTAGATATTTGTATAGTAGTGCCTAATCTTTGGTTTTGGATGCAGCCTTGGTGAGAACATGGGGTAATGATCTATTTTTATTTATGGAAATGATCATTGGAATAAAGCATTTATTGAACAATTCATTCACAGCTCTTTTTGATTTATTTTTGTTTTTTGTGTTGCAGAGCTGCGGACTGAAATCAGGGCCTTGCACTTACCAGGCAAGTGCTCTTCCACTGAGCTAAATCCCTAGCCCCTCACAGCTCTTTTTGAAAATGGTCTATATGCTGCCATCTATGAAAAGGCTACCTACCAAGTTGATTTCAATTTGCCCTATAAATACTTCAACCCTGGTCCCAGGGACATTTAGGTAGCAAATAAGACTGAGGGGAAAGTCATATCAAAGGTGGTAGGTGGGGTGGGGGTGGGGAGAGAAGTTGGGGAGGTGGGGAGAGAAGGGATGGTAGGGGAAAAACAAAGGAGGGGGTAAGAATGCTTGATAGGAAAAGTACTCATTACCTTACTCATGTAACTAACTCCTCTGGTCAGTATCTTTACAATAAAAAATATATATTAAAAAAAAGGTGGTAGGCAGAGGACCAAAACCAATAGCATAGAGAAGGCATTAGCAAAAGATTAAGATATAGTATTTTTTGTAATGTCTGTAACTTTAAAAATCATTCAAATACAGTGAAAACAGGGGTTATACCATGGGGGAGGGACATACAAAGCAACAAAGAAATCATCTTATGAATATGTTAGAAACTATTGCAAGAAAGAAAAAACATTTGAATCCTTATCTTGGGGTTCATTTCACTTAACATCAACTTATCTGATCTTTTCTGCTTGACTCAGACATATTCTAGTTATTGCAAATAAGGGAAACCATGGGACTTATGTTTCTTTGGGCCTGGCTTACTTCACTTAATATAATTTTTTACAGGTCTTTCCATTTCCTAACAAATGGGGTAATGTCATTTTTTTCTGATAGAGGCATAGAATTCCATTGTGTATATATACCGTTGGTATACTTTGTGGAGGGGGAGGGAAAAACAAATTGTTTAAATAGGGATACAGGTGGACCCATTGCAACAATGAGATGTACAAGACATTATGTCAAAAATGAACTTTACAACTTTGGCGGGGGGTGGCGGGGGAGGCGGAGGGGAGGAGGCTACAATGCTTGATAAGAAATGTACTCATTATCTTGCCCATGTAATTGTAACCCCTCTGTACGGTATTTTCACAATAAAAAAAAATCATTCGAAATGTAGGTGTTGGTGGTTCATGCCTGTAACCCTAGTTATTCAGGGGGCTAAGATCTGAGGATTACAGTACAAAGCTAACTGGGGCATGCAAAATCATAAAACTCTTATCTCCAATTAATCACCAAAAAGCCAGGAGTGGATCTGTGGCTCAAGTGGTAGAGCATTAGGTTTGAGCACAAAAGTTCAGGGACAGTGTCCAGATCAAGTTCAAGTCCCAGGACACATACAACACACACACACACACACACATACACACACACACACACACACACACACATCTCCCAACATGATCAAAAGTGGACTTTTTGGGTGCCCATATCTTTATGAATAAATTCAAATTATATCTTTTTTCACTTGTGATAGTCATATCTAAGAGAGGTATATTGAAATCACCCAGAATAATTTGGTCTGTACCAATTAATCTTTTGCTTTATATGCTTTGTGGTTGTGTTGTTTGATCCATAAAATTACATTCTGGTAGATTACAACTTTCATATTGATAAAAGTAGATTTCTTTTCTTATGAGTAAGCATCCAAGAAAGACTGTTTTCAAATGAGAAACTGTTTTTTGCATTTGGGAGACCTACTCAGTCTTTTGTGACCCTTTATAACTTTGCTGTTTTTTTAAAGGATAAAATAATAAAAACATAATTATAAAGTAAATTGAGTATTTAATAGGATATTATTTTTCTTTATTAAACTGCCTCACTTTATTTCTACTATATGTAAGTGTGCTATTTCTCTAACCTCATCTCCCCTCCTTCTGGTTCCACAAACACCTTCAACTTGTAACACATTTTCTATCTTTTAGAAAATACTTAAACCATCTAATTACTATTAAATCATCAAGTCTGACATTTTCTTCAGACTCATTGATCCCAGTTGTTAAGTTCTCACATTACAACTTAACAACAATACCTAGTTAGGTTAAAAGAAACTGCCACATTTCAAAATGTCTAACCAAAACAAATAAAAATTAAGATGCAAAGGAAATAAATTTGCCAAGAATACAGATAGCTCCTTATCTCTTGGTACCAAGATTCATATTATAGATTCAAGAAGCATGACTTTTGTCTAGCTTATTTAGTGTTGCTTTGAGTCCATAGCATTTAAGAAACATTGATGCCTAGAGCTATTTTCTAGAATAGTGAACTTTTAAAAAGGATATCCAATTTTTTCTCTTACCTCATTGAAGCTCTTGAGTCTCAATACACTTTGGGGCAATAGTTTAGAGATAAATTTAGCTTCACACTTCTCTATGAAGAAAAATCTGTCACTGCTAAATGGTGTAGCAGTGAGTAGTGGTGATTGCAGGGAATGAAGGAGTGATTACTCAGGACAGCGGGTCCTGCTGGAGCTCACATCAGTGAATGATGAAGTTCTTGGACAAGGAGGGGGAAGAGATCCTACTCACTGAGTCACAGACACAACTTCCTCTGCAAAAGTGGATGTCTAACAGTGCTGTTATTTTACTAAATAAACATGCTTCTACAAGAGAATATATAGCATACTAAATTATAGTCTTCCTATACAATTTTTCTTTTTTATTGAATTTTCAGAATATAATTCTTAATAAGAATTACTAAAATCTGGAAGCTGATGGTTATTCAATTCCAAGAGATTCTGTAGAGAATGAGCTATAGAATATTTAGGCTCAGTTGTCTAAAAGGTGCATTAATAAAGACAATGCCATTGACCCTATGGAATCTTTTGGTGTCACACAGAAGAAGTTGCTAATGAAGGAATCTTTTTTTTTTTTTTGTAAGTCATGGGGCTTGACCTCTGGGCCTGGGTGCTGTGCCTCAGTTCTTCAGCTTAAGGCTAGTGCTCTACCACTTGAGCCACAGCACCACTTCCAGTTTTCTGATGGTTAATTGGAGCTAAGAGTCTCACATACTTTCTTGCCAGGGCTGGCTTTGAACTGCGATTCTCAGATCTCAGCCTCCTGAGTAGCTAAGATTAGAGGCATGAGCCACTGGTACCTGACTTAATGAAGGAATCTTGAGTCATTGGTCCTAATGTTGAAAGATCACTGGTGCTCACAAATTAGGCACTGCAAATATTTTAACGAATTCCTAAAAAGAAGTGATTCAGATGAATTATTGAAAATCAATAGCATTATTTGCGACAGTATACAAAGAAGAGGAAGCAGCTTTATAAAGTATATATAAACAGGAGAATCTAGCTTATTATATAAGCCAGTAGTAACTTTTAAGCACAAAATTCTTAGAGTGTGACTTTTAATCCAAACTATGACACTGATTACTTAGGTACCATTCAGCAAGTATTTGTCTTCTCTCTTCATGTAACACTCCCTGCATACACACACACACACACACACACACACACACACACACACACACACACAGGTAATTATGAGGTCTAAATATTGTTTTGGTGAAAGCATACGGTACATAGTACTTAGTTAAAGCATCACTATTTATATTGCTTACTTTCTACCAGTAATTGCAGCCCCTTGAGAAGAAAGACCTTTGAATCATCCTTTATTTGCCTTAACCAGAAAACCCAATTCAGTCCAATTCAATGAGTACTATTTCTGTTCTTATACTGAAGTAAGTGTGTTGTCATATACAGAGGTCATGAAAATTGATAGGACAGATAGGTATTTGATTCCATTCCTGGGGAGTTCAGTTCAAAGAAAAAAAAAAAAAGAAAAGATTCTCAGATGGTAAAAATTTCTCATCTTAAACAGTATAAATGCTTCTTGCACTAACAAATGTATAACCATAAATTGACAGCTAGTAGCTAATCATGTGATTATATAACATTTCAACCCTTGTTCTCTGAATACACAATATAAAACTAAAATACAATTATGATCTTGTTATTGACATTTATAGCCATAATTGCAAGTTAATCCATCAACTCATGAATTGAAATGCAATGTGATTAGTTATTGGTCTTCTTTAAAAAAATTTTGGGAGGGGTAACAATGCTCTACAAGAAATGTACTCATTACCTTACTGATGTAACTGTAACGTCTTTGTATAGCATCTTTACAAGAAAATAAAATTAAAAAATACTTTTGTACAAAGAACTTGATAGTCAACAAAGCAGTTTATGAATATAATGCATCTTGATCAACATTACCCCTTTCAACAATCTCATCCACCTCTCCTACTCCTCCCTCAATTTTCTTAATTTTTAGGACATGTACTGATTTTTTTTGCTATTTATGTCTACAATGCATCTTGATGTATGTCATTCCTTCATCATCTTCATCCTCATTTTATTTACCCCTTAACATATTTTTCTCATTTGTGTGGTATATATTCTTATCTCAATGGATGAATGGATCAAGAATAGAATTCTACTCATCCATCAGAAAGAATGATATTGTACTATTAATAAGGAAATCGAAAAACCTGAAAAGAATTATATTAAATGAAGTAAGCCAGACCCAGAGAAACACAAGTTGCATGCTTTCCCTCATTTATGGTAGCTAGAATGTACCTATAAATCTATAAGTAAACACACTGGGTGATATGCAAGTAGTTGCAAATGAATTAACTGAAATGTAATAGACTCTAAATAGTATAATTCTTTAGAAAGACTAAATCAAAGACTGACAAAATAAGTGCCAGGAAATGGGTACTTGCAAGGGAGGAGAGATGGTGCCAAGGAGAGAGGGGTAGAAGAATGAATCTGGAAAGGTGGGAGAACACAGGAAAGTTGTTGGTCTTATGTCTTTCATTCCACAATGACTATAATGACAAATTCATTAACCAAAATACAACAAGACAGGAAGGTATTTACACTGAAAGGAACTGAACCTGCTCAGATATTGAGTAGTTTTTTCTTATTCTTCTAGTCTCAGCAGAATTTTAAAGAAAGAGCAACACCAAATTATGAATTAGTATGTTGAGAGTAAACCAAATAAACTTATCTTTAGCAGTAAAAACTATTGTAATTTCTAATAAAAGAGGTAACATTGATCAAGAGTCATTGTACTCATATAACACTTTATTGAATGGAAACTCCCTTCTACAACTACTTAAAGATAAAAACACTTGTAAAGAGAAAGGTATTGTATGTCTGGATAATCTAATTTTTAATATTTTATTATTGCATAATGAAAATAAGCAGCAAAATTATGTTATGAAATCTAAAATAGTAAAACCTAACCATTGATATTTTTATCTTTGTCCTTTTTTCTATTATTTAGAGATAGTCTGTGGAGTTCTCATTACATTGTATTTAAAATGTGTATTCTGATTTTTCTAATACATATTTCCATAATAAGAATCTAGACTTGATATCAAAAGAGAAAACAAGACCAGTTTCTTTGACTGGATAAAGCTATAAATTGTTTTTATTAATATGAAAAATAATCAATGATATATATATAGAGAGAGATACACACACATGTTTATACATATTATAATGGTTTGAATATGAGGTATTACCCTCAAAAGGATTACGTGTTGAAGACTTGGTCCTAGTTGGGGGTAATATAGTAATATAGAGAGGTAATTAGGACACATAATATTGGAGCCAAGAAAAATGTGGCTACTGAAAAGATCAGTGTCACTAAAAAGAAGCCACATACACAGGGCACTGTAAGAAAGAGTCCATGAAGTCAGCTCAAGAATTGATTAAACTACATCTTTAGCAGGCTCTAGGGAATATAGAAATTTTTTGAAAGATTTTGCTTTCAGAAGAGATCTCTGGGGAACCTGGCTGGCATATGGCTACTGAGGAATGTGTTTCTTGGTGTTTAGACATCAAGAAACTCAGAAGCTGCTGCTGCCATGGTCAACACCAAAAGCCACCAAAGAAAGTCCTGTAACACATGGAGGCTGAACAACACACTGTTGAACCACCAGTGGGTCATGGAATAGATTAGAAAGGAAATTCAAATGTTCATGATATTTAACAAAAATAAACACACAAATTACCAGCTCCTCTGGGACAAAGCAAAGGCAGTATTCAGAGACCAGTTTATAGCTCTGAGTTCCTACATCAACAAATTGAAGAGATCTGATACCAACAATTTAATGAAAAAGAGCAACAGCTAAACCCCAATCCAGGAGATGGAAAGAAATAATTAAAATTAAATCAGAAATAAATGAATTAGAGAAAAAAACCATAGAATCAACAAAACAAAGAGTTGGTTCTTCAACAAAATTAACAAAATTGACAGACCCTTAGCAAATTTAACAGAAAAAGAACACACCCAAATAAATTCGGAGATGAGAATGGAAACATCATCACAGAAACAACCAAGATTCAGAACATTATAAGGGAATACTTCTCAAACCTTTATGCTAATAAGTTTGAGAATCTGGAAGAAATGGACCTTTTCCTAGCAAATATCGACATGCCAAAACTAAACCAAGATGAATTGAACCAACTTAACGGACCCATATCAAGCACTGAAATATAAACAGCAACAAGAGACCTCCCACCTAAGAAAAGCCCAGGACCAGATGGATTTACAGCAGAATTCTACAAGGCTTTCAAAGCAGAACTTACATCAATATTCCTCCAACTCTTCAAAGAAATTGAAAGAGAAAGTTCTCTACCAAACTCTTTCTATGAAGCCATCATAACCCTCATCCCAAAACCAGTCAGGGACTAATTAAAGAAAGAGAGCTATAGACCCATTCCTTTGATGAACATCCATGCAAAACTTCTCAACAAACCTCTTGCCAATTGACCTCAATAATGCATCAAAAAAAAAATCACACCAGGATCAAACAGGATGCATTTCAGGGATTCAAAGCTGGTTCGCTATATACAAATCAATTAATATAATTCATCACATCAAGAGCAAGGATAAGAACCACATGATTATCTCAATAGATGCAGAAAAAGCATTTGACAAGATCCAACACCCCCAGCCCGGGGCGGCTGCTGCAACTAAGAACCACAGGCTCACAGCATGGTGCAGTGCCTTTCTGCACCTGCCCTCATAAGCCCAGGCCACCCCAGACTTGCTGCGGGGCACAGAGCCTCCCTGCACCAGCCTGCAAAAGTGGCCCAACTCAGCCTAGGGTAGTGGAGGCAGCCACAGAGGGGTGGCAGCAACAGCAAACGACCCTAGTAGGCCCCTGGCACCTCTTCTCCCTTTCCCCCCCCCCCCAGCCTGCAGAAGCAACCCAACACAGCTCTGGGTATGGATGACTACAGAGGTGAGAAGCAAACTACCCCAGACTCACAGTGCTGTGTGGTGCCTTCTACACAGGCAGTGTAAGCAACCCAGCCTAGATCAGCAGCGGCAGCTGAGGGGGCGGCAGCAGTAGCAAAGGACCCCAGACTCACAGAACGACCCTGTGCCTCCCTGCTCTGGCCCGTGGAAGCAGTCCAGCCCAGAGCAGGGCGGCAATGGTGAGGAACCCCACCTCAGCATCAACAGTGGTAAAGGCTATGAAACAGACCCAGCCTGCACCCCCACTAAGCATAGCCCACAATCATCTCAATAAATGTGGAAAACGGTGTTGGCCAGTAACCTACACACACAAAAACAGCGATCTGCCACAGCACCAATGGACAGCTCCCAACCAGTACCAGGATTAATGAGTATCCCACAGGGGACAACCCCCAGTTAACTCCCCCGTGCCATGGGAGACCAGCACTGGTGGTAACTCCACAGAACTTGACTTGGTCCCACACACACACCTGGACTACAGGTCTTAAGAAAGCTGGGAGCTGTGCAAGTCACCAGCAACCAGTGGGCACACCCAGCCTGCCATGCTTGACCAAGAGCACCCCTGGAGGGAACACAAGCAGTCTAGGTGACTGTTCCTTGATTAAAGGCAGGAACTGCTTAGGATATCTAGTAGGCAGTTGAAGGAACCCAGGCAGGAACCCTAGCTATCTTAACTACCTGCCTTTGTCTGGTCAGGATCTGAATGCACACCCCAGCAGAGGGTGGAGTGTGTTTGCCCACCACACACTAACAGGAGTAGGCCCTACCTGAGTCAGACCAGCAGTTGGACAGCAGCCCCTCCCATAACAGCACCTCGACCAGGTAAAATACTCTCAACAGGCCCAGCGCTGAGAGCAAGCTACATCAATTAATCAGGAACAAGTCCAGAACCAAGCAAAAGTAGCCATCCAGTGGCCAAAACAGAGCCTAGAATTGGTCTCCAATAATCCCTGAATCCACGTGTGACATCATAGTGAAAAATTACAAAATTCATTAACGGCCAAGATAGTAAACCAGACTCAAAGGCCAGCAACCACACAGGGGAGAACACCAGTGCAAGTGAAAAAGAAATGAAAGACAAATGCTACATCCAAGAGATGATAGAGGCAATGACTCAAGAATTAGAATGAGGGGCTGGGAAGTTGGCTCAGTGGTAGAGCACTTGCCTTGCATGCCTGAGGCTCTGGGTTCGATTCCTCAGCACCACATAAGCAAAAAGCCGGAAGTGGGGCTGTGGCTCGAGTGGTGGAGCGCTAGCCTTGAGCTGAAGAGCTGAGGGACAACGCTCAGGCCCAGAGTTCAGGCCCCACGACTGGACCCAAAAAAAAAAAAGAATTAGAATGAGAAATAGAAACTTAAAGAACAAAGGAATGAGTTATCAATACAGATCCAGTCCTTCAAACAAAAAATACACTAAAAAATAGATGCAATACACACCTCGCTAAAAGATGAGATTAATACTCTAAGGAATGATGTAGAAATTATAAATGGCTCAATCTCCTCCATACAAGATTCAATTTCCTCCACACAAACCACAATGGAAGCCACAGTTAATAGAAAAAATGGAATGGAAAATAAAATATCAGATACTGAAGACAAAATTGAGGCACTGAACAAAAACTTACAGATATGGAAAAAACACTCAAAACATGCCAAAGGAAACCCAAGAACAAGAAGAAAGTGCCAAGAAATTTAACCTTCATACAATTGGGGTGGATGAAGGAGAGGAATACCAGAATAAAGGAATGCAACGCTTACTCAGTAAGACCATCACTGAAAATTTCCCCAGTCTTAAAAGAGAAAATCTTACCTACATAACAGAGGCCTACAGAACACCTAACAAGCAAGATCCCAGGAGGAACACTGCTAGACACATTATAGTAAAAATGCTAGGCTTTAGCAATAAAGAAGCAATCTTGCACACAGAAAAAAGCAAAGAAGGAGCTATACTACAATGGGAAAAAATTAGAATCACTGCAGATCTCTCCACATAGACACAGGAAAGCCTGGGAAAGTACCATCTGAACCCTGAGAATCAACAACTGCCAGCCCAGACTGATATATCCAGCAAAGCTAGCATTCACATTCAAGGGAGAAACTAAAATTTTTAATAGTAAAGAAAAACTAAATGAATTCATAAACAATAACCCGGTATTACAAAGAATATTAAGAGTGGAATTACAATCTGAAGAAAGCATTCAAGAATAGGAATCTAGACCAGATATATATTGTTAGGAGACCAACTTAGTAAACACAGGAGGAAAGGAAAGAAGAAAAACTTAGGAAAGTAGAAAATGACAGGAAATATAACATACCTCTCTATAATAACCATAAATATTAATGGATTCAATTCACCAATCAAAAGAAAAAACTACAGATTGGATCAGAAAACAAGATCCATCAATTTTCCATCTTCAAGAGACCCACCTCACAGCCAAAGATAAAAGCAAACTCTGAATGAAAGGATGGAAGAAGATCTACCATGCAAATGCCCCCAGCAAGAAGGCAGGAGTTCCCATCCTGATATCTAATAAAATAAACTTTACATTCAAATCATGACGAAAAGACAAAGAAGGTCACTACATATTAATACAGGGAACAATCCAAGAAGAGGATATTACCATTGTCGATCTATACGCCCCAAACATCAGTGCACCCAAATATGTTAAGCAAATACTCAGATTTACAGGAAAAGATGGATCCAATATACACCAATATTCAGAGACTTTAATACTCCACTCTCACCAAGGGACAGGTCTACCAACCAAAGAATTGGCAAAGACGTCTCCGAATTGAGTGGTGACCTATGTCAAACAGACTTAACTGACATATACTGAGTTTTCCACCCAACAACAACCCAGTACACATTCTTCTCAGCAGCCCATGGAACTTTTTCTAAAATAGATAATATCTTAGTTCATACAAAGAGTTTAAGCAAATGCAAGAGGATTGACATAATCCCTGTATTCTATCTGACCACAGTGGAATCAAACTAGTTCTCAATAACAAGGCATACAGTAGAAAAAATTCATGCATGTGGAAATTAAACAGCACACTTCTGAGCAACACATGGGTCACAGAAGAAATTAAAGAAGAAATTAAAAACATCCTACAATTCAATGAGAATGAAGACACATCACAAAGAAACCTATGGGACACAGCAAAAGCAGTCCTGAGGGGCAAATTTATTGCTCTCAGTGCACACGTCAAGAAAACAGATAGACCAAATAAACAATCTCATGATGTAACTAATACTGCTAGAGAAACAAGAAAAAGTTGAACCTAATGTTGCTAGACAGAGAGACATAACCAAAATAAGAGTTGAAATTAATGAGATAGAGACAAAAAACTATAAATAAAATTAATAAAACAAAAGGCTAGTTTTGGGGAAAACATCAATAAAATTCACAGACCACTGGCAAGATTAACTAAAAAAAGAAGAGAGGAGACCCAAATCAATAAGATCAGAGATGCCACAGGAAAAATTACAATAAACATCTAAGATATCCAAACAATTATTAAGAAATATTTCCAGACCCTATACTCACAAAAGAAGGAAAACCTAGCAGAAATGGATGAATTTCTAGAGAAATATAAATTGCCCAACAAACCAATCATAAATGGGCAAGGGAACTAAACAGAGACTTCACAGAAGAAGAGCTAAAAATGACAAAGAAACACATGAGGAAATGTTCATCATCCCTGGCTGTAAAGGAAATGCAAATAAAAACAACACTGAGATACCACCTTACCCCAGTCAGAACAGCTTACATCCTAAAGTCAGCCAATGACAAATGCTGGAAGGGATGCAGAGAAAGAGGAACACTACTACATTGCTGGTGGGAATGTATACTAATACAACCACTTTGGAAAACAGTATGGAGGTACCTCAGAAAGCTGAATATAGACCTCCCCTATGACCCAGCCATACCACTCATAGGCATCTACCCTGCACAACAGGAACCAGTACGCAAGCACACACGCACCTCCATGTTTTTTGCAGCACAGTTCAAAGTGCTGATTTGGAAACAACCCAGATGCCCCACTACTGATGAGTGGATCCAAAAATTGTGGTACTAATATACAATTGAATATTATGCAGCCATTAGAAAGGACAAAATAATGGCATTTGCAGGGAAATGGATGGAACTGGGGAAGATTATTTTGAGCGAAGTAAGCCAAGAACAAAGAGACAAATGGCACATGGTCTCCCTGATATGTGGATGCTAGAGCCAAAATACAAGATGATATGACAAAGTAACAGGACTGAAAAAACAAAGAACAGCCACTCATTTTGTCTTATCATTTCTAAATGACTCCATGTTCTTGACCATATATATGGTAGATATATGTACACAACAGAGGGAAGCCAGGAGGAGGAACCGAATAAGTGGGAACAGCCTACACTAAGCAAAAGGAAAGAAATATAAACATCACCTGATGTGGAAAAAATAACTCCAAGCTCATAGAATTCACAAACTGTATAGACCATAATAATGACAATTTGCCTTGTGAAAGTTAAAATGTGTTTGTGACTTTAACTAAGTATCACTATTCTGTGAAATATGTGAAATTTATGTAATCACCTAATTCAATCAAAGAAAAAAAGTGAGAGAAGGGACAAGTTAGGAGAGATGGGTGACAATGTCAGACACTTTGTACTCATATACTGTTTTGTAGAATGGGAACTTCTTTGTACAACTACTTAAAGCTAATAATTTTTTTAAAAGTAAAGATCCATGGAATGATCTAAAAAAAATCTAATCCTTCAGGTAAGTGCCATTCACCTTTCAGAAGCAGCATCCCAAAGGTTATTTATCATCTGATAGGCTTAGATTTTTTTTCAGAGCATGGGAACAGAAAACATAAGAGAGGAAATTGTGTGAAAACCCAAGCTAGCTCATTCAGGTGAGGATAAGAAGGTAGTAGACAGTTCACTCTGCTGTGTGGAGGAAGTCATTACTTTTCATTAAGCATACAAAAAGATATTACTATGTCAATATGAGACAGGAAAGAGCATTCCAGTTTTACTTTCAGAAAATGCACTTTACATATCAAGAGCAC
The DNA here is from genome assembly GCF_000151885.1 of Dipodomys ordii. Lineage (NCBI taxonomy): Eukaryota > Metazoa > Chordata > Mammalia > Rodentia > Heteromyidae > Dipodomys > Dipodomys ordii. The sequence goes on along the minus strand of NW_012267265.1, from coordinate 13,296,557 downwards.
AGAAAGAACAACATGCTATTGGTAGTCAGAGGAAGCTGGAAGCAACCAAAAAAAGATCCTTGATTATTCTTGGTCTTAACAAGTAAAGGATGTTGGGGTTGGGAAGGTGGCTCAGTGGTACAGTGCTTGCCCTGCATACCTGAGTCCCTGGATTCGATTCCTCAGACCACCAAAGCAGAAAAAAACAGAAGTGGTGCTGTGGCTCAAGTGGTAGAATGATAGCCTTGAGCTGAAGAGCTGAGGGACAGTGCCCAGAGTTCAGGCCCCACAACCGACCAAAAAAAAAAAAGTAAATGATGTTTTTAAGAAATGTTTCTTGGCAAAATGTGATACACACACAAACACACACACATACACACACACAACACACACACACAATGGAATTCTATGCCTCCATCAGAAAGAATGACACTACCCCATTTGTTAGGAAATGGAAAGACTTGGAAAAAATTATATTAAGTGAAGTAAGCTAGGCCCAAAGAAACATAGGCCCATGATTTCCCTTATTTGCAGTAACTAGTATACACCTAGGATAAAAAGGTCAAAAGCTATCTATGTACATATGAACATATAAGTTAATGCTAAGCAAAATGAGCCCCAAGTTAGGGACACAAGAGGTTTCTTCTTTGTCTCTGTTGTTTTTAATGTGCTATGTGATTTTTTGTTTCTTTTGTATGTGCTTACCCCATGGTATAACCCCTATTGTCACTGTATTTGATTCTGGTGCCCGGCATCTTGTATATACATTTTTCTAATTTGTGGAGGGGAAGGGAAATAACAAAATGCTGAAACAAGGATACAGGTTGACCCATTGTAACAATGAGATGTACAGACACTATGTTAAAAATGAACTTTACAACTTGGAGGGAAGAGGAGTTGGTAAGGTGGGGAGGGAAGGGATAGTAGGGGAAAAACAGAGGAGGGGGTAATAATACTTGATAGGAAATGGACTTATTTCTTTGCCCATGTAACTGTAACCCCTATGTACAGTATCTTTACAATAAAAAAGACCAGATGCAAATATAAAGGGGATCCAAATAGGTAAAGATGAAGTAAAACACTCCCTCTTTTCAGATGACATGATCTTGTATTTAAAGCACCCTACAGACTACACTCCGAAATAACTCAAGCTGATCTGAAACATAAGCAAAGTAGCAGGGAATAAATTAACCCTCAGAAATCAATGGCTTTCCTGTATGCCAATAACAAGAAGAACACAGCTGAAATCAGGAAAGCAACTCCTTTTCTAATAGCCCCACACAAAATAAAATACCTAAGAGTTAACTAAAGAAATGAAGAACCTCTACGATGAAAACTTTAAAAGCCCGAAAAAGGGAAATAAAGCAGACTAAGGAAGTGGAAAAACCTCCTATTCTCCTAGTTTGGGAGGATTAACATCGTAAAAATAGCAATACTGCCAAATGCTATCTACAAATTCAATGTGATACCTATCAATATTCCAACATCATTCTTCAATGAAAAAGAAGAAGCAATCCAAAAATTCATATGGAACAATTAAAAACCCCAAATAGCAAAAACAATCCTTAACAGAAAGAACAGTGCTAGATGAATATCAATACCAAATTTCAAACTCTACTTCAAAGCCATTGTAATCAAACAGCTTGGTAGTGGCACAAGAACAGACCTGAGGAACAATAGAATAAAACTGAAGACCCAGAAATGAACTCACAGACCTATAGCCACCTAATCTTTGATAAGTGAGCTAAAAAAAAATAGAATGGAAGAAAGACAGCCTCTTCAGTAAATGGTGCTGGCAAAATTGGTTAATCACCTGTAGAAAACTAAAATTAGATCCTTATATATCACTCTGCACCAGAATCAACTACAAATAGACCAAAGACCTTGAAGTCAAAGCAGACACCCTGAAAACATTACAGGAAGGAATAGGAGAAACCCTAGGTCTCTTTGGCACAGGCAGAAATTTTCTTAATAGAGACCCAGAAACACAGCAAATCAAAGAAAGGTTGGACAAATGGGATTGCATGAAACTGCAGAGCTTCTGCATGGCAAAGGACATAGCTTAGCAAGATCCATAGAAAGCCCACGGATTGGGAAATGATTTTCACTAGCCATACAATGGACAAGGGCCTCATATCTAAAATGTACTTGGAACTCAGAAACTTAAATCCCCCAAGAACAAATACTCAAAGAAACAACTGCCCAATAAATAAATGGGCCAAAGACTTAAAGAGAAACTTCTCTGAAGAGGAAATAAGAACACCCAATAGACACATGAAGAAACACTCAACTTCTCTAGCTATAAAAGAAATGCAAATCAAAACAACATTGAGATTCCACCTTACCCCAGTTAGAATGGCTATGATCAAGATAGATAGATAGATAGATTGATTGATTGATTGATTGATTTGTAGCCAGTGAACTAGTCTGTTGTGTCAGGATAGACCAAATCATCACACTAAAAAGATAATAGGATGAGACAACTAGATAGAATCAAAATCGAAACAAATACAAGCACACCAACAGACAAACAATAAGAAACAAAGGAATAAAGAAAAGCAAAAATGGGAAAGACCAGAAAAAAGGAAAACAAAAGCAAAATTAAATAGAAAGAAAAATAAGGGGAAATAAAGGAAGTAAATAAAGAATCTGAGAATTAAAAAAAAGGAAAAGAAGGAAAGAACCCCTAAAAAATAATAAAAAAATAAAAAATTAGAAATTGGTAAAAAAAATACTGCTATCTATCTATCTATCTATGCTATATATCTAAGGCAAAACAAAATAAAAAGAACCAAAACCCAGCGGGGAAAAACCAAAACAATAAAAATGACTTCTCCAATTTGTTTGGGCACCTTGTGTCTCCTGATGTCCAATATGCAGTATCTTAGCAGAGTCTCCATTTTAGTTGCTGAGATCTCCATCTGTCTTTGTAGCCACGATCTGGGCTGCACCAGGGGGTGGGGTTTCTTATTTCACCAATAGGAGGTGTCTCTGATATTGGCAGTTGGGATCCACGCGACTTTGGTACAGGAGGCTTGGGTATAACTGAATTCTGAAGCCTTCTTCATGTGGGGGCGTGGCTGTTACCTAGAATTCCACTCAGTACAACTGGGAAACAGCTAGGTTTTAAAGGTCTATCTGTAGCTTATAAATCAAAAAGACGAATTCTCTAATAAGTTCGTTTGAGTGACCAGATGATTGGAGTTTCTATAGCTCACTTCCCAGCCCAGGTTAGGCGCCCATGCTGGGGTAGGGTGTGACTCTTCAGTTCACAGGTAGGAGATGGCACTTAACTGTAGTCTAAGCTCTGCAGAGTGCTCGGGTGTGGGTGGAGCTGAGGCATTTCTGGAATCCAGTTATGGATGGGTGGCTAGTACCTGCATTCCTACTCTCAGCACACCCTGGGAACACACTCAGCTTTTAAGACTTAACTGTTGGGTTTGGTTTGGTTTTCAGTGAAATTTTAGAGAACTTCTGTCTTGTAATTCCAAATACTGGAGCATCCAACTTCATCAAACAAATACTACTTAGCCTAAAAATACAAATGGATCCAAACACATTGACAGTTGGTCATGGTTTTTCAATATTCCGGCAAAAACTCAGCAGAGAAACCTCAGACCAAGATAATTGCCTTGACCAATTAGTCTTAACAGTTGACATCCAGGAGTGGCGCTGTGGCTCAAGAGGTAGAGTGCTCACCTTGAGCTGAAGAGCACAGGGACAGCGCCCAGGCCCCAGAGTTCAAGCCCCACAACCGACAAAAAAAAAAAAAAAGTTGACATCTACAGAACATTTCACCCAGCAGCATCAGAATATACATTCTTCTCAGAAGCACATAGAACATTCTCCAAAATAGATCATCTTTTAGGTCACAAAGAAAATCTATGTAAATTCAGAAAAAATTAAAATTATTCCTTGCATCTCGTCAGACTACCATGGAAGAAAATTAGAGCTCAACACCAAAATCCATCACAGAAAATTTTCTAACACACAGAGATTGAATGAATGATTGTTACATGACCATTGGATCACTGAAGAGATCATAACAGAAATTCCAACAGTTATGGACTTTAACAAAAATGAACACAGAAAATATCAGCTCCTCTGGGACACAGCAAAGGCAGTACTCAGAGGAAATTTTATAGCTCTGGGTGCCAGCATCAATAAATTGGAAAAATCTCAAATCAACATTTAAATGATGTACCTTACATTTCTTGAGAAAGAGGAACAAGCCAAACCCCAAACCAGTAGACAGAAACAAATTAAACCAGAAATCAATGAATTAGAGACCAGAAAACCATAGAAAGAAGCAACAAAACAAGAGTTGGTTCATTGCATGCATGACCCAGATAGTTTTCCTTTACTCACCAATCTTTTTACTCTGTCATACAAACATGAAGTAATATGCTACATGAGTATTATCTGAAATTCTAATAAACCCTTCAAAATAAATGTGAAAAAGAAGAAAGAAAAACCAAAATAAATGTGACAAAATCTGATGTATGTACTTTGATTTATCTCCATTAAGGTGTTGATATCCTATCCCCAAGTGTTCCAGAATATGAATATATTTGGAGATTGGGCCTCTACAGAAGTAATTAGGTAAACATGAATGTGATTAAGTGAATGCCTTAATGGTTTCATTAAGGTGCCTTAATGGTTTCTTTAGAAGATCAAAGTATTAAAACAATGATAACACAGGAAATAAGATGATCATGAGAAGATGAGAAGGAAACAATTGGGAGTTTTTGAAAGAGACTTCTGAATTCATCAGACCTGCCAGAATCTTTACCTTTGGACTACTAACCTCCAGAACTATAAGTAAAGTTCTACTGTTTAAGCTACCCAGTCTGTAATACTTTCTTATTCCATCCATGCAAATCAATGCATGTGTGGATTTTCTATTAGAACTAGATCACAAAAACAAAAATTATAACTTAGAATCATGCATTGGGAGGATTCCAGAGATTTGAGTTAGAAAGTAACAACAGGAATCCTTGACTTAGAGGAGACGCTGGAGTGGTGAGCAGCTAACTTCCATTAAGGGTACATGGTACTCTGGCAAAGAAGATGAACATGTGTGGCCAACAGACACACTTTAGATATGAATAGATCAAGTGTGAAATAAAGAGAACCACAAACACAATCACAGGATGATGCTAAGAGTTAGGCAGAAAGATCTCTACTTGTGCCTCAAAACTTATAGAGTACAGCTTATCTACTTATACATATGGACAAAAGAGTCTGGCTCCAAACAATAGTGAGGATTTGAAAATCTTAGAATAATAATGGGTTCAATCAAGTGCATGTATACACACACACACACGCACGCACACACACACACACACACACACACACACACACAGAACTTCCATTTGCCTATGAGAAGCAGGGAGTGAGGATTGACCTTAAGGGCATGATTAGCTCTATACCTCTACCTGCTGGGAGACTGGAGATGTGACTGACCTAATCTGCAGGGCTGGTCCTGCTAGGGCTATTCCAGGACCTGTACTGAGCTGAGCTTGTCAGAGCCAGGACACAAAAATGTAACAATGTCTGCTGGAAAGATGAAAACATGGTATAGAAACAGCAAGGTGATTCTAGATGAAGAATTTCATTAGTGTTCAAATTGTCCTTTTTACATCCTAAAAAGGGATTTTCAAATGTTATTTCATACTTTTATATCCATGATACTATCTTAAGCAACAGGACTCCAACTTTATGTCCAATTCCAAAGCTTTACGTTGTGACTGACTACACCATGAAAAAAATGTGTGCAAAGAAAAAGAAAAGAGAAATTCAAATAAACTGTCTGGGATTACTCTATGGCTAAGCATAGGGATACTTCTTTAAAACACAAATCTTATTTCAAAAAACCTTAATAATTATTAAGATGAGGCATAATTAATATCAACACATCCTTTCTATATGTCTCTTATTAAATGTTGGATAATTTATAAACTTCATTGGAATAGTAAATTCAGAAAACGAAATGTTGTGTGATAGTTCAACTAACATTCTGTAATGATCGCGTGAATGTATAACCCCAGTGGTTCCTGGAAACATTTAGTTCTTTCTTCTGAGTCTGTAGATTGGCCGGGATAGGTCTACTTCAGGCTTCAGGTCAAGTTCAGGTTCACATCTTTTCCACATGTCTCTTGGATTCTCAGAGCATGCTATTCTCAGTGTTATTACTTTGGAGAGTTTTGTTGGTTTAACATCTGCTGGAATTTTATCAGCTAAAAGTCACATCAACAAAACTGAAGTCAAAGGAGTGGGGAGTTACATCCCACCTATTATACCAGGAGGGAATGCAGAGGCTCTAAATGCATAACACCATTATGGAAGGAGTGTGAAACTGGAAATAGTACAATCCAATGAATAGTTTGTCAGTAATTGTAGTTAAGAGATCATTAAGATTACTGCACATAAATAGTGAATAGCCTACCTTGCTGCCCTGGTCTTCTAGAAAAATTGGTGACAAAAGACCACTACTAGAAACACAGATTTGTACCTCTTAGGAAATTCTGTGTTTATAACGGGCTCTATAATTCTTCAAAGGATGCTTGAAGTTTTCGTTTTTTAGGTGATTGAACTCAAACATAAAATTATTCTTTTGACTCTTAGTAGAGTTTTTATTAAGTTAATAAAAGTAATTATGTAGGTTGGTTTGACCATTAATATATCACCTACCAGCCAAATAAACTTTATAACAGAAATTGAACAAAAAAAAACATCTATAGGGCCATTACCATATTCTAGTAACCCACTATATCTATTTAGATGTGTCTATTATGAAAAGGATTGGAAAATTCTGTGGGTTTTTTGTTTTTTGTTTTTTTTTTGTCAGTTATGGGGATTGAACTCTAGGCCTGGGCACTGTTCTTGAGCTCTTCAGCTCAAAGTTAGCACACTACCACTTGAGCCACAGTACCACTTCTGGCTTTTTCTGTTTATGTGGTGCTAAGGAATTGAACCCAGGGCTTCATGCATGCAAGACAAGCATTCTACCACTGAGCCACCTTCGCAGGCACAGGATTGGAGAATTCTTAAATCTCGCTGGACACTAAATTCAGAAAAGCAAGTGACAAAATTTGATTTGACTAAACATAATCAAATTTTTATTAATTTTAAATTTAGTAAAATTTTATTATTTTATTATTATTTTAAAAATAATAAAAGATCACAGTAAGCCCTTGATACGAATATGCCCTTGGTTCTTGGCATGGATTTGGCACTATTATAAATGCCAGGCTCCTAGCTTTTCTAGGGAAGGGTTTCCCACAAGGCAGGGCAAGCAACACTACCTGCTGGTATCTGGAGAGACCTTTGTGAAAAGGTGGGAAACATCAGATCATTTTGTCCACTTGCCTGGCTGTCCTCTGGTAGTATCGATCACCTAGCTAGTTGCTTGGCTGCTGGTTAACCCAAGTGAAAGGCACCTTGCAGCATGTGTAGTAGTCATTCTCACTGGTAGTCTTCATACTGAACTTTTTTGTGTTTTTCCTGGCGCTTGCATTCAGGGCCTGGTGCCTTCCCTTAGGTTTTTTTCAGTCAAGACTGCAGCTCTACCACTTGATCAGTACTTCCCTCCTGGCTTTTTGATGATTAACTGGTGGCAAGAGTCTCACAGGTATGTCTCTAAGGCTGACTTCAAACCTCACTCCTCAAATCTCAGCCTCCTGAGTAGGTAGGATTACAGGTATGAGCCACCAGCACCTGGCTTACTCAATGTGTTCATTTTGAAATAGGCTGCTTCTTAGCAATTGATTAATTAAAATTAATGTAGAAGTATACATTAAAAAGTAAAATAAAAAGTAAAAATACCAGAAACTCTTCATGATATTAGAGGTAGGATACTTGCAGTTTGTACTTTTGGGTGATCAACCTCACTAACAGGAGGAATACAAATGCAAATGGAACCATGAAATTCTATTATAATGTACATATATGTTATTGGATCACACATTTTTTTCAGGAACCCAGTTTGTGATCCTGTATCAACAACTATTATTGATCACATTCCTTCAGAAAATTTGTTTCCATTCTTATTTCTTTGTGGTGGTTGTCATTGTTGTAGGTAGAGGATTTAACTGGAATAGTCCATAAATGTCTTTATGGAACAATAGAATCCTACCATATTGAAAGCCACTTCATGAATGATTTTTTTTCTTTATTATGTGCATTCAAACATAAATAGGGAATTCAAAACATGTGTGTTTGATATTCTTCCTGAGAATGCTGGCTTGAATGCAGTTTAGGCATACTGCAGTTGGAATTTAAAGATACAGTGCTGGGATAGCGATTTCTAAGAGTTCCAGAGTCCTGAGAAAAAATTTCTGAAGACTTGGCACATTCACAGAGTCAGACATACCACTACATTTCTCATCATGTATACACAGGACAGAAACTAGCTAGAGGAAAGGTAGCGAATGCTAAAAAACATAAAGGCAAGTCCTTTTAGTGAGCTAATCTATGTGGGAGATTTGCTTATCTTCTTTGTATTTGGCATCACACACTCATAGACCCACAGCCTTTCTGAACCAATCTACACTTCTCCTACCAGAATTGTCAGGTTTTTCTGCTTTCCTTCTAACAGCAAATATCTGACTGGCTGTCTGATATTTGCACAATCTTGAAGGAAGGGTAATTTGTGGTTTTGTTTTTCTCTCAAAACAATAGTCTTATAAAATAGCAGCAAAGACTTGTTCACCACCTTGGGCCCCACTCTTGGCCTGGATTACCTTCCATTTCCTTTTCTCTTATTATTGTTCTCCTGCCTTTCAGTTCTTTCTTGCTCCCACAATTATTGTTGTTTCATTCCATTCTACTTTTCTTTTTTGCGAGTTGTGGAACTTGAACACTGGGCCTAGGTTCTGTCCCTATGCTTCTTTTTTTGCAGGCTAGTGCTCTACCACTTGAGCTACAGTGCCACTGCTGGCTTTTTCTGAGTAGTTTATTGGAGATAAGAGTCCCATGGAAAAAGACCCCGAATAGCAAAAATGCTCCTCAACGGAAAGAACACTGCTGGAGGAATATCAATGCCAAATTTCAAACTCTACTATAAAGCCATAGTAATCAAAACAGCTTGGTACTGG
>NW_012267265.1:13248373-13286135 GCF_000151885.1 Dipodomys ordii | reverse complement strand
TAAGGATACAGGTGGACCTGTTGCAACAATGAGAAGTACAAGTTGTCATGTCAAAAACGAACTTTACAACTTGGGGGGGGGGAGGATTGGTTGGGGGGAGGGAGGATGGGAAGGTAAACAAAGGAGGAGGCTACAATGCTTGATAAGAAATGTATTCACTATCTTGCCCATGTAATTGTAACCCTTCTGTACAGTATTTTCACAATAAAAAAAATTAAAATTAAAAAAAAGAGTCCCATGGTCGTTCTTGCCTGGGCTGGTTTCCAATTGTAATCCATAGATCTCAGCCTCCTGAGTAACTGGGATTACACATTTGAGTCACCAGGCTTCCATTCTATTTTTCTTTGTGCCTATAAATTGATTTTCTTTACTGAAGTTTTCTTTAGGGTTGTGAAGGAATCCTAGAAATCCTCTAGACAGAGGCACGCATTTTACAACAAGAAAACTGGCGTCCAGAGAGACTGGAGGTCTCCCACTCCTAACCAAGTGATAGTTTTCTCCATTATTCTAACAACAGAACCTATTTGTTGGCAGATGATCTTGCTCAGCATGATGTGAGCCTGAGATATTTCTACTAGCTCCAAATCAGAACCAAATAATACTATGTCACCAAAATTCATTCCCAGAGACTGCCTTCTTCCCATGACTCTTGTACATTACTGTGCCTGAGCTCTGACATTCGTTTCTCCAGGCACCAAGATCAATCCTGTCCAGATTGTTGTGAAGCACAGTGAAATAGTGAGTTAGGCAGATACAGTGACAAGCCCAGACCAGGCATCCCAGGAGTACAGGATATCTTGCAGTAGGCAAAGCTCCCCACCCCCAACACACTTCATAGCTGGATAGACTATCTCCTGCCAAATCTTGAAGGTTTCAAATCATTGGTCTTTCTGTTGTTGCTAGGTTGCTTGCTTTCGTGCTTCAGATATTGGCCAGGTCAGGTTTTCCAAAATAAAAATCAGAGCAGAAAATATTCCCCAAATTTGTTTCCACTACATGGCATTGCATTTTCTCATATATTTCTCTCTTTAATAAGTAAAAGGGGAAATAGTGAAAGTTCAAGATACTGCAGGCTTATATTCTGAGTCACTGTGCTTAGTCTTACATGGATTATTTCATTTATCCTCACAGAAATTCCATAAATTAGGTATCATTATTAGCCACGCACTACAGATCAAACAAATAACTGCTAGTAGAAGCAGCCAGGATTGGCAGGGGTAGTGAGGAGGACGCTTCAGACCTGGCTTTCTCCAGGCACTTCCACAGGGAGTGGATTCAGCCCTGCTGCTGTTTCCAATTCAGCTCACCCCTTGGAACAGAGAATTTATATTTTGCAGCATTTTGAGTCTCTGAGCTGCAGGAAAATAGTGTCTCCTTTTTCTGCTATCCCAGCAGGCACTTTCAGGCTAGCAATACCCTCACAATAAAAACAACAACAAAGGATTATCATTGTTTCTGTTAGCATTATAAATCTGATCCTGTACTGGTCCAGTGAGTGTGCCCAAAATCTGTTTAGCCATTATTGGAAAAGCAATTTTAATTTGCACTTCATCTCTCACAGTTGGTCTATTAAATAAGTCATTTGTAACTTATCCTTGTCAAACAGATTAAATTTATCTAGTCTCATACAAATGCATATATTGCTTTTAAAATCTCCAAAAATTAACAACTAAGCAAAAGTCAATTTTTTTCCAACATGTCTTCATCCTATACCAGAAGCCTTCCCATGAATGGATAATTTTCATGCATCAGAATTTCAAAACTAAAACATAAATTCATAATACAGCTTTTGCATTTTCAAATACATACTACCTCATTTTGCAAATAAAGGGTGTATCCTTTCCAAAAGAATATCTTCTATTTGGAAATAGAAATGAGCAGGCCCGAGGACCAATGGTATAGAATCGAAGACGCAGAAATGATCCTACAGCCCTATGGCCACCTAATCTTTGACAAGGGAGCCAAAATCATTAGATGGAAGCAATACAACCTCTTCAACAAATGGTGCTGGCAGAATTGGCTTTACACATGTAGAAAACTAAGTTAGAACCTTATATATCACTCTGCACCAGAATCAACTACAAATGGATCAAAGACTTTGAGGTAAGAGCAGATACCTGAAAATATTACAGGAAGGCATGGTGGATACGCTAGGGCTGTTCAGTAGAGAGGAAGATTGTGGCTCTGCCTTGTTTGCTGAGTGAAGGGTATGTTCTACTGTTTAGATGACTCCAATGGCCACAGTTTCTTAGGCTTGGTCCTAGAAGCAAGGGCAGTAACTTTTAATCTAAAATTAATGGGTTGTGTGTCTCTAGGTATAGAGAGACAACCCACAGCAGACCTCCAACAGCAGTAACATAACAGGAAATAGGAATAGAAAGAGAATTAGTTTGGTATTATATGAAAAGATATCCTTGGAGAATGTAAGTTATGTTTTGAAAGAACTTTGCTGGTGTGGAATGTTTGGTATATAGTGAAAGATATGAGCCAGTAAAAAATTTTATTCAGATGCTTGGGACATTATCACAAACTGGTATAGACAACACATTTCATATTGCATGACAAGGGGTAGTAATTTCACTGCAAATAATACTGAACGAAAATCAATCCTATAACAAACATTTCTGTAAAAGAAGAGTAAATATTCATGTTGCAACTTTGCCTACAGAATAACTCTCAAGAAACATCACCCCTCTTCACAAGAAAAACAATAATTAAGAATAACAACAGAATGGCCCATCATATGGGTGATATTTTCTAGTCATTACAGAAAGAAGAGCATATTCATTACAGAAAGAAGATCAGACATCCACCCACTAGACCAGAGACTCATTAAATATCTCCTGACAGACCTAACTCAAATTCTTCTGATATTACTCAGCCCAGAAGATGATGAGAGTAAATTCAGTAGGAACTGAAAATTTGTCTAAACTGGACTTGAGAGAGTTGGAAAAATCAATTGTCTCAATCCAGTTTTCTGAGTACTTTCAGAAAGTTTAAACAAAGTTGCCACAGAACCTCAAGACTAATTAAATTTACCAGTTCCCATAAACTATCAGTTTTAGAGTTAATCCTTCATTTAATGGGAGAGTACTAAATCCTTTGCTGCCCCAGGCACTCTAGATGTAACACTAAATGTTGGTATGGATAAAAATAGGGGAGTGGGCTTCAAAGTCATGGACCAATTCTTTGAGAATCTAGTTCGGCTGAGAAAGCAAATTATATTTAAAGTGAAACAAGACAAGCTAATTATAATTTATCAGAACCTTGTTTTGTCCTTTCTGTGGAAGATCTCTATAATATCATAAACTCTTCATTTCACACACTATAATGTAAATGGGTGTTCATAAAAATTATTTTATATACATGAAACATGCCAAGTAGTAGCCATGATAGATGAATCCTTTTGAGACAAATACATTAATGTTTGCTAATTTTTGTCCTTCCTGCTCAATACTGTGCCCAATTTCTTTTTGAAGGTCTCACATCATGTAAAATAGAACAGTTTCCTCATCAAAAATGCAGTATATTCAAGAATGAAAAATTGGACAATATTTATTAAAATAAAGCTGATGTCCTTTTAAGGTTCTGCTGTCTTTATATCCGCTGAGAACTGGTGAATAATATAAACATGGTATTAAAGCATAACCAGTTATTGGGTTAATAAGTAAACTGAGCTTTTCCAAAACAATTGGTTTGAGTAGAATTTTACGAATACAGGAACATTTTAAGTTATCTAGTTTGAATTGCATCTAAAAATCAAAGTTGCTATGCAGTGCCTCTCCCTGTGATAGCAAGTATGCTAGTCTAAGGATGCAAGCAAATTCTGATTCCTAATTGCCCTCTTCTATCCCGTGTCCAAAGGTATGGCTTCTGCTAACCATAATGCCACTGTGGATCTCTCTCACTCTCCATTCTCTCAGATTTCACTGAAGTGCCATACTATTACTCAGTATTTGAGACACAATTCATTCATGACAAGTGGTCATTCATATCAGCACCATTGCTAAAAATGCTGCTGAGAGAGAGACTAGTTTCTCTCCATTTCATCTTTACTATGTGACATTGCATTTTTTTTTAAATTTTATTTTATTTTATTTTATTTGTGAACATACTGTACAGAGGGGTTACAATTGCATGGGCAGGATAATGCGTACATTTCTTACCAAGCATTGCAGCCTCCTCCTTTGTTAACCTTCCCATCCCTTCCCAGCCTCCCCCCTCCCCCCATCCCAATCCTTCTCCTTCCCCCCTCCCCCCCACCCCCTTCCTCCTCCCCCCCCCTCCCCCGCACCGACGTTGTAAAGCTCGTTTTGGACATGACAACTTGTACTTCTCATTGTCGCATCGTGACATTGCATTTTAACATAATAGATATTTCTTTAAATGTGAACATTAAAAATATTGTATGACTTTTAGATTTGAGCAGGGAGCTGTGGACAAAAGTAACATTAAGGAACAGCAAAGATATTTGACACTGTTAGATGAGCTAGAGTAAACCAAGGCCATCTATGAGGGCTGTTATAGACTGCAAGATTAGAAGAAAACTCTACAAACTGTAAGATCCTTGACTGTGGGACACACACACACACACACACACTTCTGCCATTTAATCTATCTCTGACAATGAATGGATGATTTGTACTAATAGTTCACTTGGGAACACAGATCTTAATACCCACTCTATTAATTTTTTGTGGTTCATTTTTACTCCATTTTGATTTTTTTAAGTTTTAAATTGAAATGTAGTTTGCATATGGCTCTGAAATGATCAATAACTTGGGAAAGCATATGTTGAATGACAGGATCACCTCATGGCTGTGTAACTTCTGCAGATGAGGCACATAGGAGCTGCATTTGCAAAGGCTCTGCAGTTGCTTTTAATACTTTTGAAAGTCTCGATCACTTTTAAATCAGGAACCTCATATTTTTATTTTTTAGTGAACCCTATAAATTATGTAGTGGTCTTTTGTATAATTCACACCTCTATCAACATACAGAACATGTAATCACACCAGAAGTTCTCTTCCTTCCCTTTCCTCATAGATCACTTTCATACTTCTGGAATTTCTAGAATAGGTTTTGTGTGTGTGTGTGTTTATTTTAAAGGGTTCTTTTTATGCAGAGTTCAGTAGAATAACCAGCCTAGAAATATAGTTTCTACATTATAGGTTAATTATCAATATTTTTAATAATCTCTGTTTCACTTGGAACATAACAAGAGCTTAGTAATTTGCACGGCAAACTCAATAAATTAATGATACTTCATGTTTTCCTGAACACTAAAATCTTGCTACTCCAAAGTCAATGCTTTGATTCAGTGTTTTCTCTAGGAAATCTAGAGGGAAAATTAGGAAAAATATATGTATTTATAATTTGTCTCTACCTATATAAAGTTACCATAAATAAAAATTGATAATTACATTTTTTAAAAGAACAATCACCAGTACATTTTCTTTTAATGGCTCTTATAATATTATTTCATCTATGAAATCCACATGGCCACATTTGCTTAATTCCAGAGGCAATTTATTTGTTTATTAATTCTAGGGTAGAGGTTGGCAAGTAAATTAACAATAATGGCAAAAATAAATAAGTTCAGCAGTTAATATTTATCAAGTACTTATTACCAAGCAATGTGCCATAGGCTAACTTGTGGGTGGGTGTGAGGCATGGGCAGGGACTCAGCATCTTCATTTGAAAATTAGAATAATGACTACAACTTCACTAGGTTTATTGTTAAGATTAGTGAAGTAATTTCCATAAAATCTTTAGCATAGTACCAATACAATATAAGCATTCAGTGAGCTTTAACCCCTATTATCATTAGGTTATGATCTAATCAAAATACCACCCACTTTACATTTTTTATTATCTTTAAGTAGTTGTACAAAAGAGATGCATTTAACAAAGCAGTTTATAAATACAATGCATCTTGACCAGTGTCACACCACCTACTTTAAAATATGAAGAACTCATAACTTCCAGAGACCAGTGCATTGCCCATATTGGGGCTACTTTGTGAGGCGACAGGACTAACCCAAGTCTTATGGCCTCTAGATTATTGCATTTACTCTAAATTACAGCTTTTCTAGAATAGCAAAATATGTATTTCACAGATCCAAACATGAGTGACAGTTACATATTGTTTCTTTAAGTAGAACAGGAAATTATTCTTTATTAAAATATTTTACCTATGCCTTAAATTTCATCTTGTGTTTTTGCCTTCTAGCACTATGATTTTTCTGCAAGTCCAGTCAAGTAACTTTTTGCATACTTTTCAAACAGCAGTAAACAATACATAGCAATATTCTTTGAGCTTTTTGTTGAGCAGTACTCAGAAGAAACCTATCTTGCGACTGATTTGGCTGTTTACATGAACAAAGTTGGGTGAAGTCTTCATATGACTCAAATTCTGCCTGGAGCAGTCTTTTCTGAATTGTATTACACATCACAGACAAAGATCACTGCACTGATGTGTCAAAATGGGTCCAGGTGATATCTCTAGGCTTCTCATTTTAGATTTAATGAAAGTTTCAGAGATTCTTTGCCTTTAAGTTAGGAAGTTTCAAGTTGAGATTTTAGTTTTTGTGCTGGATATTTTCTCTTACCCCTCAGAGTTACTCTCTTCTTGCCCATCCTGAGTTAATGACCTTTGGGAATAGTACTAGGAATTACCTGCTGTTTGAAAGTGACCCATTGCAACAATGAGACTCATGAGACACTATGTTGGAAATGAACCTTATAACTTTGGAGGAGGGAGGAGTGAGAAAGGTAGGGGAGGGAGGGGAGAGTAGGAGAAAAACAAAGGAGGGGGTAACAATGCTTGACAAGAAATGAACTCATTACCTTGCTCATGTAACTGTAACCCCTCTGTACAGCATCTTTACAATAAAATTAAATTTGCAAAAAGAAAGTGAATGATGGGGTGGAGGCAACATTAAGATTAATGGAGTGGAGAGGGGCTAGGGATATAATGTGTGAGGCCTTGGAATAGATCTTTAGCATGGGACATGGGGCCAGTCACTTATTCCCTTCTGTCCGTATTTGGTCGCCTTATGTAGACTGCATCTATCTCCCAGAAGCCGCCTCTTTGCAAACAGCTGTATCTCTGTAGTTTTAGTATCCTGGAAGTAGTAATGATTTTCTGGCATCACTGCTCAGGTATCTCATTCCCTTCTGTCCCTTTATCTCAGTCAAATCCCCCTGGCAAATAATCCCTTTATTAAAATCTCTCTATAAGATATCTTTCATGCGATTGTTTCTAACATATTTATAAGATTATGTCTTTGTTGTCTAGTATGTCCCTCCCCAATGGTACAACCCCTGCTTTCACTATATATGATGTTGGTATATGTGGAGGGGAAGGGAAAAAAACAAATTGTTAAAACAGGGATACAGGAGGACCCATTGCAACAATGAGATGTACAAGTCGTTATGTCCAAAAACGAACTTTACAACTTTGGTGGGGGGGGACTGGGGAGGGGGAGGATACGAAGGGATGGGAAGGGGAAACAAAGGAGGAGGCTACAATGCTTGATAAGAAATGTGCTCATTATCTTACCCATGCAATTGTAACCCCTCTGTACAGTATTTTCACAATAAATATATATAAAAAATAAATAAATAAAATCTCTCTATAGTACCTACCTCTAATTAATATAGATGACTCTACCTAATCTGCTCTGGAAGCTGATCCTGAGACAGAAATAAAAAGATTCCAGGATCAAATTAGTTTCACAAACTGAGTTAAGCAAAAGTAAGTGGATTTCTTAGTTTTAAGTATCCTACATTTTGGAGGTGTAGATAGTCACCAATAATCTCCAAGAGAAAAAAATGTGAGAAGCATTTCCTAAATTTTATTTCTTCTCGAAAGTAGCTTCTTAAGCTATCAGGAGAGAAACGAGACAGGGCTTCAGAAGAGGGAAGGGGAAGGAGTTTTTGCAAGAGTTTGAAGGAAGTAAGCTGCTGGCAACCAGAATGCCTTATTTGGAATGCCTCAAATAAAACCTGGGAAGGTGTCACTAGAGGCTGAGCTGTGCTTGCCAACACAGTAATGATCGCTGGCCACTGGATTCTGCTAATTGGTATATTTCTTGCCTCCTCCCTAGTGGGGATTTCTTTTACTGCTGTCACTTCTCATCACAATCCTGCACATGTATTCATTACTTTCATCTATTCCTTTGGCTGCATGGCACTAGCCAGTTGTCTCTCAGAAATGAACTGCTATACAGATATTTCAAAATATTCTGTCATTGATCTTTTCACTCTGCACCCTGTTATTTCTCCAGGGCCTCTGGGCTTTAGTACGCAATGAGAACTGAGACAATGAAACAATGTTTTTCCTTTCAGCTAGGAAATGATCTCAAATATGCTATGAACCATTTTTATTGTTTTGGATTAATAGGCTTTTTTCCCCTTATTTTCATGCTCAAATTTGTTTGGAAAATGAATAGTGCCAGACATCTGAAAGTCAGATCACCACCCAGCTGTATGTGCTATTTTTATTTTCCTTATTCTGTTTGACTCAGTTCAGTTCATTTCACTAATATGCAGCTCTCTATCAAAATATGTTGACACTCTAATTAGTTTTGAATAGCACTAAACACTTTCAGCAGGCAGTGGTTTATATTTCTATTTGTCCATGGATACATCTATTTACATGGGACATACAAATTTTTCAGCTTGAAACCTACACAAAGCAATGATTCTCTGTCCCAAACATTTAATTCTCATTTTTTGCGGTCTTTAAACAAAAAAAAAATGATTCCTTCAAAGCCTATAAATAGAGCCAGTTTTAGACTAAAATGTGTGAGATCAGATGTTTGCCTCTAATATTGTACTAACCCAAAAAATGGTGGAAAATTCACCCTTGCCTTGTTCTTTCTGAAAGGATACCTTCCTCTTCCTCATACTGCAATGGCTAAACCTCAGTTTTCAAAGGCAGGTATAGTAAAGCAGCATCCTAGAGACATATCCTAAGAAGCAGTAACAGTGAAGAGTTTGAAGTCCTCTCTTCCCACACTGCTAGATGTTCCTGCTACAGTTGGCTTATTTGTCAAACAGAGTACTAATTGTTTCCTCCTCATAGAATTGCTGACAGGCTTAAAATAACACACAGGATGTAGGCTCTGGTGGCTCATGCTTGCAATTCTAGCTATTCATGTGTCTGAGTTCTGAGGATCAGGTTCAAAGACAGCCTGGGTAGACAAATCTGTAATACTCCTATCTCCAATTAGCCAACAAAAAGCCAGAAGTGGAGATTTGACTCAAGTGGTAGCGTACCAACCTTGAGTGAAAAAGTCAAGGAAGAGCATGAGGCACTACTGACACTAAAAATAAAATTAAAAATAAAAAAATTAAGAACACTACATAGGAATAACTGAATACATTATTATCCTAGGTCTTTGTCCTTTATATTATTTAAAGCAACAGCAGAACAAGAGACAGAGAACAACTAAAAAGTTTCAGAAGATTTGATTTAAAAAAAAAAACAGCTACAATTACTATTAGAGTTAAGAAAATCACTAAGGAACTTAGAGGCACCTAAACACTAAGAATCACAGTTAATAATTTCCCTTCAGCCTTGATATTCTAGAATCCAGTGAGAATTGGAGATATAAAGGACTGTCTGATAGGAGCTAGATCTATTCTGACAGAGGAAAGAACCATTGCGATTACCATGATCTAAGTCTTAGTGGTGCCTTTCATTGCAAGCCTCCTGGCAAGGGATTATGGGCAAAGAAGTTCATAGGACAGACTGAGAGCAGATACAATCTGAAGATGATCAAAAATAACTCTAAGTTTCAGATTAAGCAGAAAACAACTAGAAAGACAGTCCTTGTTGAATTCTCTTCCAGTTCAATTGCAGAAAACAACTAGAAAGATAGTCTTTGTGGAATTCTCTTTCAGTTGAATTCCTTGAACTAAATTACATCTGTCATAGTTTTCAATGCCCAGCTGCCTTCTGGACTCAGCTGTCCAGAAATCAGCCTAGGTCAATGTTCTGGCCATTCTGGACAGGCTTTATCTGAACTGATCTTCACTGTTTGACTTTCATACCTGGATTTTCAGGGCAAACTTCTTCATAGGTTATTCCTCATGGGATGGTTGTTTTCATCAACTTTAATGAATAATTTCTTAATAAATGATCAGGTTAATAGCAAAACTGGTCCACACTGAACATTAAGCCTATTGAAGTAATGAATTAGTTTTCTCTCTGTTGGTCCATAGTGCAATATAATAAGATAGCAGGGGTGAAATGGGAAAATGGAAAACAGAGAAATAAACTTTTTTGAAAGATAATTCTGAGTTTCTTACAGTACTTCACGTCTAACGCAAAGCAAAGGTAGCTCTACTTTTTAAAATAAGTTTTTCATTGTGAAAATACTGTACAGAGGGATTACAGTTACATGAGCAAGGAAATGAGTACATTTCTTATCAAGCATTGTTGCTTCCTCCTTTGTTTTTCCCCTATCATCCCTTCCCTCCCACCTCCACAACTACACTCCCCCTCACCGCCCCCCACCTAAATTGTAAAGTTCATTTTTCAACATAGTGTCTTATACATCTCATTGGTACAGTGGGTCAACCTAGATCCCTATTTAAACATTTTGTTTTTTTCCCTTCGCCTCCCAAAATTATACCAACATCAAATACAGTGAAAACAGGGTTATACTATGGGGGAGGAACATACAAAGCAACAAAAAAATCACATAGTACCTTATAAATACATTAGAAACAATAGCAAGGAAGAAAAAAAAACTCTTGTGTCCCTGTCTTGGGGTTCATTTCACTTAACTTCATCTTATCTGATCACATGTACATAGCTTTTGACCTTTTCTGCTTGTCCCAGACATATACTAGTTATTGCAAATAAGGGAAACCATGGGACCTATGTTTCTTTGGGCCTGGCTTACTTCACTTAATATAATTTTTTCCAAGTCTGTCCATTTCCTAACAAAAGAGACAATGTCATTTCATTCTTTTTGATGGAAGCATAGAATTCCATTATATATATCTATATATAGATATAGATAATTTTCTTGATCCATTCAACTACCAAGGGGCATCTGGGTTGGTTCCATATCTTAGCTATGGTAAATAATGCTGCAGTAAACATAGTTGTGCTGGTGGCTTTAATATGGACTTGTTTGTGATCATTTGGGTAAATGCCCAAAAGTGGGATTGGTGGGTCATAGAGGAACTCTACGTGGAATTTTTTGAGGAACCTCCATACTACTTTATGATAGCATTTTTTTTTATTGTAAAGATACTATACAGAGGGTTACAGTTACATGAGTGAGGTAATGAGTACACTTCCTCTTGAACATTATTACCCCCTCCATTGTTTCCCCCCTACCATCCCCTCCCTCCTTCCTTTCCCCGAGGTTCTTTTTTTTTTTATTGTGATTAAGTGATTACATAATTTCCGGAAATTCACAGTATTGTGGAATAATGATGCTCATTTAAAGTCACAAGTTCATTCTAACTTTCCTGGAGCAAATTGTCTATCACAGTCTGTAACATATAACGGTGTTCACATGTTACACACCATATATGTGATCAGCAGCGTTGGGATATTTAGTAGTGGTTCAACCAGATGAGTGGGAGTTCTTTGTTTCTTAAGTCCTGTTAGTTTTGTCATATTACCTAACAGAGGAGCCAAAGACATACAATGGAAGAAACACAGCCTCTTCAACTGCTGGTGCTGGGAAAACTGGGCAGCCACATGCAGAAAACTAAAAGTGGACCCCAGCCTATCACCATGCACCAACATCAACTCAAAATGGATTAAAGACCTTAACATTAAACCTGAATCTCTGAAACTACTGCAGGACAGAGTAGGAGAGACACTTGAACTAATAGGCATAGGAAGGAACTTCCTGAACAGAGTCCCAGGATCACAACAAGTTGGAGAGAGACTCGACAAATGGGACTACCTTAAAATAAAAAGCTTCTGCACAGCTAAATCTATCACAACTAAGCTAGAAAGACAACCAACTAATTGGGAAAAAATATTTACCAGCAATATATCAGACAAGGGGTTAACATCCTATATATACAGGGAACTCAAGAAACTAATCCCTCCCAAACCTAACAAACCAATTACTAAATGGGCAAGGGAACTAAAGAGGGACTTCTCAAATGAAGAAATAAAAATGGCAAAGAAACACATGAGGATATGATGGCATTTTTAGATGGAACATTTGGGAGATGATTAAGATAACAGCATACTAGTGATATCCCATGTATGGTATTAGTATTTGTCATGAGTTGATGAAAACCTCATCTTCAATGCAAACTTGTCAGGAGGTAGGATCTAATGAGTGATATTTAGATAAAAAATGCTTTATCCTCATGAGTGATTTAATTCTGATTGTTAAAGGACTTTGAGGCTATAGATCGCATTTTTGTTCTCTCTCTCTCTCACCTTCTCATTTCCTTTGTTAAGAAATGAATCAAGAAAATGTGGTATATACACAAAATATAGGTTTACTCATCCATTAGGATAAATAATATCACTTTACTTGCAAAGAAATTGGTAGACCTGAAAAATAAATTATGTTGAATGAAGTAAGTAAGGCCTAGAAAGACAAAGGACCCATGTTTTTTCTCACTTGTGGAAGTTAGAACTAATTTATAAATATATCCACATGTACAGAAATATATTAACTGAAGTATGGTACTTGCAGGGGAGAATTCCAATGGTGTAACTCCTTACAACAACTAGCACAGTCTAACAAAATAAATACCAGTAAGTTGGTACTTGAGGTCAAAGGGGAAAAGGGTAGATTAAGGAAGAGAGTAAGTAGTGAAAGAATTCAGTCATAATACTCAATGTGTATCCTATGATACCAGGAGAATTGAGAGGATGTTTCGGGTTGGGAGGGACAAGGGAGAATGATATGATATTGATTACAATGCATTGTACTCATACACTGACATGCTGAATTATTATCCACTTGTACAACTAATTAAAGATAATAAAAATGTAACTTTAAAAGATACATTGACTAAAAGGTTATACTGGTAGCTCATGCCTGTAATCTTAGCTACTCAAGAGGCTGAGATCTAAGGATCTCAGTCCCGGTAGAAAAGTCTGTGAGACTTATGCTCAAGGAACTACCAAACCTGAAAGAGGAGGTTTGGTTCAAGTGATAAAGCACCAGCTTTGAGCAAAAAAGTAAGGGACAGCCTCTAAGCCCTGGATTCTTTCACTAGCTAACTGCTTGACCACATGTATCATTGCATCTTTTACTATTTGAACTCCTACACTGATAAATTCCTGTACGTTATGAATTACCTAGTCTGTTGCATTGTGTTACAGTAATATGAAATGTGTTATGGGGGGATAAAGAGACCAAGTTCTTTCTCTTTCTACCATATAAAAAATATAGCAAGGCCGGGCACTGGTAGCTCATGCCTATAATCCTAGCTACTCAGGAGGCTGAGATCTGAGGATCATGGTTCAAAGCAAAAAAGTCCAGGAGACTTATCTCCAATAAAACCACTAGAAAACCAGAAGTGGTGCTGTGGTTCAAGCAGTAGAGCGCTCACCTTGAGCTGAAGAACACAGAGACAGCACCCAGGCCCAGAGCTCAAGCCCCATAACTGACAAAAAAAGAAAAGAAAAAGAAAAATTAGAGCAAGGACTTGTCCATTTGCAAATCCATTGAGAAGAAGGCTCCTATTAGGAAATAGATCAATTGGAAACCTTACCTTGAACTTCCAGTCCTCAAAACTCTGAGAAATACACAGCAGCCAGAACCAAGACACACCAATGAAGCCAGGGCAGGTTAACTCATTAGAGTAGAAATAAGGTAAAAATCCCACATACTCATAATTCGTGGCAGGAATTTGGACTTAGTTTAATAACATAAATTTCTATAGATAATGGCTGGTGTTTAAGCCATGAAAAAAGGAACATTGAGTTTTTTGAGAGTTTTGTTAGCTGTTTCCAGTTTTTAGTCAGTTCCCACTCTGACAAATTTTAAAAAATGTTAATAGAAAATATTTTACCCAAAGGGTTTTAGGTTTTTATTATATTAAGGAGTTGTACAAAGTAGTTATGATTTAACAAATCAGTTTATAATGCATCTTGATGATTTTTACAACTGTCATCATTTTCCCTCATACCTAAAGGGGTTTTTTTTGGGGGGGGGTCCGGTCGTAGGGCCTGAACTCTGGGCCTGGGCGCTGTCCCTCAGCTCTTCAGCTCAAGGCTAGTGCTCTACCACTTGAGCCACAGTGCCACTTTGGGCTTTTTTCTTTTTGCTTATGTGGTACTTAGGAATCGAACCCAGGGCCTCATGCATGCAAGGCAAGCGCTCTACCACTGAGCCACCTTCCCAGCCCCCCATACCTAAAGGGTTTTAAAAGCTTTTGTAAAATCTGAAGATATTTTATTTCTGAGCTAACACATCAGCTTTAGCGATTGTACCATTTCTGGTAGATCTAGAAAAAGATCATAAGAAACACACACACACACACACACACACACACACACACACACACACACACACACCTAATCTACAAAAGCACATTATATTTTGTAACTAATTGTCCAGAAAACACAATCTATTAAAATGCCTCTAGAATGGGTAGATTTGATCCAAGTACAGTATTACATATATGGAAATATCACAGTGATAAACCTTTGTACAATCTGTATAGGCTAGTATAAAAAAAGAGGGTAAAACATGGGTTGTGGTGTAACTCAGTGATTGAGAGCTTGTATAGCATGTTACCATAACATGCTATACATGGGTTTAATCCCAAGCACCACAATGAACAATAAATAAATTCCTAATTCCTAAATAAAGCTTTACCCTGCTCAATATATTTCCTAGTCACTTCACCAGGCAACACCCCTTGAAGTCCAAATTCTCCATATCAAATTTTCTTTCAATTTTACTTCTTTTTTTATGAACTTTCAGATGTTATACATTACTAAAAAATCTCTATTTCGTTATAAAAGAGAAAGAGAGAGAGAGAGAGAAAGGAAGGACTAAAGAAAAGAAGGAGGGTAAAGAAAGAGAGAAGCAAGAAAAGAAAGCAAACGGTAGTCCCAAAAAGTAGCAGTGAATGTGACATTTCTCTCGGCAAAATGTCCCTCGTTGTGAGACGCTCTAAGAGGAAACATAAGGTGTAAAAATTCGGATTTGATTTCATTCTTGGAGTGATTTTTCTGGCTCACATCACTTCAGCAGCCCTTGGAACAGAAACTCAATCTCTGAGCTCTGGAGAAATTTTTATTCAAGATGGCTTTCTGGATTTTGTACAACTAGATTTGGCAAGTATCTAATTTGCTTTTGCAATAGTGGGTTGTGTGAGTATAGTAAAAAGATTTCATATTTCAGCTTTCTAGACAAGCCTGTTCCCTTGTAGTGAACTTTGTGTGAAAAGAGTTAGTCAAGTGTTTCAGGCAAGATGCTGCTTCCTCCCAAACCTTAGCCAAAGTTCACTTTGCTCACTTTGTTCATAATGCACATTCTTTATCTTCTTTCAACAAAATTATTATAAGTATTTCCAACCCAGAAGAAAAATAGTCTAATAACATGATACATGTGCGTGTACAAATGAAGAAAATAAAACCAGGTAGTTAATGACTTAATAGTCATTGAAGTTAAAATAGTGCATTCCTTCCCACTCTTCTTAAAGATGACTTAACCAAGAAAGCAGCAAAATGTGATTTATAAAAACAAAGAAGCTAAGTTTTTTTTTTTGGAGTTACAAAAGCAAGCTTCCCAGCTCGCCTTCCCACTTTTTAGTTGTGTGATCTTAACCAAGATAATCTCTGTAAGATCTAGTTTCTTAATCCATAAAAAAGAGAAAGTTCTGGGGAAAAGTTAAGGAAGTAGTATACATATTACTTTGAAAATGGTAGCCTTTCCATACAACACCTTAATAATAACAATAAAACTATTTTGTGAAAGGGAAAACTTCTGAAAATATCTACTACAATGCACTATTTGGAAACATAAGATGTTTAATTCATCATATTCTGGATATATCAGCTGATGTCATCATTATTGTTTGTTATTACTATCTTGCCTCTTATGGTACATTATCCATTTCCCCAAATAAATCAAGTTTAAGTGATACGATTGACTATAAAAACAGATTCTTTACATTTGGATGTGTATTTTTAGCCAGAAGAAAGTAACAGCAAGCAACAGTTACAGAAGTCTCTTCTTGTGTGCTTACAAATGTGGGAGAGATAAAAGAAGCATGCATGCAAAAAGTATCTTCAATATGCCTCTGAATTAATCTAAAAATAGTTTGGGCATTAAAGTATGACAGAAATTATTTTGGAGGTTGGGAGTCTGCAGAAGGTAAAGGAGGAATTTGTTATCCACATTGCAGGTATAAAGCAGATTAAAAACAAACAGCGAACACATATAAGTCTTCAAATTAGAAATTGTTCATTCCACTGTCTTCATTAAGACATATAAGCATTCTATTTATCTGTATTGTTTTCTCCTTTCACACAAATGACTGACAGATTAACTGCTCACGTATGAAGAAAGCCTGTATATTTCTTGGGTCGAAAGTCATGTATACTTTCCAGGTAGAAAGGTAACCTCCAGGCCAGACCCTCCTGGAAAATTCTCCTGACTATCCCTGCATATCAATCTATTGCTTACTTTGTTAAATTTCTCATATCTGGTCATAAGTGTTGCAATTTCTCTTTCATCACAAACATCCTATAGGGTTGTGGAAGACCATCATCCTAGATGTGACAAATTTTGGAGACTGACTTGTAAACTATACCTTTCCAATTGATTCACACATTGTAGGCCAGTTAATGTTCCTGTGGGGGTTTCTTGGGAGAGAAGTTTGTTCCCCCTCAGATAGTCTTAGCACTCATGAAGCAGATATCCTTAAGGCAGGGCCAATGAGCTCACACAAAAGTATGAAATTAGTCATTAATGAAGCCGATGCACAGATTCCTCTGATATGCTGCAACACTCTGACTTTGAGGGCTAATTCATGGATATTTGGGGGTTTTGTTGTTGTTTGTACATATGTGTGGGATGTTGTTTCTGGGGCCTGAAATTAGGGCCTATACACTGTTTCTAAGCTTTTTCACTCAAGGCTGGTACTCTACCATTTGAACCACAGCTCTACTTGCCAGCCTATCGGTGCTTAATTAGAAATCAGAGTCTCATGGCCTTTCCTGCATGGACTGGCTTTGAATTTTGATACTCAGATATCAGCCTATTAAATAGCTAGGGTTACATGCATAAGCCATGGGTACCCAACTTTAATTTTTGTTTTAATATGTTTCTAGTTACCCTCATATTAGCCTTTACCCAGATATTGGGATCTGCAAACTATTAATTACAAATACAAAGCAAAACCCTAGAAAAGAATAGACAGAAAAACATATCCTTTAAGTTACATAAAGAAGCAAACATCCCCTCCAGAAAATTAATACTCTTAATTCTAAACTTACTGGCTGAGAAAGTTTTGAAAAGCTTTGTTTCTTTCCTGAAATCAAAAGTCAGTTTGGCTTCATTTCATTTTTCCCATTCAGAACATATGGGAATATTCCCCAAACATCAGGACAGCTGGTCTTTTTGAAATCTGGGGGAAAAAAAGAATGAAAAAACTGATGCTACTCGCACTACAGAAAAAGAATCCTCACTGCTGGCAAAACAGCTGTTGTGATTTCTGAAGGGTATGGTAATGGTTAAAGCAACACAATTTCCTGTTTAAATGACAATTTTGGAAAAGAGAGAGATCAATCATTGTTTACAAATTGAGTTGTAATAATATCAGTCTCCTGCTTTTAACTCAGTCCATTTAGAATGTTTCCAAACATAGAAAAGACTATCACACAGTCCAACAGATGCTATTTTGACTGACTTTCTCAGTTTACATTTATTTAAATAGCTGAGATCTTCTGGTAGGCCTACATTTTCTGGAAGTTAACTTATTCTGCATTTTCTTCTAAGATAACTAGTTGTACCTGAAAGTCATCAGTAAATGCTAACAAGGAAGAAAAAAAGTCAATTTATCAAGTCAAAAAGATGTCTTTAGAGTTTAAACTGTAGCTTAAATCATATATGCACTCAGGGGCAAGACAGAATTTCATGTTCTTGTGTAGGGTACTTGGTCCAGTGGCCAGACAACCTTATCAAATCTCAAATATTCTCTTAAAAATCTTTTCTGAGCAAAAGTGACAGAATTTCTTACAACGTCCACCATTTGAAACTGAATCTATAAAACTATTCCTCTATCCTTTCTCTTTTAATATTTAAAAAAGAACTTTTTTTGTAAATGTTAGAAGGAAATAGCTGCCCTGGATTTAAAATGAGGAATTCTAACTAAAATCTTGGCAGATATTTAGTTAAGAAAATAGCTGAAGATTAAAAGTAGAATAAGTCCCCATCTGCACCTCTGGCCAAACAGCTGGCAAGAGCAGCATTATATGCATTATATACTAGATGGCCATCTCATTGAAATGACCTTCATACTCACTTCTGATAGACAAGTGGTTTGGTAACAAAACTGAGGCTGTTTTCTTTGTTAAGCTCTTAATTCATATCACCTGGCAATGATTTTCACTGCCAGGTGATATGTATTAAGCTCCTGCTATGTGCCATAAGAAATGGAGCTCAAAGTTTTACAAATACGGTTCACCTTAATCCTTCCATTATACACACAGTCTTGAAGAAATTACTCCATTTGAGTGAACCTAGACAGTTTTAAATTATCCCTCATTTATCTTACAGCCCTTCAGCATGGGCAGGGTAATATATACCTTTGATTCTTAGTTTTACCATATTCCCTGGAGTAGTCAGTAACCTCAGAAGTATGTCATGGAGAAAACACACCAGACAGAGCTACTCAGAATTTTGAAAGAATAATCAAGATATGCAATCCAGAAACTGATCTTCTGAATTTTCCATTTATCTTTGTTTCTGAACCAAACCAGAGAATTCATAAGTTAGAATGTTGTGGGGTATTTGCATTAATAGGAACAACAAAAATCGCAAGGGATCAAGTTGTTTAGGGGTCAACTCACAAGATTGCCAGTTATTTGATATGCCCACATGATTCCAACATGAGTTTCTGTAACTTACATACTCTGGATTTGAACTATTACGTTTTAATGGCCTCCTCTGATTTCATCCTCCATGGGCATAGGACTTAGTTTAGTTAATCCTTGATTGTTAAGTGGAGAGAAGAAAACAAGAGAAGAAAACCGGGGAGAGGGGAAGGCAAGATCTTCCAAGATGATCACACACCTGACACCACCAGAATCCTTACCTTGGTAAACCAAGGCTTTATCGTACCCTATCTATTCTCCCAGATTTGACATCTGTATTAGTTTGCTAAAACTACATCAACAAAATACCACAGGTAGGGTAGCTTATTCAACAGAAAGTTATTTTCTCACCATTCTAAAGACTGAAAGTCAAGGACAAGGTGTGAACAGGCATGAATTCTCCGGGGGCCTCTCATCTTAACTTGCACATTGATTCTTTGTACCATGTACTTTTCTGTGTCACGTGGTCTTTCCTCTGAACACAAGCAATCTTGGGGTCTTCCTGTGCCCTCTTATCTTTGTTTCATAACCATACTGTAGATTGGATAGGGGCTCACCTGAATGTTTGGAATCATTCCAAACTAATGACACTATTTCCAAAGAGTACAACATTCTGAAGTACTGGAGTTGGGCTTTACTATATGACTTTGGGAAGGACAATTCAGTCCATTGAAAGCATCTCATCAATTCTAATTGCAGGACATTTTGTCACCTATGCCTCTTTACTGGCATTTTTGCTCCTTTTGTTTAAGTCCTCAAGTTCAAGATCTACCTGGAATGTCAGTCTCCACATATACTTCCTTCAGATTTCATACATCCAGGAGAGAGGAAATAGAGGGAAGGAGAGAGAAGAGGGACAAAGAAAGAGAGGGAGGGAGGGGAGAGGGAAGAAGAAGGAGGGGAGAAAAAGGAAAGAGAAGGTAAGAAAGAAGGTAGGAGGAGGGAGATAGGGAGATTATTTCCCTGGTCATAGCTTGCAATTTAAGGAGATGAAAACAAATGTTCACATTGTCCACCTTGGACAGATTTGACCTGGAGACTTCCTAAAGAGTATCCATCTAAAAGGACTAAACAAACCCCTGGGGATACATGGTTTGAACTCACCTGTGTGGTTGCTAGGCAGATAGACAACCAATAAGCCATGGCCTCAACTTTTTTGGCTTCACCTTTTGTTATTTTTCTGTTTTCTTTTCTTTTTGTTTCTTTTCTTTTCATGAGTGTGTGTACGTGCCATGTGCCAGTCATGGGACTTGAACTCAGGACCTGAGCACTGTCCCTGAACATTTTTTGAATTGCTGCTGTTGTTGTTGTTGTTGTTGTTTGCTCAACACTTGTACTCTATAACTTGAGCCACAGCTCTACTTCCAACTTTTTTTGGTAGTTAAGTGGAGATAAGAATCTTGTGGCCTTTCCTGCTCAGGCTGTCTTTGAACCACAATCCACAGATGTCAGTCTCCAGAATAGCTAGGATTATAGGCATAATCCTGGAATCTGGCAAGCTTTTGTTGTTTTTCTAATAGGAAACAATTGCTTTTTGTTTGGATTGGCCTGAACGATGATCTTCCTATTTGTAATTCCCCCATGAAAGATGACAGGTACATAACACTATGCCAGCTTTTATTGTGTCTTGCAAACTTAAATAATACTATTAATCTTAGCTTCTCAAGTTGTTAGTATTGCAGGTGTGAACCACTCTGCCTTGCTGAGGCTATAGAATTTTTCTAGTATTATTTAACAAACTACTTGCTATATTATGTTCTAAAAGACATTTGTCTACCATGGAATTAAAGGTGTATCCAAAAAGATAAATTGTTAGAAAGTGAAATTTGTACATGTTAGGTGATTTTTTAAAAATTATATTGCTATAATAATGAAGCAACTATTCAGACTAAAGGGTTTTAAGAAAAATTTACAGATCTAGGGCCATATTTTTAAACCAGTCATTTCATAATTTACAAATACTGCAATAAAACAAAAATCTAGAAACATACAGAATGTTCTCAAAATCTCAACAAAGAGAGCACAGGCCAAAGGCACCAGATGCGGTATGTGAACGGATTCTACTCACCGCCAGTAAGATCTGACAAGGAAAAGAAATCTTCATCCTGCTGACCACAGACCATGGATGGCCCAGAAACCAAGAGACTGGTGTGAGTACCCCAAGACATCCTCACTCCTTCTCACAGAGCAGCAGTGGGAAGGTAGCCCCTCCCCCACCACCGGAGAAGAACTCCATGTTTGATACTGACAAAGACCAGGCCAGAGCAGCTAGCTCCAACTCAGGCCTTGGAAGAAAATAATAGGAGCCATTCAACAAGTCACAGGAACCTGACCTGCCAGGCTCAGCTCCACCCAGGGGAAAGTTGTGCTTCCCAAGCAGAGAAGTTCTGCCCCCTGGGAGGAGTGACTTTCTTCACTGGGTAAACAGAGCTAGAGACTGCCCCTCCTCACTGCAGCCTAGGCAGCAGACCCAGCAGCAGGTGGGGTAAAAGAAAAACAATTGAAACTCAGTAAACAAATCCTGAGAATGGCTCCAGGCTGGGCTCTGTGAGTGTCTCAGGAGGTAGCCCCTCAGGGAAAAGCTACTGATTGCTGATAGGCCTCAACACTACTCAGAAACTGGCCTCATCACAGCAACCCAAACTAGAGGAAACTACCATCTCTCTCTTTCAAGATACTCAAAGCAGATTTCCCTCTCACTGAACTAGCCTGGGAGGAGGGTCACAAAGTCCTGGGTAAAGCAGAGTGTCTTTCTGCCTACTCAAACAAACTGACTTAAGAAACCAATCAAGCCACAGAAAAACCAAACACCAGAGATTCTACCAAGAGATACAGGGGAGATACAAGATCTTTCCCCCATACCCCCAAAAATATCAAAGAACTCTTTTTTCTACCTATTTTTTTAAGTTTGAAAAAAAGTTTTCTATTTTTTTCTTTCATAATTTTTATTTTAGGTGTGTATGAGTGTGTGTGTGTGTGTGTGTGTGTGTGTGTTTAAACTCATTTCCATTTGGGCCTTTTTTTTTTTGCATGACTTAATTACTGTTCTGCTCATCCCCAGATATATACCCATCGTTGATTATTAGACTTTGTTATGTGCATACTTAATTCAGAAATTTATTACTCAATTCACAACCTCTTAGGCTTAACTCCCGTAATAGTAGTATTATTTATTTATACTTATATAATTTTTAAGTGTTCCATTTTTCAATTTTTATTTTTTCATATTTCCTTTTTTATCTCTCTCCTCCTGTCCTTCTTTCTATCCTATTCTTATATCAGTATTATTTCTTTATACTCATATAATTTTTAAGTATTTCATTTTTTAAATTTAAATTTTTATTTTTTTCATTTTTTCTATTTATCTCTCTCCTCCTTCCATTTTGTTCTATCCATTTCCTCTCTGAAATTAGGGAGTGGTTAATTCCCCCTTTCTTTTACCTCTCCACATTCCTCTAATCCTATTTTTCCCCACAATTCTCCCTAAACCTATTAATTTCTGCTTTGCTGAATCCCTCTTTGTCATTCTTAGCCCATTATCTATAGTTGTTTGATATTGAATTAGATTGCATCTGTTGAACTAGATTGTATCTACATCCATTTTCATTGTGTCAATCAATCTGTGCAACTACAGGACTCTGGTTGATGCTTGCCTTAAAATAGTGTTCTAGTATGAAATTGGTGTTAGTTTCATACCAAATGGGCAAAACAAGCTGGACAAACAGAAGAAAAATGGCAAGTCCAGGTATTTCAACTCCAAATCATGATAATCAGGTGGCAGAACAGTTAATGAATAACCCAGTAAAAGCAAGAAGATTGTGGTGTATATTTGATGAGTTGTTGAAATCGATTGGCCAAGATTTTGTTGAGAAGTTATGCATCATATTCATCAAAGAAATGGGTCTATAGTTCTCTTTCCTTGATGAGTCCTTGCTTGGTTTGGGGATAAGGGTTATCGTGGCTTCATAAAAATTGTGGCAGTGAATTTTTGCTTTCAATTTCATTGAAGAGATGGAGTAGTATTGGTGTGAGTTCTGCTTTGAAGGCCTTGTAGAATTCAGCTGTAAATCCATCTGATCCTAGACTTTTCTTGGGTGGGAGGTCTTTTATTGCTTCTATTTTGATGCTTGATAGGGGTCTGTTAAGTTGGCTCAAATCATATTGGTTTAGTTTGGGCATGTCAATATTTGCTAGAAATTTGTCCATATCTTTCAGATTCTCAAACTAATTAGCATAAAGGTTTGAGAAGTATCCCCTGATTATATTCTGAATCTTGGCTGTTTCTGTAGTGATGTTTCCATTCTCATCAGTGAGTTTGTTTATTTAGGTGTGTTCTCTTTTTTTTCTCATAAAATTTGCTAAGGGTCTGTCAATTTTATTAATTTTTTTAAGAACCAACTCTTTGTTTTATTCATTCTTTTTATAGTTTTTTTGGACTCTAATTCATTTAATTTGGATTTAATTTTAATTATTTGTTTCCATCTACTGGATTGGGGCTTAGCTTGCTGTTATTTTCAAGAATCTTTAGGTGCCTCATTAACTTGTTAGTTTCAGATCTTCCCAATTTGTTAATGTAAGAGCTAAGAGCTATCAACTTGCCTCTGAGTACCGCCTTTGCTGTGTCCCAGAGGAGCTGATAGTTTGTGTTTTCATTTTTGCTAAATAGCATGAACATTTGAATTTCCTTTCTAATCTCTCCCATGACCCACTTGTGGTTCAACAGTATGTTGTTCAACCTCTATGTGTTACAGTATTTCCTTTGGTGGCTTTTGGTGTTGAATTGCAAGTTTATTCCCTTGTGGTCTGAGAGAATGCAGGGCATAATTTCAATATTTCTGAAATTGGACAGATTTGTTTTGTGGCCTAGAATGTGGTCTATTTTGTAGAATGTTCCATGTGCTGCTGAGAAGAAGGTATAAGCTGATGCTGGTGAAATATTAGGAAAATGTCTATTAAGTCTAGTTGATCTATGCAGATTTTGAGAAACGAGGTTTCTCTGTTGAGTTTTTGCCGAGTTGATCTATCTAGTGGGGATAGTGGTGTGTTAAAGTCCCCAACAATTAATGTCTTTGTATCTATGTGAGATTTGAGGGAAAGTAGTGTTTCTTGGATAAATTTGGATGCTCCGTTATTTGGTGAGTAGATATTTAGAATAGTAATATCCTCCTGAAAGATCCCTTAATTAGTATGTAGTGACCTTCTTTATCAGTTCTTATTGATTTAAATATGAAGTCTATTTTATCTGATATTAGGATTGCAACGCCCACCTGTTTATGGGGGTCATTTGCTTGATATATTTTATTCCAGTTTTTTACTTTCAGAATGTTTATTTTTGTCAGCAAATAGAAGAAAAAAGACAGCAAATAGAAGGATCTTGCTTTTTGATCCAACTGGACAGTCTATGTCACTTAATTGGAGAGGTAAGACACTTCATATTGAGGATTAGGAGTGAGAGATTTTGTCTATCCCTACATTTTTATCCATATTGGGGAGGGGCGGGGAGCTGTGCCTTGGCTGTTCCTGTTGTGATTATGTATTTCTCTGTTTGTGGACTGCTTCATTGCCTATATTCTGTTCTTGTTAGTTTTATATATGTAGAATGTCTTTGAGGATTTTTTTGAAGAGCTGGTTTGGTAGTGATATATTGCTTCAGATTTTCTTGCATACACCACTATCAAACCAGATTCATTTCAGGGATGCAAAGCTGGTTTAATATACAAAAAACAAATAATATAATTCATCACATCAACAAGAGAAGGGATAAGAACCACATGATTATCACAATAAATGCAGGAAAAACATTTGACAAGATCCAACACACCTTTATGATGAAAGCTCTGGAAAATTAGGAATCCATGGAATATTCCTAAATATAATAAACGCTGTATATGACAAACTGACAGCCACCATTATACTTAATGACAAAAAGTTAAAGCCATTTCCTCTAAATTCAGGAACAAGACAAGGATGTCCACTCTCTCCACTCCTCTTCAATTTAATATTAAAATGCCTAGCCACAGCAGTAAGACAAGATGCAGACATATTTCCCAAATAGGGAAAAATGAAGTAAATCTCTTCCTGTTTGCAGATGACATTATCTTGTATTAAAAGAATCACATGGACTTCACTACCAAATTATGCAAGCTGATTCAAGACTTTGGCAAAGTAGCAGGGTATAAAATTAACCCTCAG
Source organism: Dipodomys ordii (assembly GCF_000151885.1). Lineage (NCBI taxonomy): Eukaryota > Metazoa > Chordata > Mammalia > Rodentia > Heteromyidae > Dipodomys > Dipodomys ordii. The sequence continues at coordinate 13,260,883 of NW_012267265.1, read as the reverse complement.
AAACCCTGTATGCCAATAATAAGAGCACAGCTGAAATTAGGAAAACAACCCCTTTTGTAATAGCCCAACAAAAAACAAAATACTTAGGAGTTAACAAAAGAGGTGAAGGACATGCATAAAGAAAACTTTAAAAACCTGAAAAAGGAAATTAAACCAGAACTAAGCAAGTGGAAAAACCTCCCATGCACCTGAATTGGGAGGATTAACATCATGAAAATGGAAATGCTGCCAAAGACTGACTACAAGTTCAATGTGATGCGTATCGATATCCCAAACTCATTCTTTAATAAAATAGAAGGAGCAATCCAAAAATTCATATGGAACAATAAAAAAAACCCGAATAGCAAAAACAAACATAAAAACAAACAGTAGAAAGAACAATATCAATTCCAAATTTCAAACTCTACTACAAAGCTGTGGTAATCAAAACAGCTTGGTACTGGCACAAGAAAAGACCTGAGGACCAAGAGAATAGAACCCCAGAAATGAACCCACAAACCTATAGCCACCTAATCTTTGACAAGGGAGGTAAAGAAATAGAATGGTAGAAAAGCAGCCTTTTCAGTAAATAGTGCTGGCAAAATTGGTAAAAACACTTGTAGAAAACTAAAGCTAAATTTGTATATATCACACTGCACCAGAATCAATTCCAAATGGATCAAAGACCTCAAAGTCAAAACAGACTCCATGAAAACATTACAGGAAGGAATAAGAGAAACTCTAGGGCTTCTTGGCACAGGCTGAAATTTTCTTAATAGTGACCCAGAAGCACAACAAATCAAAGAAAATTTGCACTAATGGGATTGCAAGAAACAGCAGCGCTTCTGCAAGGCAAAGAACATAGCTAGCAAGATCAATAGAAAGCTCATGGACTGGGAGATCTTCACTAGCCATACAACAGACAAGAGTCTCATGTCTAAGACATACATAGAACTCAAAAAACTAAATCCCCCAACAACAAATCCTCAAAGAAACAACTGCCTGATAAATAAATGGGCTAAGACTTAAAGAGAAACTTCTCTGAGGAGGAAATAAGAATGGCCAATGGATACCTGAAGAAATGATCAAATTCTCTAGCCATAAAAGATATGCAAATCAAGATAACATTGAGATTCCACCTCACCCCAATTAGAATGACTTTAATCAAGATATCTAATAACAACAGATGTTGGAGGGGATCTGGCTAGAAGGGAACACTACTGCATTGTTGATGGGAGTGTAAACTTGTTCAACCACTTTGGAAAGCAGTATGGAGGTTCCCCAAAAGACTCCACATAGAGATCCCCTATGACCCAGCAATCCTACTTTTGGGCATTTACCCAAATTATCACAAAGAAGGTCATACTAAAGATACCCACACAACTGTGTTTACTGCAGCATTATTTACCATAGCTAAGATATGGAACCAGCCCAGTGATATATATAATGGAATTCTATGCCTCAATCAGAAAGAATGACATTGCCTCATTTCTTAGGAAATGGAAAGAATTGGAAAAAATTAAATTAAGTGTAGTATGCCAGGCCCAAAGAAATGTAAGTCCCATGGTTTCCCTTGTTTGCAATGACTAGTACATATCTAGGACAAGCAGAGAAGGTTAAAGGCTATGTACATATGACCACATGAGATAATGTTAAGCAAAATGTACTCCAAGACAGGGACACAAGTTTTTTTATCTTTCTTGCTAATGTTTTTAATGTACTTATAATGCACTATGTGATCTTTTGTTTCTTTTGTATGTTCTTCCCCCACAGTATAACCCCTGTTCTCACTAGACTTGATGGCGGTGTTCTGCACCTTATATACATTTTTGTAATTTGAGTAGGGGAAGGGATATTGGGGAATGCTTAAATGGGTATGTAGGCTGACCCATTGTGACGATGAGATGTACAGGACACTATGTTGAAAATGAACTTCACAATGTTGGGGGCGGGGAGGAGTTGGGGTGGTGAGGAGAGAAGTGATAGTAGGGGATAAAAAAGGAGAAGGTAAAAATTCTCGCTATGAAATGTACTCATTACCCTACTTATATAACTTATATAACCCTATGTACAACATTTTAGAATAAATATATTAAGAAAAAAAGAAGAGCATGGAATAATGTATGTTACGCCCAGAAGACAAACAACTATGAACCAAGAATAGTGTACCCAGCTAAACTCTCCTTCATAATGGAAGGTCAAGTAGAAACCTTCCATAGCAAAGAAAAACTGAAGCAATATATCTCCACCAAACCAGCCTGACAAAAGATACTTAAACATGTCCTACACATAGAAGACCAACAAGAGCACAATAAAGGCCAAGAAACCACACCCAAACTGAGAATCCAAGAACCATAGGAAGAACTCAGTTGTCACAGCCCCCAAGAAGGTGGATAACATGGCAAGAACTACCAAACACCTCTCAGTCCTCTCAATATTAACGGACTTAGCTCTCCAATTAAGCGACATAGAGTGTCTACTTGGATTAAAAAATAAGATCCTTCTATCTGTTGCCTTTGAGAGTCACACCTTGCCCATAAAAGCAAACATATTCTGAAATTGAAAGGCTGGAATGAAATATACCAAGCAAATGGCCCCCATAAATAGGCGGGAGTTGCAATCCTAATATCAGATAAAATAGACTTCAAATAAAAATTGGTGAGAAGAGATAAAGAAGGTTGCTACATACTAATTAAGGGATCTCTACTTCAGGAGGATATTACAATTCTAAATATCTATTCACAAAACAATGGAGCACCCAAATTTATCCAAGAAACACTATTTTCCCTCAAAGCTCACATAGATCCAAAGACATTAATTGTTGGGGACTTTGACACACCACTAATCCCAACTATATAGATCAACCTGGCAAAAACTCAACAGAGATAACACAGACCTAAACAACTACATAGATCAACAAGATTTAACAGACATCTACCGAATATTTCACCCAGCAGCAACAGAATACACATTCTTCTCAGCAGCACATGGAACATTTTCCAAAATAGACCACATTTTAGGTCACAAAGCAAATTTGTCCAAATTCAGAAACATTGAAGTTATGCGCTGCATTCTCTCAGACTACCAGGGAATAAAATTAGAACTCAACACCAAAAGCCACCAAAGAAAGACCTGTAACACATGGAGGCTGAACAACACACTATTGAAGCACCAGTGGGTCATGGAAGAGATTAGAAAGAAAATTCAAATGTTCATGATATTCAACAAAAATGAACACACACAGTACCAGCTCCTCTGGGACACAGTAAAGGCAGTATGCAGAGGCAAGTTCCTACATCAACAAATTGGAGAGATCTGAAATCCACAATTTAATGAGACACCTGAACATCCTTGAAAAGAACATCCATCCAGTAGATGGAAAGAAATAATTAAAATTAAATCAGAATTAAATGTATTAGAATCCAAAAAAGCTACAGAAAGAATCAACAAAACAAAGAGTTGGTTCTTTGAAAAAACTAACAAAATTGACAGACCCTTAGCAAATCTTATGAGAAAAAGAAGAGAACACACCCAAATAAACAAACTCTGAGATGAGAATGAAAACATCACCACAGGAGAAAAAATAAAGACAAGATTCAGCATCCCAGAAGTCATCTTAGAATACCTACAACAGGTCCTCCAGCTCCAGTAATGGTACCATGTTCATCATGTTCATCACAAGGGATATCCTATAATCATCTACTCATGTTCCTAGAATCATTACCACATGACCTTGGAATAGTCTCTACATCCCTATGCATTAAATCCAATATTGCTACCAACAAAGTCCAAGTAGCATTGTTTGAGGGCATGCACTTTTGAAAGTCAATATCCATGGTTTAACCCCACAATCATGTTCATGTACTTCTGCAGTCAAGACTTACTGATGTGTTCATAGACACTGCTCACCTCAGCTGTGGTGTTAAGTGCACTTCATAATCAAAGGAAAGCACCTACCTAATTGATACCTCCATCAAGCCATCCTACTAAAGGGAAAAAATACTTTTCCTATGGAACCCATGCTCTAAAAATCAAAAGAGACCACTGTTATACAAAGTGCACAGATATCAATGTAGGAATGTGGAAAAAATGAAAAAGCAAGTCAAAACCACAGTGAGATATTATCTGGCCCTAGTTAGAATGACTATTATTTAAAAAATAATGATAAATGTTGGTTTATATGTAGGAGTATAGAAAGATCTCTTTCTACACTGTCTCTGGGAATACACATTAGTATAGCCTTTATGGCAAACAGTATAGAGATTACTTTTCTTTTTATTTATTTATTATTTTTGGTCCAAGACAGGGTCTCGAACTTGGTTCTTGATGCTTTCACTCATTGGCTGGCACTCTACTAATTTAGCCACACCTCCAACCCCAGGAAATTCTTGAAAAAACTAAAGAGAATTTTCATATGATCCAGCAATCTCATTACTTGTTATATATCACAAGGAAATAAAGTCATTGAATTTGTGTTATATCACAATCCCATGTTAATTATAAGACTATTCACAAACAAAAGCCAAAATAAAAAATCAATTAAGGTGTCCAGAAACTGATGAGTTGGGTAATGAAAAATGTTCTATGTGTACAGAATATTTTCACTCATGAAAAGAAAAGTCCTAAATGGATGCCAGTAGCTCACACCTGTAATCCTAGTTACTCAGGAAGCTGATATTTGTGAAGATTGAGGATTGAGGTCAAAGCCAGCCCAGGAAGGACAGTCCATAAGACTGTTATCTCCAGTTAATCAACAAACATCAGGAAGTTCAGGTGTGGCTCAAGCGGAAGAGGGCCAGCTTTGATCAAAAATGTTAAGGAACAGTGGTTAGGCCCTAAGTTCAAGCCCTAGTAAAAAGAAGAATGTTTTCCTGTCACATGCAGTAGTATATTATATTAAGGCAATAATAATGAAAGAAGCTAGATGGCACATAGTCTCACTCATCAGTGGAAACTTAGAAGTCAAACTTAGATGAATGGCTACTAGAAACTGGGAGGGCAGAGGGAGGTGGGACAAATGCAATTAGATAAGAGTCAGTGAAACAGACGGAAGAAAACAGTTCTTGTTTTCTATAGCACGGTAGGTTAACTATGAGTTTAAATAATTTATGACATGCCAAAATAACTGGACAAGAAGAATATGACAGTTCACAACACATAGAATGTTTAATGTTTGAGGAGATGAAGGAGCTTGTTGACCTAATTTGTTCATCACACATTGTACACATTGTACACGTTGTCAATCCTTTATGCATAAAAATATATACAAAAGCATGTACAAATAATATGTCTTCTTTTTTTAATGGCTTAGTGGTAAAAGATTCTTTCCACTTAATGTGAAGATGAAGTTCTAATAATGCATGATAAAGAAATTACATTTTAAAGTGATGAGAAGTATTCAAGATGACTGTTTTTGAGTTCTCCCTTGTGTACCATATTTCAGTTAATATAGTTGTGTACATTTGGATACTACTCCAATGTGTATATTTATACTACATATGCTTTTCTTCCTCTGGGCCTGAATTGCTTCCCTTTACCTGATTTTTTTCCATTTCTTTGCAAATGACTCAATATCATTCTTTATAGTGGATGAGTAAATTTTATTTTGTATATATACTACACTTTTTTATCCATTGGGTCACCGAGGGGCTTCTGGACTGATTCCATACCTTGGCTATGGTAAAGACTAGCTCACAGTCCAACAAAATAAAAACTAGAAATTGAGTACTTGAAAAGTGTGGTGGGATGAAGGGGAAAGGTAAACAAATGAAAACAGGAAGTGGGGGAAATATCATAAAATTCAATGAATACAAAAGCAAGAAAATTGAGGTGATGGGTAGATGAAAATGATGAAAGGTGTGTCATTGAGTAAGATTCATTATATTCACACACTACTTTGTTGAAGGGCCACTCCTTTATATAGCTACTTAAAGATAAAATATTTATTTTATTAATTTTTATTGTGAAAATACCATACAGAGGAGTTACAATTACATGAGCAAGGTAATGAGTACATTTCTTTTTTTTGGGGGGGGGTCCTGTCGTGGGGCCTGAACTCTGGGCCTGGGCACTGTCCCTCAGCTCTTCAGCTCAAGGCTAGCGCTCTACCACTTGAGCCATAGCGTCACTTCCAGCTTTTTTCTTTTGGCTTATGTGGTGCTGGGGAATCAAACCCAAGGCCTCAGGCATGCAAGGCAAGCACTCTACCACTGAGCCACCTTCCCAGCCCATGAGTACATTTTTTATCAAGCATTGTTTCCTCCTCCTTTGTTTCCCCTTACCATCTTCCACCCTCCCATCCCCTCCCCCACCAAAGTTGTAAAGTTCATTTTTCGACATAATGTTTTGTAAATCTCATTGTTATAATGGGTCCACCTATATCCCTATTTAAACAATTTGTTTTTCCCTTCCCCCCCACAAATTATACCAACATCAAATGCAGTGAAAACAGTGGTAATACCATGGGGGAGGGACATACAAAGTGACAAAAAATTAATCTGATAAATATGTCAGAAACAATAGCAAGAATGAAAAAAAATTGAGTCCTTATCTTGGGGATCATTTCACCTAACATCAACTCATCTGATTGTTTCTGCTTGTCTCAGACATATACTAGTTATTGCAAAAAGGGAAACCGTAGGACCTATGTTTCTTTGGGCCTGAGACTTACAGAGAAACTCTCTAAAGAGGAAAGAAGGATGGCCAATAGATGCTGGAGGAGATGTGGACAGAAGGGAACCCTACTGCATTGTTGGTGGGAGTGTAAACTTGTTCAACCACTTTGGAAAGTAGTATGGAAGTTCCTCAAAAGACTCCACAAAGAACTCCCCTATGACCCAGCAATCCCACTTTTGGGCATTTACCCGAATGATCACAAAGAAGACCACACTAAAGCTACCAGCACAACTATGTTTATTGTAGCATTATTTACCATAGCTAAGATATGGAACCAACCTAGATGCAGCTCAGTAGATGAACAGATCAAGAAAGTGTGATACACACACACACACAAACACACACACACACACACACACACACAATGGAATTCTATGCCTCCATCAGAAAGAATGACATCGCTCCATTTGTTAGGAAATGGAAAGACTTGGAAAAAATTATATTAAGTGAAGATAAAGTATTTTAATGCCTGTTTTAAATGTTTCTATTATCTACATGAGTAATAAGATTGAGGCATTAGCCACCAGGTACTTGGCTTTGCATCAGGTTGTCTTTCTGAGGGATCTTTTTAACATATGATTGAAATTTAACAAAATTTCAAAATAAAGTGGACCAGATTTTCAAATCTTTAAATAAAACACTATAATCCAAGAGTTAAAACCACTAAGAAGGGCTGGGAAGTTGGCTCAGTGGTAGAGTGCTTGCCTTGCATGCATGAGCCCCTAGGGTCAATTCCTTAGTACCACATAAGCAGAAAAAGACCGAAGTGACATTGTGGCTCAAGTGGTTGAGCGCTAGCCTTGAGCTGAGGAGCTGAGGGACAGAGCCTAGGCCCAGAGTTCAGGCCCCATGATGAAACACAACAACAGCAACAAAAAAAAAACACCCTAATAAGTTATTTGATCATATACTCACACTAAACTAATTTTATATTACTGAAAGGGTTCTCATTTCTGATTCCATTTATAAATCACAAATAGTTGGGCATAGTATCTCATGATTATTACTTTCAGATACTTGAGAGACAAAGGTTGAGAAGATTGCAGTTCCAGAGCAGTCCATGTAAAATACTAGCTATACCTGATCACAACCAATAAAGATGGTCATGGTGGCATGCAACTATCATCCTAACTATTCTACAGGAATGAAATAAGAGCATCATGATCCAGCCTTTTTTGGGTGGGGGGTGGATTCTAGATCTTATTATAAAAGTACTAATTCTTAAGTGACAGAGTGCCTGCCTAGCAAGTACAAGACCCTAAGTCCAAATCCCAGTAGGGCAAAATAAATCAAGAAATAAATCTCAAATGAGAAGTAGCATATACTAGTTAATTATATTTGAGCTTAATCACAGTCATATCAATTTCTCTGTGTGTGAATGTTTTAGAATACATCTACTACTTAAAATACTTTTGGCTCTCATACTCAAAATATTTCACACTTGTTATTCAATCACAAATCCAGAGCCCCTCATCTGGGCTGCCAGCTAATGAGATCTCACAGGGGCTTCCCTGATATTGGGTCTGATGTTCTTCCTGCTTCTTTTGCCAGCCTCTCTTTCATTATGAGCTCTTCCATAACCACATGCACAAAACACAAATAGTTTATTTTTATTCAGATATTATATATTTGGTCTTAATTATCAATATTTTATTAAATAGTTAACTTGATTTGGTCCTTTTTTAAAAAGGCAAAGCACGGGTAGAAAGGTAAATTGTTCAGAATAGAAAATAAATACAATATATGAGGATGGAGACCACATAAGTTTACAATCAAACAAATACTTTGGAGATTAATAGTAGATTCTAGTAAGTATGTCTGGACCACAGGTATAAACTGGGGTTGTCTCAGAGAAGCCTTCCCATGAGCCAATACAGCTCCATACCACATACAAATCTTTCAAAGTAGCTTAGCTCTGCCAGGACTCGCATTCAAACTGTACACTTTAGCATTGTATCATCTTGCCCTACATAGTTAACTTATCTGTGCCTCAGCCCTATGAAATGGAAATCATAACAGTGCCAACAGTTGAGAATATTTGTTGAGATTTCATGACTTAATTCGCATAAAACACACAGATCAATGTTTGGCTCCATAAAGATTCAACAAATATTCTCTGGTTGTGAAAACATACTGCCCACTTTAGTATAGGCACAATGAGTACCACACCCCTATAATACACTCCAGAGAGCTATAGTATGTACACTGTGGAGATATGCAAACACTTTCCCTCTAAGTACATGAAAACAAAGAACGGCAACTCTGTGTGCCTTGTTACTTTCTAATATCTTATGACATCTCCATGCCTGACAAGCAATGAGATCATTTAAATAAAGAGATTTGCTTCTAATTTTTAAAGGTCTTGGAAAAGGTTTTATATAGAAAAATGGAGAGAAAAACATTCTGACATAGAATGTGTACCTTTGAAAATACTCAATGAATATTTGTTGAATTGAATGGGTAGGAGAAATGAGTGGCATTCAAGTAGTTATTCAACACTGTTGTAGGTACTATGAGTAGAACAATAAAACAAAAAGTTGTCTTTATAGAACTTACATTCCACTTAGAGTCAAAAACAACCAAAAGGATGAATAAGTTAAAATGGGATACAACAGAAAGGACAAAGGGGAGAATAGATTATTTCCAATTATTAAAATGAAACAATAAAAGTAGGTTATAGAAAAAAGATGAAAATAATGGCACTTTGTTATAGAGACTTCTTGATAAGGTGAGGTAAGGTGAGTAGATATCCTTTTTTTTATAGGAAAAATTAAGTTTGTGTTCATTATCCAGGATAATTCTTCCTAGTTCATCTTTTATTCTCTAAAGTGACAAAATGTTAATATGTCATGATCATTTTAAAGACATTGTGATGATTTTCCTTTTACCCTGAAGTTGGAGGATGTTTTTTGTGATTTTACTGAACATAGATGGAGTGGGACAAGTTCAGACATAAGAAGGGCAGGGAGGAGGCTATGGCAGCCATCCATAAAACAGGCTGGATTTTAGTGGTATATCAATGAACTGTTGCTAAGTAGTCAAATATTTGTTCAAATATATATGCATGTGTATGTGTGTTCAAGGTTGAGCTACTAGAATTTGCTGCTGGATCAGGTAAATATTTAGAAGGAAAGAAAGAGGAGAATCGAGATTAGCTACAATGGCTTTGGCTGGGAATCATGGACACTCAGACTGGCACTTGCTGAGATGGGGAAAGCTATGAGTAAAGTAAATTTGGAGAGATTCGGGATAATTTTGTGACATATTACATCAGAAAGACTTGACAGAATTCCAAATGGTGATGCAAAACAGGCATTGGAGATATAAATATGGAATTCCTATGAGGTTTGCAAGTTTTGTTTGTAAGTCAGAAAGACAGCAACATCCAAATTTATTTAAGATGAAAAGACTAAATGAGTTTATTAACAAAGAGATCATAGACAGAATAAAAGCAAACCCATGACTGCTTCCTAAAATACCCCAAGCAGGAGCTGGTCAGATGAGGGGAAATCACAAAACCCTTGAGAAAAGTTGCTTCAAAATGAAAACTAGGAATCAGTAGTGTCCTGAATAGGATGTAGAAAGATAACTTCCAGGTTATTGACAGGTCAAGGAAGATGAGGGCTAGGAATCATTAATAGTTATGGCAGGAATTGTGTTAAAAAAATGATAGTGCACCAAGATCCAAAAATCTTTAGGGCATGAAGAAAAATAAAGAGGAAGGTAGGCCGGGAGCCTATGATGCATGCCTGTAATCCTAGCTACTCAGGAGAGATCTGAGGATCACAGTTCAAAGCCAGCCAGGGCAGGGAAGACTGTGAGACTCTTATCTCCAATTAACCACCAGAAAACCAGAAGTGGTGCTGTGAGTCATATAGTAGAGAGTGAACCTTGAGCTGAACAACAGAGGGACAGCACTCAGGCCCAGAGTTCAAGCCCCACGATGGACCAACCCCCCCCCCAAAAAAGGAAGGTAATTAACCATGATGACATAAACCTGATGCGTAGAGTCTCTTTGGAAGTTGAAATTTTAAACAAGAGCATTAAGAAGTATTTGGCACTAGGTGCCAGTGGCTCACACTCATAATCCTAGCTACTCAGGAAGAAGAGATTTGAGGATTGTGGTTCAAAGCCAGCCCAGGCAAGAAAGTCCATGAGACTATTATCTCCAAGTCCCCACCAGAAAACCAGAAGTGGTGCTGTGGCTTAAGTGGTAGAGTTCTAGCCTTATGCTGAAGAGCTCAGGGACAGTGTCCAGGCTGAGTTCAACCCCACAACCAACAAATAAATAAATAAATAACCAGTTAATTCACCTCTTTACAGACCATTAACTATGATATATGCCAAAGGATTTCTAGGGGTTGAAATGCCTTTGTTTCTCTCCCTGGTATGATTTCTGCTTATTTATATTTAATGACTAATAATTAATTGCAATGCTTTATTACTGGCTAATATGTATGATGTAGCTATGCCAGTTTTTCATTTTTCAGACACTGTACATCTCCTCCTTCAGTACAATGGACCAATGAAATAAGTATCATAATCCTTCCAAAACAGTCAATTGTTTGCAAAATTTAGACAGTGATTGACATACCTGGTTTTAGTTTTTGCCAGTGATTAGTAGCAAAGGTTAAGAAAGAAGTATAAGTCAACGGAACTTCAAGTGGGCTTATATCTCTCTTTCTCAAACAAATGAAACCTCATGCTCCCCAGTAATGTACAGAACAGAAATCAAAGTGACGTCTTTGGCTGAGTTATACAGATAGACAAAGGGAATTTTAAGTAGACCCAAATGCCATATTTAGGAAGGTTTTTAAGTAAATCACATCTAAATCCCAGACCTGAACTTAAAATCATTACCCTTGTTCAGCTTTGGCATTTCTAAAAAGATTGTAGGGTACCGAGACAACAGAAGAAACTCCGGGGCTCTCTGTTTTCACTGATGAAATCATTATTTAACAGAAGGGGAATGATGTGTCAAAGCAACACTACACATTCCCAGAGCAATTAATTTTCATTCCCATCATTGAGCCTGAAGAATTAAAAACTACATGAAGCAGAGAATTATAAATGTTCCTGGTAAAAATTAAGAAGCAGTTGACAGTATTGGTATTAACACTCACTGACCATTAGAAGTGGGTGGGGCACCATGAGAACAATGTGCGAATACCCAACAGTATTGGCAACTGCCACGAGAACTGGAGCCCTTCAGTTTCATCAGTAATACTACCTGTCAGTCTGAATTAAATAGCCATTTAAGTTCTGGTGATTGTTGAGGAATGCTTGGTTACACAATTTCCCTACTTCTACTGCCTACCACAAAGCAAACTCAGCAGTTGTTTGATTGATTATGTGCCTAGTAAGGTTATCTCCACTTTGATTCATGAAGCCAGCATTCTATGGGCTCAAGAGGAACATGATTCACAATTTCCACATTTGAAAAACAGTTTACTGCCTCCTCTTCCCAACTCCACTTTGCTCAAACTACTGAAGAAATGTTTAATGGTATTTCTTTTATTTAAAGAAGAGAAGAAAACATGCATAAATTTTTGTAGGTGAAGATATAAAACATATTTACCCTTATTAAATTCATATTCCTTATATTCATATGCATTCCCCATGCATGCTATGCCATGTTGATTGGCTCTGTTTTCACTGGAAAGTCAAAAATAATCAATAATCATTTAAAGACTCCACTCCCAAATTACTCAAGCTGATTCAAAACTTTGGTAAAGTAGCAGGTTATAAAATTAACCCCCAAAAATCAATGGCTTTTCTGTATGCCAACAATGAGAAAAGTGTGGCTGAAATTAGGAAAGCAACTCCATTTGTAATAGCCCCCCCAAAAATAAAATG
>NW_012267265.1:13233820-13246558 GCF_000151885.1 Dipodomys ordii | reverse complement strand
AATGCTTGGTAAGAAATGTACGCATTATCCTGCCCATGCAATTGTAACCCCTCTGTACAGTATGTTCACAAATAAAATAAAATTAAATTAAAAATATCAATAATCATTTAAATTATCATTTAAGTTTGGACTCCTAGTTCTATGCAAAAAAGTTTCAGCTACAGTTTAAATGGTAAAGCATAACTTAGATTGCTTACCAAGGAGACATTAAAAGATAAGATATTGTAAATAATGAAAATACTGTATTTAAAAATACCTATAGCTAGCATGCACAATCTTAGCCAAGGCAGAAAGGACAGAAATAGTATATGCTTAGGATTCCTTTCTAGAATTCCAGAGAAAGACAAGGATTTCCTAGTATGTAATTTCTGTGTAGTTACAGAATTGTCAAGTAGAAAGGGAAACTTTCTTTTACCTGTGTTACCTTTTTCCCAAGAACTAACATGATTCAGACAAAACATAGCTATCGGACATCCCCCCCCCCAATATAATAGAGACCAGTATGCCACTTTTAAGCAGGAATTTAATAAATGTAAATTAAAGCCTTTCAATCATTATGCTCTTCTCCATCTACAAGGCATTCATTTTTATGCATAATCATCATAATAATTTCTAGTTGATCTCTCTTAATTCTTTTTATTTGCCAATCCTGGGGCTTGAACTCAGGGCCTTGGCACTGTCCTAGAGCTTCTTTTGCTCAAGGGTTGCACCCTACCACATGTGGATTACTGGCTAAAGAATCATTCTAAAAAGGCATCATACTATTTTTCTAAGTATTCAACCACAGAAAGTAAGTTTGCTTGAGTTCCACTCACATTACCTGCAACATTTCTTTGGCAGAGGTGTGTTATGATTTGGATACAGAATGTCCCCAAAGGTTCCTTTGTTGAAAGTTTGGTCCTAGCTGGTGGTTCCTGTGGAGAGGTGGCTGATTGGTATAGCTGAAAGTCCTTTCAAGAAGTGAGCCTAATCAGGCCTTTGAAGGAGATCTTCTGTAGGCAGATTTCCTCTTTATTCCTCTTCCCCATCCTTCTCCTACCTCCCTCCTCCTCGTCCTCCTCTCCTTCCCCTCTCCCTCTTATCCCCCTTTACTCCTCCCCTCTCCCTCCTAACCATACTACCCGCCTCCTCCTTCCTCTATTCCTCCTCCCCTTCCTTTCTCCCACCTTCCCTCCATTTTTCCCTTCCTCTCCTTCTTCCTGCCCCTTCCTGGTGATCTGCCAAATAGTATTGCTATGATTATCCACCTCACTTCTGGCCCAAAACAACGGTGTAATAGGATCATTGACTGAGACAAAATGAATCTGCCTTTCTCCTTTTTTTCATGTTACTTATAATAAATATTTTGTCACAGTAATGGAAAACTGATTAACACAAAGTCTACTTATGAAACATTGGCCTATATTTGTTTTCATAATATTAAACCCATTCAATGTCTGTCTAACCAAATAATTAATCATTGCCCATGCCCAAGGTCCCACTTTGTGTACTCTATTTATACCAAGTTCAAAGTTATATAGATTCAGTTTACATGCTGATCATAGGTATATGATGGCATTTTAGGTGGTTTTACTAATGTAAAAACTAGCCCAAATTCAAACTTTTTTAGGAACATTGAAATACTATGTCACCATAGAAAGTGGCTACAGGAAAGGTAGTTGAATGTAAGTAATTAGTATAAAGAAAATCCCTCCAAACAAATTCTCTCACTGAGATAATTTATCCTACATTGTCACAAGTGACTAAAATGAATTGCTTCTTCTTAGCAAAAGAGTAAAGCAGAAAGTAACTCAACCACTGTCAACCAGAAACTTTAGTCCACCAGTGAGTTCTCATGATGACACAAATAATGTTTTGTAACTTCCTGAAATTATTTTCAGAGCATATTCCTACTTTTCATCTCATTACAGTTTCACTAGCACCTTATAATATGTACTTTAATTACATTTGATAGAAAAAATTGAGACAAAGATTAATCCAGACCCTTAGCTTTGATTTAAGAGATTAGGGTCAGGTCATTTTTCTAATACTCACAAGGTCAGTATCAATTTGATATTTGATGGATGAGCTCTATAATCTCTCAACCACAGCCCTGTGACATTTTGACATTTTCCTGTTATCAGTATCCAGGAAAGACAATTGGCTGGAATACTTTTCCATCTAGCAGGAAGTAGATGTTCAGCCCATAGTATAGAAAATGGTATAGAAGGTGGCCCACCTGCCCATCTTGATAATTTTGTATGGCCTGTGAATAGCCAAACAGTCCTTGCCAGAAAAACATACCTGCCTCTGAAGCATAAGAAAGGTACCCAGCACTGCTGGGTCATGCCTATAACCCTGGCTACTGAGGAGACTGAAATCTGAGGATCAGGGTTCAAAGCCAGTTCAAGCAGGGAGTTTATTTCAATAAACTACCAAAAAGAAACTAAGAGAAGAACTTGGCTCAAGTGATAGAGTTCCAGCCTTGAGCAAATGAAACTCAAATGACAATGCCCATGCCCTGAGTTCAAGCCTCAGTCCAGGCACAAAAATAAATAAACAAATAAAAAGAGAAAGGGCTACAGAAGATTCTCATTTAACATAATTCAAAATTCATGGCACATCCATCTTTCCTTTACCTTTATTTTTCTCATGTCAGGAATAAGAATTCAATATCATTTACCATAAAGTTGTTAGTAAACAACCAGACCTTACCCAGTGACCTTGCTGGAAAGAGGTATCATCTTCCTTACCTCTGAGAGTTCTGGTGTATGCTCAGAAACTCAGGACTGG
Organism: Dipodomys ordii; assembly: GCF_000151885.1. NCBI lineage: Eukaryota > Metazoa > Chordata > Mammalia > Rodentia > Heteromyidae > Dipodomys > Dipodomys ordii. The sequence continues at coordinate 13,243,786 of NW_012267265.1, read as the reverse complement.
TATGGATGGTCACAGTGATTGCATCCTTTACAACAGCACCAACTGAGGTTATAAATGAGGACAGAAGTACAACTCATGCCCCAAAACAAGGTGTGAGATCTGGTCCCAGGCTCCATACCACAAAAACAGGAATCATTTTCCAATTCACTTCAAGCCATTATTTGCACTAGTAGTACTTCGAGGAAATTATCACAGGATAAAGAAAGAGAAATAGGGAGTGATAAATGGGTGTTTCAAAGGAGTATCAACACTCCCACACTCTGCCATGGGAGTACATGCATCCAGATGTCTCCTCCCCATGAGGTCAAATGCAGGGGCAGCCACTCTCACTTGCTAGATGTAAAGACTTCTGCAGCAAGCACTTGTGGGGCAAAGTTGGGTAAAGGGAGGTTGGGTAGAATGAATCTGGTATAAAATACAGTTGTGAGCAATGATCAACCTGCACCCATACATATAGGAACTACTGGAAGACTTGATGTTGAACAGAGATGAATCACAGTGGGATTCAAACCTGACCATCATCACAGCCAACTCACTGTAAACTGTCTTATAAGGAAATACCCTCTTCTATCTCCTCCTTGTCTCCAAACTAAAGATTGTATGTGCAGGGAATAAATGTAGGACTGTGAGGGAGTCCCTTGAATCTGAGATACAGGAACTAAAAGACATTTGAATTTGCATGAGAAAACATTTTGAGTTAAATATGCCAGGGAGTTTAAATAAACAGGAGTATACAGTACTTCAAAACGAAGGTAAGACTATTCGATTAGTTCCAATGTGATAGTTAAAATAAGATGCCACTGGGGAGCTAAGAAAGGAGGCTCATAGGTTGGCAGAGTATTGCTCTTAACCCTTTTGGGGAAAGTAAACTATACTATATTTTTATCTCATGAGTCAAGTCACTACAACTGACTTGTTACATTGAAAAATGAGCTATGTATCAATGGCTCATACCTATATTCCTTGCTACTCAAGAGGCTGAGATCTGAGGATCATGGTTTGAAGTCATCCTGGGGGAGAAAAGTCTTCATAAGACTCATCTCCAATTAACCACTCAAAAACCTGGAAATGGAGCTGTGGATCAAAGTGGTAGAGTTCAGGAACAGTGCCAAGACCCACAACCAACAAAAAAAGAAAAAACGAAAAAACTATATGTATGTATGTATGTATATATATAAACATCTGCTTTTGTTTAATCCTAAGAAAATGATCTTTCTACTTTTACTTTTATTCTTTATAACAATTACACAAAATTTCTCTAGTAATCAAGGGCTTTTTGTCATTGAAAGGGTATTTGCTCTCTCCAGGAATTTGAGTAAATCGTCAGTGTTTATTATTATTTCAGAATTTGAAAAGTTGTATATTGTACAATCACTAAATTTTTATTGTTTTTTTCCCTGAACTAAGGACTGAATTCAAGGCCTTGCACTTTCCAGGCAAGTGCTCTTCCCCTGAGCTAAATCCCCAACTCCAATTACTAAATTTTTGACAAATAGTAGTCCTCCAAATTAAAACTATGAACCAGGCTTACTTTAGGGATCATGACAATTACAAGTTCCCTAAAAAGCATCTTTATGTTTTAGGTCCATATAGTTCATGCAATGCTATAGGTAGAAATCCAGGTATTTTTAAACATGGCCAATCAAGCAAGATTTACAATTTTCTTCCCACAGGGCTCTTTCATAGTCAACAATAAGAAAGTATGAACTCCCAGAAGACACGTATTTCCTATTTTTTAATGAGGCATAGCCTTAATAACCTTGACAGAGAAGCTCAGTTCCTAAGCAACTCCAGCTGCTCTCTAATTCCCTGTAATTCTTCCTTGAGAAGTAATGTTTAACAACCTGATTACAAAACTCAGTATTTTATTCATCTGGCCCCTTTCCTGCTAGCCCACCATCAGTGTATTTGCCATGCAAGTGGGCAAATAAATAAGTTCCAAAAATTAGTGACATTTTCTAAAAGTTATAACGATTCAAATCAAGAATATTTTTATTTATACTGTATTTGGCCTATTTACAATTTTGTACAGAGCTAATAACAAAAGTATCCAGTAACCTGAATGAAAAGGCCTAAAGGCTTTGGAATATCAGCGAAAGATTAGTGTCTATCTCAGATTCCTAGAAGTACGTAAGTCTGTACATGTCCCTCTTCCCATTCAGGGCTCCCAAATGACAGTTTTTCTATTTCTTCATAAGACACTTACCAAACCATTACTTATCTGCTTATTTATCCTTATCCAGGAAAAGGAGATTTTTGCCAATTGCCTGCTGTTTGTCCTTCCTTCTTTTTGTCCTTCCTTCCTTTACTCTCTTTCTTTCCTTCCTTCCTTCCTTCTTTCATTCCTTCCTTCCTTCCATTCCTTCTTCCTTCCTTCTTCCTTAGAAGTGTGTGGAAATATAAACTGAAAATCTACATTTCCCAGAATCCCTTGTGTTCAGTATGACCAAGTGTCCACTGAGATAACATCATTGTTAGTGGACAGAACTTCCAGAATGGGAACCTCTTTAAGACATGACAGGAGGATCCTTCTTGGTTGATATTTTTTTAAGTTTCAGTGGCATCCTTGGACAATCAGAAATCTTGAAGATATAAGATATTATCTAGGTGAGAAGACCAGACAGAGTAAATTCAGGGTGTCTAAACACTATGGAACCATTGCAGTCCTTAACTTCTAAACTTTTACACATATTTACACATTACAGGTTTTTTTTATGTGCAACTGAACCTAATCATCACTGATCTCAAGGTAACATCAGGGAAATAGGTACCATTAAAGTGATTATAGTTATGGCTAAAAATACCCACAATTCTCCAGATATAATAAGAGAAAAAAAAGATGAGACCAAAAAATAATTATACTTTCAGTAGACTAAGAAAACACAGCAATGATATCACAAGACAACCTGATTATATCTAGGATTTCCCTAAGTAGGAAAACAGGCAAAATTAAAGAAAACATAGTATAGTGGTACCATTGTCTTAGACTGGAGGATACAATGGTTAATGTCAGATGGTACCAATAAAGAAGTTAGATGAAGAGTATATGAGATCTCTTTTTATTATCTTTGAAACTTTTGTATACATTTACAATTATTCAAAAATAAGGAAATTTTAAACCTTACATAATTATAGTGAACCTCAATTACAAGATGCAAGTTAACAGGCTAATAGATCAAACACAGGTAAAAGAATATTTATCTCCTCTTCTTTTTTTTTTTTTTTTTTTGGTCCGGTGGTAGGGCCTGAACTTTGGGCCTGGGCGCTGTCCCTAATCTCTTCAGCTCAAGGCTAGCGTTCTACCACTTGAGCCACAGCGCCACTTCTGATTTTTTTCTTATGTGGTGCTGAGGAATCGAACCCAGGGCCTCTGGCATGCAAGGCAAGCGCTCTACCACTGAGCCACCTTCCCAGCCCTATCTCCTCTTCTTAAGAACCCGGAGAGATGAGTAAGTTTCTGAGTCAATTTGGTTTTAAGCCATTTGAGGAAAGTATAATTAAGTATTCCTTTCTGCATACACAACAGCTTTGCTTTATCCTGATGCATAATCAGTGCTTAATTTCTGTTTAGTAAAGTAAATGGAAGAATAACTTGTTTTTCTAGTAAATGAGGGAAAGTAATGCAAAGGAGAAATAAAGAATTTGTAGGAGTCTGCTATTGTTTCCTTTTCTGTTTATCCAAAATCTAATTTTATCATTACCCCAGGTTTCTACACCTGACCCTTTTCTGGGTTAGTTTCCCTTGAAGAGTTCCAGCTCTGGAAAAACCTAAGGATTTTACTTCTCTACTTCTTATCTATGTTCCTAAGCACTGGTCAGACCACAATTTTATGATGTAAGTGAAACATGATCTCAACCTGTTTTTCCAGATGCAGCCAAAGAGTTGCTTCATTTACTCACTGCATTCCATTGCTAGTTATTGGATTTACTTAATGTAACCATGTAGCTTGATTGTACACATCTAGTCTTTGTTTAGTCTTTCTGGCAATAGCAATCATTGTAATCTCCCCTCCACAAGTTCAAGAAGCTTGAATATCAGGTTAGGAGTCTTGCCTCTGGATTCACTAGAGAATCTACGAATACATCTATGCTAACACTTTGCACACTGTTGTGTAATGGATGGATTTGCACTTCTGATTCCCATAATACAATGCACACCTCTTAAAGACAATGACAATCATGATCCCTATATAAATATAAATTGTAAAATAATAAAAATAATTCATGAAAGAAGAAAAACAGGCATTATGAAGACATCTGGAAACCTATTTAGGGATAGGTGTGTTTTAGCTAATCCCAAACTTGAGCTCTGCAATCTCCATGGCTGCCAAATCTCCTGTCTCTGCCATCATCTCAGTTTCTCCTCTTATGTTCCAAAGAATTCCTTGCTGAAAGGTATCTATATGGATGAAATATACAAAATCATAAAATCTAGAAGTACCATATTCTGTTTCTAACATGTCTTTAGTCAGACACCAGTTTCATTTGACTTGGTAGTTTGTCTTTTTCTACCTTTCTCTACAAATCTGCTACTGAGTCCCTAGGGCTGAACCAGAACAGAAGTTAATTCAAGTGACAAATCAATGCAATACCAAAAAGTTATCTCCAGTCATTTATCCTCAATGAGAGATATTCTTACAACCTGAATGACTAGACATGAAGTCATGACACAAGCAGAGATATTAAGGTGTAGCACCTGTTTTCTGATCTCTTAGATGTTGCAAGTGGAGGCAACAACTATTAGGCTTAAGTGTGTCTTTCTGTTTCGCACGATTTTCCAGGATCCTCAGGTAAACAGAACTCTAAATAGGTAACTCATCAATTCTTACAACAAGCTACAACATGCTTGTTTTCAAGCTTTAGACTCTTGCTCTTCTGCTCTTGCTCTATTAAAAACTTAGATGGGGCTTAGGTTAGCAAACTTTTACAAAGGTTTGCTTGGTGAAGAAGTACTATACATTTCTATGTCAGAGTGAAAGTAAAGGTCCAAAGCCTTCATGTTATATAGTACAATTCTCCCATTAGAGTATGTAGGAGTTCATTATTAACTTGTATGCATGAAGAAGGAATGCAAACAAATTTATTTTGGTTCAAACTCAGTGTGAAGTCTTCAAATCCTTTTATAAAAAATATTAATAGAAACAAAAATATCTAGAGATAATTACTTTAGCCATTGTTCAATTAATAGTTGTCATGCTATAGAAAATTTAACTTTAATCACAAAGGAAACTAATTTTTGCTATTATTCATATCTCTATATTTTCTCCAAGTTGGACTTAAGATAATGGTGGATATTTTAAGAGAAGATATTTTGTAAATAATTATAATAAATAATTAGAACAGAGTTCAGAAATCATAATCAGAAAAGGGTCTAAGAGAAATTACAGTGGGTATAACTGATTGCAAACAACAAGGAAGCAAGGCTTTGGAAAACATTAGCTACTGACAACAGCAACAAAAAAATCTAGAAAAAGAATTCACCATTGAAAAGAAGTTTGGAGAATAAGGAAGTGTCTTGTCACCAGATTAAAAACCTGAAAATTACTACTTTTAAATAAATAAATAAGTTGATGCCAACTCTATACCTTAATTATTGTTCAATTTCTATTAATTATCCATATGTTTTTTCTTGATCAGTTTGATGCTCTGTATGCCTGTTATATAAATTACTTGCTTACTGACTTACATAGCTATAGTGGAGATTATTGAGTTGTGTAAATGAATTAATTGTCCAAGCATATTTTGATGTACAAAAAGAAAACAGTAAACAAACAAACTAGGATATTTTTATTCCTGATATTCTTTTTGTGTACATTCTCTTTTATTGTAATGGTGATGTACAGAGGGGTTCCAGTTACATAGGTAATGAGTATCTTTCTTTTTGAATAGTGTCACCTCTTCCCTTGTTTCCTGATATTTTGATTGCTTATCACAGTAAATTCTTTGTAAATAGTGTATATTTATGTTCATGTCTGTTTATGAAGGGGGAGGAGGGTAAGTTCTTTGTTAATATATGATATTTTAATAATCACATTCTAATTTTATTTTGCTAACAGAAGACAAAAATAAATTTAAAAATTACAATGCCTTCCATCAGAAATATTTTTACCCATGTAAAATCTCAAATGTGTATTCCTGATTAATTAGTTTCTGCTCAGATTGATATAAATTAGATCTCTTTTTATCCAATGGCTTTTCCATCTGATACCAGGCTTTTCCATCTAATACCTAGCTTTCGAGATGGTGGAACCTGTGGCTGTGCTCATCAAGCTACCAAAATGGAGAGTATAGAATTCATTCTTCCTCGTGTTCCATTGGTTAGAACCAATTTCCTTGGACCCAGATAGATGCAAAAGGAGCTGAATGGGAATTTCTGTCACACAACTACACTAGAAGGAAACACATAACTTTTGGTTGGATAATAATTATCTTTGAAATGAGTTTGAGGATGTTTTTGCTTATTTTCTTTATATAATAGCTCAAATTAAAATAATTATATTGGTTTGGAGTGTTGTCAGAAGAGATGAAAGCAGAGATGCTACAGGTTTGAATGAACACTTTAAAAAGAACTACATTCTAGGACATGACATACCAATGAAATGGCATAATAACGATTTCTTAGCCTTTCCTTGTTGAATTACTGAAGTAAAACTTTTTAGTTTTTAATAACAGTGGTATTAATAAAAACAAAACTTCATCTTTTTAAGTAGAGTTTTCAGTTCACTGAAGCTATTAACATGCTAACAGTGGTTATTTTCTACTCTAATTAGATAGGAATGTTTACCCTAGGGAGAAGGAGGTTAATTATCAGCATATAATTAAAACATTTTGGTGTTCAGACAGAGGAAGTTGCAGGATACAGAGTGCTATAATGGAAAGAACACTGTACTACTTTTTTTTTAATCTCCTAATAGGAAGACAAGGAAATAAAATTGTTTTTCATTTGAGTTCAATTTAGTTATAGAATTCAGTTGTTATTGATCAAGCTAAAAAGAAATCCAATATTGAAATATTGACAAGGCCACTGTCCCAAAATCAAGGGAAGAAAATCCATAAATACTGTGTTCTAGGAATCAATATACTAAGGCAAACTGAAGGTGGCTGGATTTCAAAGATTCTCATCAAATAAATGCCACAAACAGAGAATAGTGTTTGAAGTTTGAAAATAAAAGAAAAAGAAAGTTTCAATAAGAGGATTTATCATCAGCTTTAAATATTTCAATGATGCATGGAAAAGGCTTAATATATAAAATATACCTGGAGCTCAAAAAAATTAAATCCTGTGAAAACAAATCCTCAAAGAAACAACAACCTCATTAAAAATGGGCTAAAGACTTAAAAAGAGACTTCTCTGAAGAGGAAATAAGAATGGTCAATAGACACATGGAAAGATGCTCAACATCTTTGCATTAAAAGAAATGTAAATCAAAACCAAATTGAGATTCTCCCTTACCCCAGTTAGAATAGCCATTATCAAGAAATCTAATGACAACAGATACTGGAGAAGATGGGGCCAAAAGGGAACACTACTACACTGTGGGTGGGAATATAAACTGGTTCAACCACTCTGGAAAGCAGGGAGGTTCCTCATAAGATTAAACATAGAGCTTCCCACTCCTGGGCATTTTACCCAAATGACCACAATCTAGGCAATACTAAAGCTACCAGCACAAGCATATTCATTGCAGCATTACTTATCATAGATAAGTTATGGAACCAATCCAGATGCCCTTAGTACATGAATGGATTAAGAAAATGTAGTACATATACACAATGGAATTCTATGCTTCTATGAGAAAGAATGATCACCCCATTTGTAAGGAAATCGACAACATTTTTTGGGGGGGGTCTGGTCATGGGGCCTGAACTCTGGGCCTGGGCGCTGTCCCTCAGCTCTTCAGCTCAATGCTAGTGCTCTACCACTTGAGCCACAGTGCCACTTCCGGTTTTTTCTTTTTGCTTATGTGGTGCTGAGGAATCAAACACAGGGCCTCATGCATGCAAGGCAAGCGCTCTACCACTGAGCCACCTTCCCAGCCCTGTAAGGAAATCGAAAGACTTGGAAACAATCATATTAAATGAAGTAAGCTAGACCCAAAGAAACATAGGCTTGGGGCATGGAGGGGGGGGAGGAGTGTGGTTGTGGAGGTGGGAGGGAAGGGATGGTAGAAGAAAAACAAAGGAGGAGACAGCAATGCTTGATAAGAAATGTACTCATTACCTTGCTCATGTGACTGTAATCTGTACAATATTTTTACAATAAAAAAACTTATTAAAAAAGAAACATAGGCTCTATGGTTTCCTTCATTTGTAATCATTAGTATATGTGTAGGATAGTCCTAGCTGAGAGAGGCTTGCAATAGCTCAATAGCCATGTACATATAACCATATAAGATGAAGCTAAGCAAAATGAACTCTAAGATAGGGAAACAAGAGGTTTTTCTTTGTTGTAGTTGTTTTTGAATGCACTTGTTGAAGTACTTTTCTTTCATTTTCCCCCTTTGGTTTATCCCCTATTGTCAGTGTATTTGATTTTAGTGCTCTGTTTCTTGTACATTTATCTGATTTGAGAAAGGGAAGGGGAACAAAAAAATGATGAGCCAAAGGACAAATGGTAACCTATGCAACAGCTACACTCACAAGACACTAGACTGGAAATCAACTTTACAACTTGCGAGGGAAGGAGTTGGGGGAGGGAAAAGTGGGAGAAAAATAAGGGAGAGAGTAACAATGTTGGACAAGAAATGTACTCATTATTTTATATATGCAACTTTAAGCCCTCTGTACATCATCTTGATAATAAAATTAAATTTAGAAAAATGATACTTGTTGGAAGTGGCGCTGTGGCTCAAGCAGTAGAGTGCTCGCCTTGAGCTGAAGAGCTGAGGGACAGCACCCAAGGCCTGAGTTCAAGCCCCATGACCGACAAAAAAATTAAAATTAAAATTAAAAAATGATACTTGTAAAATAAATTCAATGAAATTTAGAAACAATTTTAATAAATTTGAGAAAATGTTGAAATTAAGTGTAGAAATTAGAAATGGAATGTTAGCCTTTAAAAACCATAGAAATATTGAATGAGACTTAAAAGTAATACTATTTTTTACCTAAAAAAGGAAATTAAAGCAGAATTTAGGAAGTGATAAACCTCCCATGCTCCTAGATTGGGAGGAGCAAAATCGTGAAAATAGCAATGCTCCCAAAGGCTATCTACAAGTTCAATGAGATACTTATCAATCCAAAAATTCATATGGAGAAATAAAAGACTGATTAGCAAAAACAATCCTTAACAGAGAGAATAGTGCTGGAGGAATATCAATACCAAATTTTGAACTCTACTACATAGCCATAGTGATCAAAACAGCTTGGTACTGGCAAAAGAACAGACCTCAGGAACAATAGAATAGAACTGAAGACCCAGAAATGAACCCACTGACCTATAGCCACCTAATCTTCGGTAAGGGAGCTAAAAAAAATAGAATGGAAGAAAGACAGCCTCTTCAGTAAATGGTGCTGGCAAAATTGGTTAACTACAGTAGAAAACTAAAGCTAGATCCTTATATATCACCCTGCACCAGAATCAACTCCAAATGGATCAAAGACCTGAAAATCAAAGCACACACCCTGAAATCATTACAGGATGAAATAGGAGAAACCCTAGGTTTCCTTGGCACAGGTTGAAATTTTCTTAATAGAGACTCAGAAACACAACAAATCAAAGAATGGTTGGAGAATGGGATTGCATGAAACTGCAGCGCTTCTGCATGGCAAAGGACATAGCTAGCAAGATCAATAGAAAGCCCACAGATTGGGAGAAGATCTTCAGTAGCCATAAAACAGACAAGGGCCTCATATCTACAATATATTTGGAACTCAAAAAATTAAATCCCCCAACAACAAATCCTCAAAGAAACAACTGCCTGATAAATAAGTGGGCTAAAGACTTAAAGAGAAACTTCTCTGAAG
>NW_012267265.1:13228926-13233770 GCF_000151885.1 Dipodomys ordii | reverse complement strand
ATAAATAAGTGGGCTAAAGACTTAAAGAGAAACTTCTCTGAAGAGGAAAGAAGGATGCCCAATAGACACATGAAGAAATGCTCAACCTCTCTAACCATAAAAGAAATGCAAATCAAAACAACATTGAGATATCACCTCACCCCAGTTAGAATGACAAAAATCAAGAAATCTAATAACAACAGATGCTGGAGGGGATGTGGACAGAAGGGAACCTTACTTCATTGTTGGTGGGAGTGTAAACTTGTTCAACCACTTTGGAAAGTAGTATGGAGGTTCCTCAAAAGACTCCACATAGAGCTCCCCTATGACCCAGCAATCCCACTTTTGGGCATTTACTCAAACAATGACAAACAAGGCCATACTAATGCTACCAGCCCAACTATGTTTATCGCAGCATTATTCACCGTAGCTAAGATATGGAACCAACCCAGATGTCCCGCTGTAGATGAATGGACGAGAGAATGTGGTATATATATATATACACACACAATGGAATTCTATGTCTCCATCAAAAAGAATGATATTGCTCCATTTGTTAGGAAATGGAAAGACTTGAAAAAAATTAAGTGAAGTATGCCAGGCCCAAAGAAACATAGGTCTCATGGTTTCCCTTATTTGCAATAACTAGTATATGTCTGAGACAAGCAGAAACAGTCAGATAAGTTGATGTTAGGCGAAATGAACCCCAAGATAAGGACTCAAATGGTTTTTTCTTTCTTGCTATTGTTTCTAACATATTTAAAAGATGATTTTTTTGTTCCGTTGTATTCCCCCTCCCACACTATAACCCCTGTTTTCACTGTATTTCATGTTGGTATAATTTGGGGAGGAGAAGGGAAAAAAACAAATTGTTTGAATAGGGATACAGGTCGACCCACTGTAACAATGAGATGTACAAGACATTATGTCAAAAAATGAACTTTACAACTTTGGTGAGGGAGGGGGGTCTGGAGGGTGAGGATGGGAAGGGATGGGAAGATGAAACAAAGGAGGAGGCAACAATGCTTGAAAAGAAATGTACTATTACCTTGCTCATGCAATTGTAACCTCTCTGTATGGTATTTTCACAATTAAAAAAGAAGAAAAAGAAAACAGTGTATCCTTTCATGAATACCACTAAATTTTGTCCCTCTACACATGGAATGCCCTGTGTCTTCATCAAAATCAAGGGATGAGCATAACAAAAGATGAGAAGTAGGAGATATCAGAACAACATGTGTCTTATCAAAAGCTTATCTCTTGTGCTTCTGAAATTTTGCTACTTCAGCTCTTCTGACTTTGATTTTTTTTATCATGTTAGGTCCTTCCCAAAGTCTTACTCTGTCTACACTAAACATAATGTCTGTTAATAGATCACACAAGATTTAAGTAGAAACCAAGAAAAAATGAAACAACAAATACTAAATAACCTTTTTATCCTTTGTTACATTGAAGCTTAGAAATGCAATAATGAAAAATAAAAGAAATGCAATAATGGCCTTTTTATGTGTAGGCTACCCTTCCATAGCAACAACCAAGTCAATGAATTGAGTATTTGTATCCTTCAGTCAAACAATTTGGCTCAAGCATTCATTGTGTCTTTGGACAATAACTTAATGTGTTTATGCTTCAGTTGTAAATTGGAAATGATAATAATAATAACAGTTACTTCATAAGGTTAAAATGTTTACATGAAGTAAAACATGTACATAGTAACTAATGAATGAAATGATACATAATTAGTATGGCATATATATTGTTGCATTTACTGAGGCCTAGGTAACTGCTCCATATATCTCTAGCTACCTAAAAATACCACGTAATATTAGCCATTACAAAAAAATTAAAGCCAAATAATTACTAAGAGTCCTGGGAACAGGAGAATTGCCCCATGGTTATTGTCTTCCAAATTACCAACTTCACAGCAATACGTTAATAAATATTTTGTTGTTGTTGTGCTAGTCTTGGGACTTGATCTCAGGGTCTGAGTGCTGTCCCTGAGCTTCTTTTGCTCAAGGTTTGCACTCTATTGCTTGAGCCACAGCTCCACTTTCAGCTTTTTTTTTTTTTTTTGGAGGGAGGGATGGGAAGGTAGATTTCTGGAGATAAGAGTCTCATGGACTTTTCTGCCCAGGCTTAGAAGCACAATCTCCGGGCTTCTGGTGGCTTTGAACCCCAATTTTCAGATTATCTGCTTTCTCAGTAGCTAGAATTACAAGCATGAGCCACCAGCTTCCACTGATAAATGTTAAATCAATAGTGCATTGTATTATTTGATAAGAGTTTAAATTTGGCAAAAAAACTGAGTATGGTCTAAACATGCATGATAGTTCAAAAGAAAAAAACAAAAAAACACAGATTAAAGAACTTTTGCTTGGTACCCTGAAATTCAGAAACATATGACTGTGCCAAATAAGAAAAATCATAGATTCTCCTGTTGTTAGTCATGTCTAGTGGGCATGTCAAGGTGAGTCACACTGGGGAAATAACAAGTAATAACCTCACACAGTATAGTTGCAAGCAATATAAAAGCTGTCTGAATTCTGCCCAGATTTTACACATGTTGACTGATGATCCAGTGCTGTTAGAGATGCTATCTGAATCTCTCAATTAATTACAGTTGTAAACTCTCTCCAGCATTCATCTCTTCTATGTAAACTTCCTTAGTAATTTCTGAAAATGGAGTTCACTATGGTATATAATCATTTTTACATAAACAAAGTATAAACTAGCAACTAATTCATGTTCTACCATATTTCCTAGCTTATAGAGGCCAATGTTGCTTACTAACTTAAAAACTTTAATGCTTAAAGAGAGAAAGGGGTGTGTGTTGGGGGGGATGCAGTCATAAAATTCAGTGTATATGTGACAAAATTAAGAAAACTGAGGGAAGGGGCAGGGTTAGGAAGGAGGGTGAGAATGGCAAAAGGAGTAACACTGATCAAGATGCATTGTATTCAGAAATCCTTTGTTGAATGACAACTCCATTGAAAAACTACTTAAGGATAATTTTAAAAATTGTGCTAAGAACAAAGAGAATAACTACTGATTTTTAAATTTGCACAGTTGTCTGTGTGCTGCTGTGGTGCAGGAAAGTGAAAATAGTATTGAAAAATTTTTATCATTTTATGTATTTATTCTAGTATAGTATGGATATAGTTTCCCGATCCTGAGATTTCATAGCCATCTCAAATTTTGTCCCCATAAATTAAAAAAAAACTCAGGTTTTTTTGTATTTTATCTTTAAACACTAGAACTTCAGTTAGTGATGGTCCTTGTCTTTAGATCACCACTTTAAAATCATTGTTGCAAGAACTGATGTTCAACCAACAACCATCCTGAGCCTAAGAAAAACTTGAAATACCCCAGGAAGAAGGCCTTAATAACCAATAATCCAAAACTTCACATTAGTCCAGAAACCAGAGAATCTGAGTATGCTTTACAGAGCTTTAGATCTCAGAAAGATGGCTAGCATGAACCAATTCACAGACTATAAATTTCTTAATTGTTCTTGTAACATATGTTCCTCCCAGCATTTTGCCCTTACCCTTCCATTTCAGGAAGCCTGGAGAACATGTGAATTTTATAACAGGAAGTAGGATCTTGTAAGAATATAGTACCTATTTGGAGAAGTCAGTGTTCTTCCAGACACTCAAAAACCACATGCTCAGACTTTTTGCAGAGATATTCATGCATTGATTTCATCTTCCCACCTAGTGAACATCACCAGTTCTGACTTCAATTTATGAACCAAGAGAAATTGATATGCCAAAATAACTCCTCAAACAGAAGCACATATATTATACATATTCTTGAAATGTAACCTCAGAAGAGCGGGAAACTAAGCAAACTTTAGCATCTGTCCTAACTCCAGTAAGAAGAGAATTGTTAAGAATGCCACAATCATAAACTATACAGGGCAAGAAAAAAGTCAATTACAAATGTTCTACTTGCTTCTATTCTTTATAGATACCCAATATTCTTTAGTTTCTGTATTCCTAAGGAGAGGAAAAGACAGAAGAAAGAAAGAGAGACAGAGAGAGAGAAAGAGAGACAAACAGGTTTATATATGATATATGCACATGTATACGCATTGATCTCCTGTGAACTCAGAACCTTCCTTGCTACATTGCACACTTAGCTATACAGACTTTTAGACTTGTTGGCAAGATCCCATGTTCTATATAAATTCTGTAAAATTCAGGAAATATGATTTCAACACTGATGGATTAACACACAGGTGTTCAGAATGCATGTGAATTTTTTATTTCCAGCGGAAATTGAGGAGTTACATCATCGAATTAATTATAATCTGAATCTGAACTCAGATAATTTATTAATTTCATGTGTGTTTATCTCATCATTTTTCCCTCTCCCCAGTTTATCCTGAGGGCCAGGAATAAGCAAAGCAAAGGTGAGTTCAGGCTTCCTGATGTACAGTATTATAAGAACCCTATGACTAAATTACTCTTGGTGTAAATTTTTGATATACTGTATGGATTAACCTGAAACAAAGAACACATGATATTATTCATCCACACATAAGAAGACCTAATGTGGAACAGAAAATAATTTTAACTATTATATTCATGAAACATAACACATTGTATTATGTTTTGTGTTTTGTGGCCTTTGTGGGGCACAAAGTAGAGCTTATGTAAAGTGCAAAGGTATGTTTGCTTAAATCTATGACATTTAAATTAAGTACACTTGGTTTTGTGGTTTAAGTATTTGTTTAAAATTGCCCTTCCTAGAATGTAAACTTGTTCAACCACTTTGGAAAGCAGTATGGAGGTTCCTCAAAAGACTTCACATAGAACCCTCCTATGACCCAGCAATCCCACTTTTGGGCATTTACCCAAATG
>NW_012267265.1:13223787-13228380 GCF_000151885.1 Dipodomys ordii | reverse complement strand
AAGGATTGGGATTGGGGGGGAGGGGGGAGGCTGGGAAGGGATGTGAAGGGTAAACAAAGGAGGAGGCTGCAATGCTTGGTAAGAAATGTACGCATTACCCTGCCATGTAATTGTAACTCCTCTGTACAGCATGTTCACAAATAAAATAAAATTTAAAAAAAAATTGCCCTTTCTAAACTTGTAACAGGAATTATCAGTTTATGATACAAAACAATAATGGAAAAAGAAGACTATCTGAAACATAATCATCTGTAATAGCACTTTCTGAGTCAAAGGAGATGAAAGGCAAGATGAATAGAATGAAAATAAGAGGTCTGGAGGAAGATGGAGAGGAGAAGCTGGAGGCTAAACAAGCTCTCATATAGAAAGAAGTTTTAGTGTTCCAGTGAACAGTCCTAGGCTAGAGAATCAAACCAAGTGTGCCATCATAGTCCAGAGACTTTGGCCAGAGAGGGAAAATCCAGGCAGCTTATTCAAGGAGACAGATCTGAGCACTTGCCAGTGTCCGCAGCTGTGGTGGTGGCAGTGGTGGCAGTGGCTGTTGCCTGGGTCACCATAACAGAAAGAGTCCAGGACAAAGGCGCCAGACCATTTGTACGAGTGGATTCTACTTACCACCAGCAAGAACTGACAAGGAGCAGAAATCTTCATCCTGCTGATAACAGACCATGGATGGCCCAGAAACCAAGAGGCTGGCATGAGTAGATCAAAGACATCCTCACTTCTTCTCAAGGAGCAGCAGTGGGAGGTAGACCCTCCCCCACATGAGAAGATCTCCATCATTGATATTGACAAAGGCCTTGCTGGAGCAGCTTGTTCCAACTCAGGCCATGGAAGAAAACAATAGGAGCCATTCACCAAATAACAGCAACCTGACCTGCCAGGCCCAGCTCCACCCAGGGGAAAATCACCCTGCAAGGGCAGAAGAAGCTTCACTGGGTAAACAAAGCCAGAGGCTGTCCCTCCCCACTGCAGCCTAAGCCTACAATCTCAGCAGCGGAAGGGGTGAACGACAAGTAATTGAAACTCAGTAAACATAGATCCTAGGTCAGATAATGTGATGTCAGGAAAATGAACCCTTAGATATGTATTTTAATGTTTTTTCTTTCATGCATGTGTTTCTAAAGCATTTATAAGATTATCTCTTTGTTGCTTTGTATGTCCCTCCCCCACAGTATAACCCCTGCTTTCACTATATTTGATGTCAGTATAACTTGTGGAGGAGATGGGGAAAAACCAGTTGTTTAAGGATACAGGTGAACCTGTTGCAACAATGAGAAGTACAAGTTATCATGTCCAAAACGAGCTTTACAATGTTGGTGCAGAGGGAGGGGGGGAAGGGGGGGAAGAAGGATTGGGATTGGGGGAGGGGGGAGGCTGGGAAGGGATGTGAAGAGTAAACAAAAGGAGGAGGCTGCAATGCTTGGTAAGAAATGCATGCATTATCCTGCCCATGTAATTGTAACCCCTCTGTTCAGTATCTTCACAAATAAAATAAAATAAAATAAAAAACATAGATCCTGAGAATGGCTCTAGGCTGGGCTCTATGAGTGTTTCAGGAGCTAACCCCTCAGGGAAAAGCTACTGATTGCTGATAGGCCTCAACACTACCCAGAAACTATCCTCATCACAGCAACTCCAAGCTGGAGGAAACAGCCATCTCCCTCTTTTGTGATACTCAAAGCAGATCTCCCTTCCACTGAACTAGCCTGGGAGGAGGGTCACAAAGTCCCAGGACTTTAGGAAAGCTTTTTTCTGCCTTAAGAAGCCAATCAAGCCACAGGAAAACCAAACACAAACAAACCAGAGATTCTACCAAGAGACTGGTCATGGACAAAGGAGAGATACAAGTTCTCCCCTACCCTACCCCCAAAGAACTCTTTCTTCCTACCAATTGAAAAAAAATTTTTAAAGTGTTTTCTATATTTTCTTTCATACTTTTTATTTTAGGGGTGTGTCTGTGTATGTGTGTGTGTGTGTGTGTTCTTTTTAAAAAAAAAAACTTTTAAGCTTTTGGTCGTTTTTTCTTTTTTTTGCGTGACTTAATTCCTGTTCTGCTCATCCCCAGATATGTACCCCTCATAGTTGATTAGACCTTATCCCTCATTGTGTACATATTTAATTCAGAAATTTATTACTCAGTTCACAACCTCTTAGGCATAACTTCTTTAATAGTAGTATTATTTATTTATACCTATATGATTTTTAAGTATTCCATTTTTTTATTTTTAATTTTTTAATTTTTCCTTTTTATCTCTATCCTCTCATCCTATCTTTTTCTTCTCTCAATATTATTTCTTTACACTTACATAATTCTAAAGTGTTTCATTTTTTAAATTTAAATTTTTGTTTTTCAATTTTTCTTGTTTCTTTATCTTTCTTCTTTCATTCTGTTCTATCCATTTCCTCTCTGAGAATAGGACTTTGTTAAATTCACTCTTTCCTTTTACCACTCCACATCTCTCTAACCTTATTTCTCAACACAATTCCCCCAAATCTATTAATTTCTGGTCTGCTGAATCCCTCTTTGATGTTCTTAGTCCATTAAACTATAGTTGTTTGATGTTGAATAGATTGTATCTGTTGAACTAGATTGTACCTGCAGCCATGTTGACTGTGCAACTACAGGACTCTTGTTGATGCTTGCCTTAAAATAGTGTATTAGCATGATATTGGTGTTAGTTTCATACCAAATAGACAGAACAAGCTGAAGAAACACAAGAAAAATGGCAAGTCCAGGTATCTCAGTTCCCACTCATGATAATCAGGTGTCAGAACAGTTAACGAATAATCTAGAAAAGAATTCCCAAAAAACTCTACAAACACTACTGGTAAATATGGTGAATGAAAGGATTGAAAACCTGCAAAGGAATCAGTGTGAGAGAGATAGGGAGCAAGAGGAGGCTAACCAAAGATTAATACAGGAACTGTACAAGCATGATGAGACTAACCAGAAATTACTATAGCAATCTCATGAATTTGAGGAAGCTAATCAAAGATTAATGCAGGAATTGTGTGAGCAGGCCAAGAACAGGCAAAGAGAAAAACAGGAATTGTTTGAGTGTGAGGAAGCTAATCAAAGAGTAATAGAGTAATTGTGTGAGTGGGATGAGTATAGACAAAGATCAATAGAGGCACTCATGGAATCCATAAACAAACAGCTGAAGAAATCCAGAGAGACCACAAAGGGAATGCTGAATTCAGCCCATCAAAAGGAAATGGAGTCCAAAGAAACCCATAGCCAAACAACTAAGTGATTTGAGGATAAACACCAAATTAAGGAAGAAGTCCATACAAGATCTGAAAAAAAGATCCAACAAAGATTTGAAGCCATCAAAGGTGACCAATCAAAAGGAAAGGAAATAAACAACAAAGTAGAAAGTCTTGACAGTAGGTTAGACCATGCAGAAGATCAAATCTTGGGGACTGAAGACAGCCTAGATATTATAGAGAAAGAACATACAACTATCCAATACAAATCCAAGAAATACGATAGATCTATTCAACATTTGGAAAACACCATCAGAAGGCTTAATCTGAGGATAATGGGATTAGAGGAGCACCTAGAGACAGAAGTTAATGGTCTAGGAAATTTATTTAACAGGATCCTAGCAGAGAACTTCCAAAACATACAAAAACATAGGCCTATTCAGACACAAGAAGCTTTTAGAACCCGAAATAGACCGGACCAGAAAAGGACATCCCATGGTCTCATTACAATCTGCACAGGATCAATTCACACCAAGGAAAGGATCCTTAAAGCTGTCCAGGAGAAAAGATCAATCACTTATAAAGGGAAACCAATAAGAATAAGCGCAGATTTCTCAGCAGAGCCAATTAAAGCAAGAAAAGCATGGAATGATGTATTCCAAACTGTAAAGACAATAATCAACAAAGAGCTCTGTACCCAGCTAAACTCTTCTTCATAATGGAAGGTCAAATAAAAACCTTCCATAGCAAAGAAAAACTGAAGCAATATATTTCCACCAACCAGCCCTACAAAAGAGACTTTAAAATGTCCTACATATAGAAGACCAACAAGAGCACAATAAAGGCCAAGAAACCACACCCAAACTGAGAATCCAAGAACCACAGGAAGAACCCAGTTATAAGAGCCCCCAAGAAGTTGGATAACGATTTGGGAGGCGACAAGATGGCGGAGGAGAAGCTGGAATCTGAACAAGCTCTCGCATAGAAAGCAGTTTTAGAGTTCCAGTGAACAGTCCTAAGCCAGAGAAACACACCAAGTGTGCCATCACAGGACAGAGAGTTAGACAAGTGAGAGAAAGCCAAGGCAAGAATACACATTTGAGCACTAGCCAGCAGCCGCGGGCGGCGGCGGCGGCAGGGTCGTGGTGGAGACCGCAGCCGGGCGATACCTGAGCGCTCACACAGAGAGTCCAGGACGAAGGAGCCAGACGCACTGGGCGAGCGGATTCTACTCAACACCAGCAAGAACCGACAAGGAGCAGACAGTTTCATCCTGCAGTTTGCAGACCAGAGACGACCCAGGATCCAAGACTCCGCGTGAGTAGAAGCCTGACATCCTCACTCCTTCTCAGGGAGCAGAGGAGGGAAGGCCACCCCTCCCCC
>NW_012267265.1:13200147-13218371 GCF_000151885.1 Dipodomys ordii | reverse complement strand
GTAAACAAAGGAGGAGGCTGCAATGCTTGGTAAGAAATGTACGCATTATCCTGCCCATGCAATTGTAACCCCTCTGTACAGTATGTTCACAAATAAAATGAAATTAAAAAAATGTATATATTCACCAAATTAAAAAAAAAGAAGTTGGATAACATGGCAGGAACTACCAGACACCTCTCAATCTTAACTTTTAATATTAATGGACTTAACACTTCAATTAAGCGACATAGAGTGTCTACTTGGATTAAAAAGCAAGATACTTCTATCTGCTGCCTTCAAGAGTAATAACATGCCATAAAAACAAACATACTCTGAAAATGACAGGCTGGAATGAAATATACCAAGTAAATAACCCCCATAAACAGGCGGGAGTTGCAATCCTAATATCAGATAAAATAGACTTCAAATTACAATTAGTGAGAAGAGATAAAGAAGGTTGCTGCATACTAATTAAGGGATCTCTCATTCAGGAGGATATTTCAATTCTAAATATGTATTCACGAAACAACAGAGCACCCACAAAACACTTTTTATCCGAGAAACACTATTTTCCCTCACGTAGATCCAAAGACATTAATTGTTGGGAACTTTAACACACCACAGTCCCCACTAGATAGATCAACCCACAAAAACTCAACAGAGATACCGCAGATCTAAACAAATGCATAGATCAACTAGATTTAATAGATATCTACCGAATATTTCATCAAGCAGCATCAGAACACACGATATTTCTCAGAATCACAGGAAACATTTTCCAAAGCAGACCACACTTTAGGTCACAAAGCAACCTCGTCCAAATTCAGAAACATTGAAGTTATGCACTACATTCTCTCAGACCACAAGGAAATAAAATTTGAACTCAACACCAAAAGCCACCAAAGAAAGTCCTGTAACACATGGAGACTGAACAACACACTGTTGAATCATGATAGGGTCAAGGAAGAGATTAGAAAGGAAATTCAAATGTTCCTGATATTCAACAAAAATCAACAGACAAATTACCAGCTCCTCTGGGACACAGGAAAGGCAGTACTCAAAAGCAAGTTTACAATTCTGAGTTCCTACATCAACAAATTGGATCTATCTGAAACCCATAATTTAATGAGATATCTGAACCTCCTTGAAAAAGAGCAGGAAGCTAAACCCCAATCCAGTAGACAGAAAGAAATAATTAAAATTAAATCAGAATTAAATTAATTAGAATCCAAAAAGCCATAGAAAGAATCAACAAAACAAAGAGTTGGGTCTTTGAAAAAAATAGCAAAACTGACAGACCCTTGGAAAATCTTATCAGAAAAAGAAGAGAATACACCCAAATAAACAAACTCAGAGGTGAGAATGGAAACATCACCATAGAAACAACCAAGATTCAGAACATTATAAGGGAATACTTCTCAAACCTTTATGCTAATAAGTTTGAGAATCTGGAAGAAATGGACGATTTTCTTGCAAATATCAACATGCCAAAACTAAACCAAAATGATTTAAACCAACTTCATAGACCCATATCAAGCATCGAAATAGAGACAGCAATAAGAGATCTCCCATCTAAGAAAAGCCCAGGACCTGACAGATTTACAGCTGAATTCTACAAGGCCTTCAAAACAGAGCTCACACCAATACTCCTCCAACTCTTCAATGACATTGAATGAGAAAGTTCACTACCAAACTCCTTCTATGAAGCCACTGTAACCCCCACCCCAAAACCAGGCAGGGACTCATCAAATAAAGAGAACTATAGACCCATTTCTTTGATAAACATCGATGTAAAACTTATCAACAAAATTTTGGCCAATCAACTTAAACAATTCATCCAAAAAAATCAAATGATGCATTTAAGGGATGCAAAGCTGGTTCAATATATGCAAATCAATTAAAATAATTCATCACATCAACAAGAGCAAGGATAAGAACCACATGATTATCTCAATAGATGCAAAAAAAGCATTTGACAAGATCCAACACCCCTTTATTATGAAGGCTCTGGAAAAACCAGTAATCTATGGAACATTCCTCAATACAATAAAGGCTGTATATGACAAACCAACAGCCAGCATTATACTTAATGGTGAAAAGTTAAAGCCATTTCCTCTAAACTCAGAAATGAGACAAGGATGTCCACTCTCTCCACTTCTCTTCAATTTAATATTAGAATGTCTAGCTACAGCAATAAGATAAGATGCAAATATAAAGGGGATCCAAATAAGGAAAGATGAAGTAAAACTCTCCCTCTTTGCAGATGACATGATCTTGTATTTAAAGAATCCCATGGACTCCACTCCCAAATTACTCGAGCATATTCGAAACTTTGGCAAAGTAGCAGGGTATAAAATTAACCCTCAAAAATCAATGGCTTTTCTGTATGCCAACAATGAAAGGAGCACACCTGAATTCAGGAAAGCAACTCCTTTTCTAATATCCCCACAAAAAAATAAAATACTTAGGAATTAACCAAAGAAGTGAAGGACCTCTATGATGAAAACTTTAAAAACCTGAAAAAGGAAATCAAAACAGAACTTGGAAAGTGGAAAATCCTCCCATGCTCCTGAATCGGGAGGATCAACATTGTGAAAATGGCAATACTTCCCAAGGCTATCTACAAATTCAATGCAATATCTATCAATATTCCAACCTCATTCTTCAATGAAATAGAAGAAACAATCCAAAAATTCATATCCAACAATAAAATACCCTAAATAGCAAAAACGATCTTTAATAGAATAGTGCTGGAAGAATATTCACACCAAATTTTGAACTCTATTACAAAGCCATAGTTATCAAAACTGCTTGGTACTGGCACAAGAACAGACCTGAGGACCAACAAAATAGAACTGAAGACCCAGAAATGAACTCACAGACCTATAGCCACCTAATCTTTCATGAGGGAGCTAAAAAATTAGAATGTAAAAAAGACAGCCTTTTCAGTAAATGGTGCTACAAAATTGGTTAATCACCTGTAGAAAACTAAACTTAGATCATTATATAGATCCTTATATATCACCCTGCACCAGAATCAACTCCAAATGCATCAAAGACCTGAAAATCAAAGCAGACACCCTGAAATCATTACAGGATGAAATAGGAGAAACCCTAGGTCTCCTTGGCATAGGCTGAAATTTTCTTAATAGAGACCCAGAAACACAACGAATCAAAGAATGGTTGGACAAATGGGAATGCATGAAACTGCAGAGTTTCTGCATGGCAAAGGACATAGCAAGATCAATAGGAAGCCCATGGATTGGGAGAAGATCTTCAGTAGCCATACAACAGACAAGGGCCTCATATCTACAATATATTTAGAACTCAAAAAATTAAATCCCCCAACAACAAATCCTCAAAGAAACAACTGCCTGAAAAATAAGTGGGCTAAAGATTTAAAGAGAAACTTCTCTTAAGAAGAAAGAAGGATGGCCAATAGACACATGAAGAAATGCTCAACTTCTCTAACCATAAAAGAAATGCAAATCAAAACAGCATTGAGATTCTACCTCACCCCAATTAGAATGGCTATAACCAGGAACTCTAATAACAACAGATGCTGGAGGGAATCTGGCCAGAAGGGAACCCTACTGCCTTGTTGGTGGGTGTGTAAACTTGTTCAACCACTTTGGAAAGCAGTATGGAGTTTCCTCAAAAGACTCCACAAAGAGCTCCCCTATGACCCAGCAATCCCAGTTTTGGGCGTTTACCTGAATGATAACAAGACCATACTAAAGCTACCAGCACAACTATGTTTATTGCAGCATTGTTTACCATAGCTAAGATATGGAACCAACCCAAATGCCCCTGAGTAGATGAATGGATCAAGAAAATGTGATATATGGGCTGGGAAGGTGGCTCCGTGGTAGAGCATTTGCCTTGCATGCCTGAGGCCCTGGGTTTGATTCCTTGGCAACACATAAGCAAAAAGAAAAGAAAAGCCGGAAGTGGCTCTGTGGCTCAAATTGTAGAGTGCTAGCCTTGAGCTGAAGAGCTAAGGGACAGCGCTCAGGCCCAGAGTTCAAGCTCTACAACCAGACCCCCCCTAAAACAAGAAAATGTGGTATATATACAATGGAATTCTATGCTTCCATTAGAAAGAATGGCATTGTCCCATTTTTTTACAAATTGGAAAGACTGGGAAAAAATTATATTAAGTGAAGTATGCCAGGCCAAAAAAACATAGTTCCCATGGTTTCCCTTATTTGCATAACTAGTATATGTCTGGGACAAGCCAAAAAGATCAAGAATTATGCACATATGACTAGATAAGATGATGTTAAGCAAAATGAACCCCAAGATAGAGACACAATTTTTTCTTTCTTTCTATTGTTTCTAACATATTTATATTGTACCACGTGATTTTCTGTTGCTTTGTATGTTCCTCCCACACAGTATAACCACTGTCTTCACTGTATTTTATGTGGGTCTAATTTTGGAAGGGGAAGGGAAAAAACAAAATGTTTAAAAAGGGATACAGGTTGTCCCATTGTAACAATAAGATGTACAAGACACTATGTTGAAAAATGAACTTTACCGTTTAGGCTAGGGGGGAGAAGTGGGCAGAGTGTAATTGTGGAGGTGGGAGGGAAGGGATGGTAAGGGAAAAACAAAATGCTGAAACGATGATACAGGTTGACCCATTGTAACAGTAAGACGTACAAGACACTATGTTTAAAATGAACTTTACAACTCTTTACAACTTTGGGGGAGGAGGGAAGAGTTGGGGAGGTGGGGAGGAAGGGATAGTAGGGGAAAAACAAAGGAGGGGGTAACAATGCTCGATAAGAAACGTACTCATTACCTTACTCGTGTAACTGTAACCCCTCTGTATAGTGTCTTTACAATAAAAAATATTAAAAAGAGAAGAAAAACCCCAAGTCACCTGTCAAAGTTCACAAAGCACAAAGCAGAATGAGGTTTTTGCTCCTGGATTTCAGATGGTTTCTACGACGCATACTGGACCTGGTCAAATGTACGTGGGAATTTGAGGGCCACTCATGAGATGGGTAGATTTTCCTCTTTATGGTTTCTTCCTTTCCCAATCTCATTCTTGGTGCACCTCAACAGCCACATCTTGAATAAATATTTTCTTTGGTTACTTCTATGCTAAAATCCTGTAGTAGTCATGACTCCACTAGACACAGACCCAATTTTGTGGGATATCTGGTTTGCTACTTAACTTCTCCAAATGGCTCATGTGTTTGAGCAAGTGATGCACTGCTCACAAAGATTTATTTATCTTAAAGATCTTTAAGGTCTTCTTCCATTGATGGCAAAATATATTTTTCCTACCCTACCAACATGATTACTGTCTCATGTGCTATGTTGAAAACTTTTAAAGCCTGTTTACTGTCTCAGTAAAAAAAAAAAGCAATCCTTTAAACTAGTAATTATAATATTTTTTGGTATGAGTGGAGAATGGGAAGAACAGAGGGTAGATAATGATAGAAAAATAATCACACTCACAGGTGTGGCTGCTAAATCATGCATCCAATAGTACAGTATGTATTTGAATTTAATGCTTTCAATGAAACTAATTTAGATATAATTATAAGTATTGATTGTTTTCTTTTTGTTCAAATTTTGCATGCATAGAAAATGAGGCTTCTTTATGCTGTTCTAACAAATGCTCATCATCCAATATTCCATGAGTTTCCAAGAGAATTAATACTTCAAACAATACATAGGAAAAATGAGCTAAGTAGTTCTTTAAGATGTAAATAATGACATAATAAAATGTTAAATGGATAGAACTAGAGATCATCATGTTAAATGAGATAAACTAAGCTCAGAAAGATGAATATTTGGATGTTTTCACTCATTTGTGTAAGTTAGACTTGAAGAACATACCTAATCATGGTTATGTACATAGATATAAATATACACATATGGAACTATGTAGATGACGAGCAGAAATGGGGAGATGTACAAAGATGATGTAAGGAATCTCTATGAAAGTTATGAATCAATTGAGGATGAAAGAAAGAAAGAGAGCAAAAGAGATAATGTGATTAAAATATACTGACTTCTAAATACATATCTAAAATCCTTAGTATAATCAATGCACACTAAAAAAAATTTACAGTAAGACAAAATGGGCTTTTTTGGGATATGGGTAGCAGTTGGAAGGAGGTAGGCCATGAAAGTGGATGTAGTCCAGCTAGTTTACTCATAGATGTAAGAACAGAACAATAAAAACCTGTTGAAATTGTTTTCTAACTAGGAAAGAGGTAAGGAAAGTTGATGGAAGAGGTGAGAGTGATTGGAATACATTGTATGCACATATAAAATGTCACAATGAAACACAAATTATGAGAAGACAGACCTCAACATTTAATAAGCCCCCTAAATCCATAAACCTCCCGTTAGTAGCTGTAATCAATGGAACCAAATTAGGAAAATGCATACAAATATTTTGGTATCTTCTTTTATCCCTAAGCTTTTGCAAATTTCTAAAGTAGCCTTAAGAGGAAAAGGGCCTTCTCTTCTTTTCGATATGCCACATTCTCCTCTTATTAGAAGTCTGTCATTGAAGAAAGAAGTGAGAATTTTCCCACTTCTAGAGGAAAGTATCCATCTAATTTTCTTGTCATATGCTAAGAAGAGAAATAATGAATCTAGCCAGCACTCTTTTACCACTATAATAAGATGCATAAGGCTAAGACATGGTATAATTTTATTTGCATGTCAGCAGCTGAATATTAACTATGTCTTTCTCTTTGTTTGCTACACTATCAGTTCCTAGAGTTGTCCCAAGAAATGTTTACTTGTGGGAAACTAGGTCAAAAGTCTTACTTTTAAAAAAGCAAAAGGGAAATGCACATTAATAATTTCAAACCATATTCCCATTATACCTCAATGCAAGAATATACAAAATGAATATGATTGATATATTCAGTAGACCAGCGGTCTAAATAGATAGTTTTGTTTAGTAATTGTTTTCTAATTATGTATTTTGATTTTTAGGAATCACAATAGTGTAAAGGAGTTGAATTGTGAATATTTCATAGATGTGTACAGTGTACCTTGAGTGAGCTCACCCCTTCCAGTCTATTCCTGTCTGTCCCCCTTGCCTTTCAATCAGTATTTAGTGGGTTTCATTAGACAATCTTCATATATATACATGCAATATACTTCTAACTGCTCCAGTCCTGGTACTCTCTCCTCTCTCTCTCTCCTCCTTCTCACAATAGGCGTACTGTCCTTCTTTTAAATTCATGTCCCACTATTGCTATTATTATTAAATTAATAGGCTAAGCTCTAACTCCAAATGATCATTCTATTACTACTTTTCAAATCATGAAAAGGAATAAATGAAGTAGTGTGGGTGAACCATATAAGTTGTTGTCATAAATGTGGATCCTCAGCAGCATCATTACAATTCATAAATGAAATCCATTTTTAAATGTCCCAGAAAATAAAATGCAATATTCCTCTTTGAAGGCCTCAGTTCCTTTAGGTACTAATTTAAGCCTGCTGATAAAAATTATCTAAAATTATCCAAAATAAATGAAATAAGTTGAATAAATAAATTAAAGTACCAAATAACTTAAGTTTATACATGTTCTATTTCTGAGGGCATGTAAAAGTTATGGTTAAATAAACCTAATTTGATTTCTATAAAATATGAGCCAGAGTTGCTTTAATCATTTGTAAATAATATTTGGATCTTAGGTAAACAGTTAGCTTTCAGGCATCCCAGGTCTGTTTCTAAATCTTGTGATTTACCCATACTGGTTTCAGATTCAGTGGCTGTCCAGTGGTTGGGGTGAATGGCTGCTTCTTTATGGCCTCCTTGAAGTAAGATGGCACATGTTATCCTCCAACTACAAAAACAGCCCAATGCTTTCTTCACTCAGGCAATATTTCATTCACTCCGTCCAAAGGTGAAGAGTAACACACTGTGTGTAACTAAATAGGTTGAAAATAACTAAATGTAGGGTGCAGGATTTCTGCCCCTGGCCATGAGGAAGTAAACGGAAAGGAACTTACCTGTTCTGCAAAAAGCCAGGATGCTGTTAAAACTCATGCCCAGGCATTAGACCACAAGAAGTGATGAATACCAATCTAGAAGGAATGAAAAGAAAAGGAAAGGAAAGGAAAGAAAGAAGGAAGGAGGGAGGGAGGGAGGTAGGAAGGAAGGAAGGAACGAAGAAAGAAAGAAAGAGAGGAAGAAAGGGAGGGAGGGAGGGAAAGGAAGGAAGGAAGCAAGAAGAAAGGAGGGAAGGAAGCAAGAAAGGAGGGAAGGAAGGAGAGAGAAAGAAAGAAAAAGGAAGGAAGGAAAGAAAGAAAGAAAGAAAGAAAGAAAGAAAGAAAGAAAGAAAGAAAGAAAGAAAGAAAGAAAGAAAAAGAAAGAAAGAAAGAAAGAAAGAAAGAAAGAAAGAAAGAAAGAAAGAAAGAAAGAAAGAAAGAAAGAAAGAAAGAAAGAAAGAAAAAAGCATGGCTATTCCTATAATTCTCCCAACATAATTCTTCTTGCTGGAAACATCATTGAGACCGTGCTTCAGGAGGGAAGACCTAAAGCAGAACACAGATGCCTCATGCATGAGAAGACACAGCCCAGTGCACTTTAGGCAGTTTCTGGAAATGAAAGAACAGAAGTCCAGAAGAGAAAGCACTGCAGAAAGAATTGGTTCCCAAAGCACACAGCAGCTACCTTTGCTCTTGCTGACGACAAAGCCATAATGCAGAGGGCAGAGGAAAAACAACAAACAAACAAAAAAACAAAAACATGATCTGAAATAAGATCAAGACTTCGCATGAGGCAAGGGGATATTTGAGTTTTGACTAGCTATGGTAACTTCCTTTCTGAGCATATGGACATTCAGTAAAAACCCCAAAAAGGATTTGCTTTAATACTATTTATAAATTAGGCATAGATAGAAAACTCTAAGTCCAAAAGTCAGAATTAACTGATATCCAAAGCAGATGACCTTCTATGAAAATGATATGTCAGATTATTTTATCACATAAACATAGATGAAAATATCTGTTAAAATGCACAAAAATTATAATAAAAAGGTCAAAGTCATCAGTAAATGGGCATAACCTCAGAAATATAAGATTAGATTAACATTGGAAAATCAATTGAAAACATATTAGCAGAAAACATATTTTATGCACATATATAAACTGAATTTAAAACAGATAAACAATCAATAATAAGCATCTGAAAATATGCTTAATATCATTGATCATCAGAGAAATACAAATTAAAAGCCCACATGCTGTCACCACCTATAATCATAATGAACATTAAGAATATAGATAGTGACAAAATATTGTGAAGAATGTGAAACTGGAAATAACCACACATTGCTGGAAGTATAAAATGAACAAATCCTTATGAAAAACAACTTTGACAATTTTTTTTCACAAAGTTAAGCAAGTGCTTGTCAGATAATACAACAACTCTATCCTTAGATAGTTGTAGAATAAAAATGTAAGCATGTATGCGCATGCATGTTCACAGAAGCTTTGTATCAATAAATGTAAAACAACCCAAATATCTTCAAATAGATAACTGGTAAACAAATTTTGGTATATCCATAATGCAGAATATTACCCAGTAAGAAATACAGTCTATTAGTTCACTATTAGTTCACATAACATGGATAGCTCTCAAAAATATTATACTTAGTGAAAAAGCAATATTTAAAAGAATACAAATTCGCTGGGTGCCGGTGACTGTAATCCTAGCTACACATAAGGCTGAGATCTGAGGATCACGGTTCAAAGCCAGCCATGGCAGGAAAGTCCCCGAGACTCTTATCTCCAATAAATCACTGGAAAACCAGAAGAGGCCCTGTGGCTCCAGTGGTAGAGCGCTGGCCTTGAGCTGAAGAGCTGAGGGACAGCACCCAGGCCCAAAGTTCAAGCCCCACGACTGACAAAAAATATTAAAAAAGAATACAAATTCCATGGGTCAACAGAAAGGAAGTCATAGGAAAAGCAATCAAGTCTACATTGATTAGTTATCAACAATTGGCTAAGTAGGAGTGTGACTGAAAGGCACAAGGCAGAGTGCTTTAGGACGATACAAATGTTTTCTAGATTGACTTTATGCATGTTTTGACTCACACAATTATGAATCTATAATGGATTTTATTGTGCATGTTTTTTATATCAAGCTATACAGCTTTTTATATAAAGCTGTATTTAATTTATCATTATTATATTTAAATAGTTGTACAAATGTCTTTAAATAGTTTAAATATATTTAAATAGTTGTACAAATGTCTTTTAATTCAGTGTGTCAATGCATATGTGCATTGCATCTTGATCACTGACATTGTCTATCATTCTCCCAAAACTCCAGCTATGTTACACGGTTGTATTTCCACATATGAACTTTGAGTGTTATAACTATCCTTCCTCTTTCCACTTGTCAACTCCTTCCCCTTAGCCTCATCCCTCTCAAGACATGTTTTAGCTTCCTTATATTCATGTTATTATTTATTTTGTCATTCATTGTTCAAAGGGGTTATACCATGGAAATCCACACCTGTATGTACCATAATTAAATCAGTCTGCTCATGTGCATATGCATACTGACCTGCATGTTTTCACATATTTGTTTTCATTGTAGATATAACTTCCATATATGAGAAAGAGCATGTGCCCTTTATCTCTCTGAGCATGACTTATTTCACTCATAATTTTTTCCATGTCTCTTTTTCTGCAAATGACATGTTGTTGCTGATAGATAAATAAAATACTGTGTGTGTGTGTATGTATGTGTATTCATATTGTCTTGATCCATTTCTCAGTTGTAGGACATCTGGTCTGTTTTCCTAACTTAGCTATGGTTAATAGTGCAGCGATGAACATAGGTATGCATATGATTTATTGTATCTAATACCTCAAAAAAGAAAAAAAAAGAAGAGTAATTCACTAAGTGCATTTCCTTTTGAATTTGTATTTTCCAATTCATATTATTCATTAGATCATATTTGCTCAACCTTCACTCACTATAACAGAAATCTATACATGACATTATTATTCAAAAATTATTTCTTTTAAAGCTCTATCAACTGTAGGTAATATTTTCTAAAAAGGATTATAAGCGTCCTAATTATTTGGAAACTCCTTTGAAATAATGACATAAGCATTATACAATGAGAGGCACTGATGGATGAGAAAACACCTGAGATTCATCTAAGTGCTCTTTTGTATAGTTGTGGAGGAAGAATGACAGGTTTCAAAGAAAAGATATTGATTTGCCATTAGTAAACCTTAGGGAAAAGGAGGTTTCATAGAAATATAATTAAGTCTAAATCCAAAATCTTGAATCAAATCTGAGAGGCTTAGCATGATTAAAAAAAAAAACTTCTATAATTCCAGCTACTTGTGAGGAATAGGCAGGAAAATCACAATCTGAGGCTGGCCTGGTAGAAAGTACAAGACTCTATCTGAAAAAGGACTAAAGCAAAAAAAAAAAATATTGGGAGTTGGCAAAAAATGTTGGGAGTCTGACTCAAATGGTAGACTGCTTACCTAGTGAAGGAAAGAGAAAAGAAAGGAAGGAAAGGAAGGAAGGAAGGAAGGAAGGAAGGAAAGAAGAATGGAGGGAGGGAGGGAGGAAGGGATGGAGGGAGGTAGGGAGGGAGAGAGGGAAGGAAAGGTATACCTTAATCTTGCCAAAGAACTTGTGAGATCTTACTAATCAGTTGCCAAAACCAATTGATATAAGAACTGTTAGGTTTTGATACAACCATTGTTAGGAAGGAGATGGATAATTTTTCTTGTGTTATAAAGGATCTAAAAACAGTACTTACTTCCTCTAGAGGAAAATAAGTAAATGCTTCAAAGTGAAAAGAAACTGATAATTTCCTTTGACTATATCTAACCTTATTTAATTAGCATAATTTTTCAAATTAGAAAGCTACCAAACTTATTTTTCTTACTACTAACCAGAGAAAAAAGGATATGAACTTGCAAATATATAAAAGGATCTGAAGTAATCTTTAAAATGCAGTCTGGGGAAAAATTTCCTATCATCCTGGATAGCAATTTCAAAATGAAAATTAGTTTAATATTTGAATACCTTAAATGGCTTAGAAACAGTATAGAGACAGTATAGAGACAACATTGCTTACTTCTCTACATCTAGAATTTGCTTTTTAGAATAAAAATCCTTATTTTAAAAATGAAATGTCTTTGGCTTTTCCATAGCTTAAGGTATAAGCTCCAAATTCCCTGATCAGGAAAAGTAGGGTCATATCTCCTCTCATTCCATACTTCTCCATCAGATGGGTTTTCTGTGGTTTTACCTGCACTGAAAACTAATTGCCTGTCCTAGAAACTAAATAATCCCGATTTCTTACCCAGGCAGATTTTTTTTTGCACCTCTATGATTTGTACAAATTCTTCCCTCGTTCCTTTTTTCTTGGTATATGTCATTTCTCATGGACCAACAGTGGAGACTTAGACTCAGAGTCCTTTTCTCTCACACTACCTATTATACAACTCTTCTACAGTGTTAGGTAAGCGATGCTGCTAATTTTGTATGACAGCTCCCGATTATACTGCAAGATATTTTTTTTCAGGTCTAGAGTTAGATTCTATGAATCCCCACTGATTTCTAATTTGTTTTTCTGCCTTCCTTTATGTGTTACTTATGCAAAATAGACTCACAACATCAGTTCAATTGAATTTCATTGATTATCATCTTGTTTGTGCTTACTTTTGTGGAGTGGGGGCAGGGAAGTGGTGAAGTTTTGGGGGTTTGTTTTCTTTTTGTCTGACTCTATTCATTACATTTATTGGTTTTTATAAAACCAATAAGAGATAACAAAATATGCTTCATTTGTGGTGGTTAGAAAACCTTATTTCTGACAAGGGATTGTTTGGATACTTAGAGCATCACTTTCTGCCACCCAAAATTATCATCACGGGCAGATGGGCACTGGTAGAGTATGGGAAACACAGGTGTATTGCTCATCATTTAACACATGATTTCAAGGATCATATTCATCTGAAGACCAAGTGTTCTCTGTACCTCAGAGGAAAATAAACCCTTACTTGAGAAATAGCAAAAGAGGAGCTTGGGTAATTAACACTATTGGAAAACTCTACATCTATTTTATATTTTTTTTCATTCTATTGTAAAAATAATGTATTGAGTAAAGGATGTTAAGGATACAAACTCTCCAATAGCTTTTTCTGACAGCTCAGGTTCCCCTAAATAACTAAACATTCCAACTCCCTAAAGTGAAAAACATTACAACTGCAAGGCAAGACAAAATCTGACTTGGGAAATTCTTAACTTTATTCATAGCACTGTTATTTGGATGGATTACAATTCATTTTCTCAGATCAATTATCCACATGCCAGCAAGTCAATTTAGTTGCTTAATTAATCAAATAATCAATTAGAGACTGGTCCAATAAAATCACCTACCCACAATACACTCAATAGACATCAGATTATTCTTTCATTTCCAGCTACATAACTCAGGGCCACTAAGCCAACCTCAAAGACTCAGGATTACCCATTGGTTCCCTTTTGGTCAATTTCTTACTCCATGTGCAGGTGAAGCCTGGTATGAAACTTTATCGTAGGGCACATAACATGTTGGAAAAAAGCTAAGCTACAGTACAAAATCACAGCTGGCCATTTAAATACAAAACAAAAGAATAAGTATTTATTTCTGTGAGTATACGAGAGCCCAAGTTATCCCTCTCAAGTCATTTTCAAACAAATAAGACCCTGGTTTCTTCACTTGATTATATGGAACACTAATTACAGGTGATTCTCTGTGCAATTATAAATATTTGTACTCAATATATACTATATAAAAAATGAGCTCTAACTTGTGGGTAAGGGAGGGGGAGGGAACATGGGGGGAGAATGAAGGAGTAATATTGTTCAAAAAGCACTGTACTCATAACTGACTTATAGACTTGAAATCCCTTTGTATCATTCTTTAATAATAACAATAAAAATGTAAAAATAATATTTTATCTGTCTATCAAAACAAAACCCCAGGAGAAAGGGATTATCACTAGTCCTGTTATATTAATGAATGTAAGACTGTCACCCAAAGACTAGAATTGAATCTAAGCAGTAATTATAATTAAAAATCACATTAAATTGATCTAAGCAGAATTTATTTTCTACATTGCATTTTTAAGATTGTAAGTATCTTTCCTCAATAATTTTTAATCATTTTTAGACTTATAGGTGTCTGGGACATCATTTGTTGTTGCTGTTGGTGTTGTTCCAGTAATGGGGCTTGAATTCCAGGCCTGGGCTAGTACTCTACCAATTGAGCCACAGTTTCACTTCCGGATTTTGTGGTTAATTCAAGATAAACCTCACAGAATTTTTTTCTGCCCAGGCTGGTTTTGAAGCTTAATCCTCAGATCTCTCAGCCTCTACAGTAGCTAGAATTACAGGCATGAGCCACCAGTGTCTGACTGACTTCTGTTTCTGAATTCAAAATGACCTCCTTTTGAAAATGTCACATGAATTACTTAAAAATTACTTATTCTTTGAATATGTTATCTAACTTCCAAGAGCTTTTAGAATCCTGACCAGGTGTCTTTTAACCATGGCTTATCCTAAAAATCAGCATTACCTGCAATCTTGGGATGTCCTGAGGTGGCAGAAATTGTTTAATGAGTTTTCAACAAAATGAGAACAATAAGTAAAAGGGGAATTTTTAGCTCCTGTATAATGGACCTGGGTTTCACACAAATAAGCAAATTGTCTGATTTTCTGGGAACTAGGATGCCAATTGATAGGAGAAAGAGCCATCTTGCAATTTATCTTTAAGCTGGGTTTCCTGCCATTTCTGAAAACAGGTAAACTCAATTTGCTAATAGGGTATTGGGGACTGATGGTCTACAGTGCTGATCTTTCAATTCCTAAAGAGACTTCAGTGAGCCAATACATGTCTCAAGATCAGGATGGGGTTAAAAGTTTGATCCTAGGAAGGCCATCAGGAAAAGAAGGGACCTTGGGGTACAGTGTAGTCCCAATTCACAACTTCAACTTCACTCATAGACGTGTGGAGAAATATATGTGAACATATCTGTGTTGTCCTAATTATTAAGAAGAGCTAAAAGGGAAGATTTAACAGACATAAAAATATTTCAATGAGGGCGGGGAAGGTGGCTCAGTGGTAGAGCGCTTGCCTTGCATGCATGAGGCCCTGGGTTCGATTCCTCAGCACCACATAAGCAAAAAGAAAAAAGCTGGAAGTGGCACTGTGGCTTAAGTGGTAGAGCACTAGCCTTAAGCTGAAGAGCTGAGGGACAGCACCCAGGCCCAGAGTTCAGGCCCCATGACAGGACCCAAAATGTATATATACCTATTTCAATGAATATTTATCTAAAATAATATCTTAGCACAAAATCCAAAGGTAAATACACAACAACCTATGTCACTTTGGAGACCATGATGCTGCTCTCAAATACATGAAAGGTTGCTATTGAGAGAAGAATTAGACCTATTCTCTGTAACTCCAATGAGCAGAACTAGGATCAAAAAGTAGAAATTAATTGTGATTAAAAAAAGATTCAGCATAATCATCTTCCCTATAATTTTTTATCTGAGAACTTACAATTGACTCTACTGTAGTTTTTCTTTTCTATGATATATCCATTAACCTCCTTGATATTTCCTATTGCTTGAACTTCATAGAAACTAATTTGGCAAAGTTATAAAAAGAGAAGACTTTGCAGTTTCTGTAGAAATGCAGACGTCTTACAAAAAGTAAAAATGTTTCTGAATATAACAAAGGTCTGATTAATTCGGCAGTGGCTTATGGAATATGTGTTATATATTATTTAATTATTTTCTTTAAGGAAGTACAAATCAGAGTGCTTGTTTTCTGGGTAAATAATAATGACTGCCCTGCATTTCTTTGCAGCCACCATCAGTGTAAGATTTTTATTTTATGGGTGTGGATCTTGAACTCTGGGCCCGAGTGCTGTCCCTCAGCTCTTCAGCTCAAGGCTAGTGCTCTACCACTTGAGCCACAGTGCCACTTTCAGCATTTTTCTGTTTATGTGGTACTGAGAAATTGAACCCAGGGTCTCATGCACATGAGGCAAACACTCTACCACTGAGCCACTTTCCCAGCCCACAGTGTAAGAATTATACAGGTCATCCAGAGCAATGCTTCCCACTGGTCCCTGTAGAGAGAATGAGGAATAGCAGAGTTGCCAACAGCCATGTTTCTGGTCATTGAACTGTAATGTAGCCAGAGGTATATTTGCATCTAAGTATTGACATCTGTGATATTCTCTGTCCTCTTGCACGTTTAGAACACCAATATTTACTACGTGGGAAAATACAATTTTGACTAATATCTAGAATTATGTTTCATTCTAGGCTAATAAGTAAAAGAAATATCAAAAAAGATGCACTCGTCTCCGGGTGCTGGTGGCTCATGCCTGTAATCCTAGATACGCAGGAGGCTGAGATCTAAAGATCGTGGTTCAAAGCCAGCCCAGGGAGGAAAGTCAATGAGAGTCTTATCTCCAATAAACTACCAGAAAACCAGAAGTACTACTGTAGCTCAAGTGGTAGAGTGCTCACCTTGAGCTGAAGAGCTGAGAGAAAGAGCCCAGGCCCAGAGTTCAAGCCCCATGACCAACAAAAAAAATGCACTAATGACTTATACACTTTGGTGGGCAACAGGGCCCTAGAGACTTGATCCAATTACTTCAGGGACCATATTGCCGCCTGACCTATACACCTCCCCCTCTTCCTCCCACGTCTTCCCACGCAAGATGTTGTGTTTCATTCAGCTTTCCAAAATTATTCCCCATGTGAAAAAACAAAGCAATAGTTAAGGTAGCCATTCCATGACACCATTGCTTTCAGGAATCATAAACTCTAATTCCATACAATTCATTGAGGCTTTTTCAAAGATGACTTTAGCCTTGGGTAGATAAGTAGTGAAAATATAACAACATTTAAGTTAGTGTTCCAGCATTTATTCAAACACAAGCCATTTCCTCCTTAGCACATGCTATAGCACTTCATCGATCTAATGCTGCATGAAAAATAGCTTAGCAAAAGCATCACATACATTCACCCATGTGTATGCACATATATGCACCTATGTGCAGGTGCATGCATGCGTGCATGCATACATCTTTAAACAGTACCAATGAACTACCAACTCCTAGTCTGAGAGTGACATTTTACAGATGCACAAATCCTTCTAGTAACAAAGGCTAAATCTTCAAGACAAGTTAGAAAGTTGGAATAAATGTGTGTCAAGTCTGAATAATAAATATTTGCCAGAACAGGTTTAAATATTTATATTTTTGAGCCAATAAGTCAGAAATCTGCCTTAAGGAGGAAAAACACAAGACTCAGGCAAATATTTATGCCCCCAAATTTTTATTGCAATGTTATTTATAATAGCAAAAAAATAACTAGATGCAACATAAATATCCAACAAAGGAAGAATTGAATAAATTATGAAAACCTCTTTCATTTAGATTGTTACTCATGATTAAAAATTATGTTTGCTAAGAGTACATAATGGAGAAAGACATTTATAATACTGCATCCAGAGAAAAAGCTTTAATATTGAGAATTCCATAGTCAGTAGAAGGCGCATCACATAGAACAAGGCTACATAGCAAAGAAACACACCAGAATGTTGAAGATGTTATTTGCAGAGTGATTCAATGAATGAATGTGGTTTTTCCCCTTATCTATCTTGATATAAATAAAACATTTTCATAAATGACATATATGGTGTTGATTGGCTAGAAACAGATAAATTTCGGTTGCTAATGAAACTATGGATAAGTATTTTGGAGATGGCCCTCTCTAGACTTTTTATCTCCTAGTGAATTCCTTCCATAATCACATTTCCCCACAATATAATTGGGAATTGTGAAAATAAGAAAAGAAGAAGTTTAACAAAGGACTCTGACTTCCCCCAACATCATTCCTGTACAGAGAATTTTGATTGACACAATTCAGGGACACTTGACCATCAGGAGGAGAAACTCCTCTCCAGAGCAGTGAACAGTGACCTCGGTCTTTTTCTCTTGGGATCTTACCCCCTTAAAAGCATCAGTCAAGTTCCAAATCAACCCAGTAAAATTGAACCTAAAGCAAACCATTATTAGTTTGTCTTGGCAGCTCTGTTCAACTCCCTGGGAATTAAGAGCAATATGTTGCTAGGCTGTGGCCTCAGATGTGGGACTTGGTTGAACACACAACTGTAAATCCAGCGAGGAGGAGGAGGAGGAGGGGGAGGGGG
>NW_012267265.1:13189329-13199397 GCF_000151885.1 Dipodomys ordii | reverse complement strand
TATGTGGTGCTGAGGAATTGAACCCAGGGCCTCAGGCATGCAAGGCAAGCGCTCTACCACTGAGCCACCTTCTCAGTCCTCACTATGACTTTTTAAACAATTAAAGAACATTATCTTTTTTAAGGAGCACAATTGAGCTGACAGCACAAAAAAAAAAAAAACAGAAAAAAAGACCAAGAAACAAAAAAGAAGGATAAAGACATCCCAGAAAACAAAATGCTAAGAGATATGAGAGAGAGAGAGAGAGAGTTGGTTGACAATTGTTACTCATAATGTGGAGAACAGAGCAACTAAAAGAGGGGAGGGATTCAAAATACAGCAAAAGAATTACCAAAACAAAAATTAAACCTGAAGACTGAAATGGCTATATATCAAGAAAGAAAGGGGGGCAGTTATCCAAACTAAAATGGGGTCCTAGGAAATCTGATAAGAGATTTTAATATAAAATGATTAACACCAGGGGATCTTTAGGGGAAATCAAAAATCTACAATGATTCTTTAAAATCCTATAAATGATCAAGGATTCTGTCAGAAAAGTCAGGGTATATGCATTTGCCTAAGGAAGAAAGCAAGAGGAAGTATGAGCTTGTCAATGCCATCATCTTTTTTGGAACTGGCTAATCTGGGAAAAAATAACCTTATCAAATATAAACAAATAAATGGATGCTCTAAGCTTTATGGAGATTTTTCGCTTTAGGGACATATTTAGAAATTCAAAAGACGTCTCTGGTGGTAAAGGAACATTTATCAGAGGTCCAGTGTGTCAGATAATTTAGCAATCCTTTTTAATTTCAAAGAAATTCACTCTGTTAAACATAGCTAAATTAAATTAATGCTTAAAATGAGTTTATAATGTAATCTATTTATTTTTCTGAAAGGATACTTTCAGAACCTATCTGTATGGTCAGATATGGTAGCAAAAATCTATTCTGCCAGATACGTAGAAGGTAGAAATCAGAAAGATCACACTTAACAGCCTGCTTAGGTAAAACAAAGTAACAAAAATAAATAAAAACATCAATAACAAAAAGCCATGTATGCTGATGCATACCTGTAATCCCAGCTCCACAAGAGACATAGGTAGAATGATTATGGTCTAGTTCAACCCTGGAAAAAAAAAATTCAAGACCCTAACTGAAAAAACAAAATAGCATTGGAGGTGTTGGTTCAAGATGTAAGCACCTACCTAGCAAGTACAAGGACTTACTCCCAAACCCCAAACTGCAAGAATAATAACAAATAACTATCTGAACATGTGGACAGAAAGATTTTTGAAATGATTTGTCAATTTTGGTTATTGGATGTGAAATTTAAGCTTTTTTTACTCTGTACGTTTCTGCATTGTTTGAATTTTGTGTAGGAAGATTTTATGAAAATAATACTCATGCCTTAATAAACAAATAAGAGCAGGCAGGAGAGCCTTAATCCCCAGCTCCCTCTTCTAATGACTGAAGTGGCATTTGAAATGCTTTCACTGAGAAGAATAAATAATTTGCACAGATTTAATGTTCCCAGTATGAGACTCGCATCAGTGTCAGCTGTCAGGGGTCATCCTAACAGGCAATAATTGAAGTGAGACGTCGACACCAAGTATATCATGACAGATGACAAGCAGTCGACAACCAGTGTCAACTCTACAATGGCTAAGATGAGGAGTGAAAGTTTTTGCTGCATCAATGTGCTTAATTATGGTCCTTTTAAGCTATTCATTTATACAGTCCTTGGAGGCAGACCACATAATTTGTCTTTTATTGATATATAGGGAAGTAAAGCTGCTTTAGTAATAATTTTACTCTTTGTGTGTGTGTGTGTGTGTGTGTGTGTGTGTGCGTGCACGCGCGTGCACACGTGTGCTGTTTTCAGTGCTTGAATTTTCAAGGCCTGGGCACTATCCTTGAGCTTCTTTTGTTCAAGGCTAGTGCTCTACCACTTGAGCCACAGCACCACTTCCAGCCTTCTCTGAGTTGAGTAGTTGGTTGGAGATGAGAGTCTCATAGACTTTCCTGCCCAGGCTGGCTTCAAACCATCATCCTCAGATCTCAGCCTTCTGAGTAGCTAGGATTGCAGGTGTGATCCACCAGTGCCCAACATCTCCTATTAATTTATACCTGTAGCAAATGCTACAGTGTAGCTTAAAGTACAGATTAAGGTCAGTGAGTTGTGTGGTTGATGTTGATGGCTGTAATTACAATAATCGTTGTCTAAATCTTCAGCAGTATCTTAGGTGAGGCATTTGGAGCTCTAACCAGGGTTGGGGGGAAAGACTCCTACATGACCTCCTTGCTTTCAATCTTTCTTCCACAGAACCCAATACCCAGCAATCCCCCTACAGTATCCCTTTGCAGAGTGTTTCCCAAGGCCCTTTCATTTTACTCTTAAAAAGTACTTAGTCAATACCCACTGCCTTTCCTCTAAAGTTTAAATTCAGTTGCGTCATCCAAGGTTCATCTGGCCCCTACCTCCCCTGCCAAATCAGGTTTTGAGAATGACAATTTCCCACTCTGTGTCTACATGAGGATGTCATTCCTCAGTCCTTAGCCTAGGCCTGGCTTCCTTCCACCATTTAACAATTCTGGGTGACCCAGAGACCAGATAGGGAAAATTGGGAAGAGTAAAGAGAACAGGTAATGCAAGTAACCTCTTTCTCAAGGGCAAAGTTTGCTCAGAGATAGCACAATTTCTTATTTCTGCTCCTCTGAGTCTTGACCTACAATTTTACCACCCCGGGTTTCAGAACTAAAGAGCTCATTTGGCCACAAATCTGGCCTCTCTATTAGTCAAAAAGGAATAGTTGACTCTCATTTCTTATTTCTTTTAATTTTATTAATGGACTACTATTTTAGAATACAAGGATGGTGTTCACTGGATGCCTTCTCTAAACACACAAAGAAATGCATTATTTTATATTTTTTAATGTCATTACAGACATCTACCTCTCAACACCCTGCCTCACTCAGCCCTAGTGGCTGTGAGCTTCCTCCTCCCAGATGTCCACCCTTTGCCCTCCACTTCTATGAGCTTTCCTCTGACCTCAAAGGAAAGAGAACTTTCTATACTTTAATATGCAAAACAATGATAATCTTCCATTCTCAGGCTAGGTAAAGAACTGATAACACATTGCACTTAGGCTGATTATTTTTACTAAATGTGAGAGGGTCAGACAAGACAGAGAGACCACCTACAAGCTTTTGGACTTGGGACCAACTTTTGGAGGTGAGAGCCGCAGGTGTCTCTGGTTGCCAAAGAGATGTTTGTGGTCCTAAGAGTGGGTTTTGAAACTGAAGACTGAGTTTAGCTGAGCATCTAGGGGGAGTGTGTAGCCTAAAGTTTCTGCTTGGTTAGAAGCATCACATCCAATCTATTGCCATTTTCTCCATTGCACTGTTAGGCCTGTAGTGAGAATAAATTAAACTCTCCATCATGGTGTAATCCAATTAGAACGTAAACACTGGTAAAATATCATTATGTGTTTTATTTCAGCTATGCTTTGTGTTTTGTTTCATTTTGTTTTAAATAAACTAAGGACAATATTTTCCTGAACAAATGAGAGGAAAATATTTATCAGTAGAGAGAGACTCTAGAATTCCCTTTAAAAGGAAACTTCATAAAAGTTTTGACTTTTTTATGTAGATGTTAGAAGACAGGTAGGTATTTATTGGTTTGTGTTTTTGAAAGTAATTTTCCTGTCTTGTCACTATGCTTTGTTTCCAGGAAAAAGAATCTGGATGTTTGTTTTGGATGTTTGTTCTGCTTCTCTTTTAGCATTGAAGACAAAAGAAAAATATATTATCCCATAATCTGTGAGTTACTCTTTGGCCTGTGGTTTGGTGATACAGCCCTTCCCCTCTACATTTCCTCAAGCCATTGAGTTCTGCCATCTGCAGCAGACCCTTCACAAGAGTCCATATTTGCCAATTGTACTGTGGGCCTTCAAAATGGTGGACAACAAAAACTTTTCATTTATTTTTTGATCAAGTTAGCCTATTTCATAGAGTCTGGCATGGTAGTCAAATATAGTCATCACTACAAAAGAACAAATATATTTACATGGTAATAAACTGATTCAAATAAGAGTGATGTCAAATAATTTGATGTTTTTGTATCTATCACATCTTCAAAACACTATTATGATAATATAATAAGAAATAGAAAAGGAAGCCACAGGTGTATATTAGCAAATAAAACACTAAAATGTATTATATTAATAGCTTAGTATTTTTAAGATGTCAGGGCTTTTCAACATCTCTTACAAGGCGAAAAGCCCCAAATGAAAGACTTATATTTAATGATTCTGCTAAGGTATATCACGAACCTGAAATTTGAGCATTCTTTTGTGTTTTGTTTTTAAAAAATATTTTAATGTAAATTGAGATGCAAAAATTGATTTTCTCCAAAAATCTTGATTGTTAGTACACTAAAATGAAGTTATTTTTAAAATTTTTTTTAGTAGTTGTGCAAAGGAGTTTGTTGCCATTTAACAAAGCAGTTTATGAATTCAATATATCTTGATCAATGTCACCTCTTTCAACATTCTCACTCTTTTTCTAATTCTTCTTAATTCTGTAGGCTATGCACTGGATTCTTGACTGCATTTGTTTATCCTTATTGGTTTATCCTTTTCCCCTTGGCCCCAGCCCACCCCTTTTTAGTACCCACTTCCTGGTGTTTTATTTTGTTGCATTTTGTCTTTCTCAGGCGTTACACTATTTGAGTACTCCCTTGAATCTACCATATTTCAGTTAATACATCTGTATATGCTTGCATATCACCCAATATATTACTTTTAAGCTGATATACTAAATCTAGTTTCCACATAGTTCACTAATTCTATTTAAAATATTTCGAGAGGAAATTCACAGGTATAACAGACAGCCAAATAATTTCTAATTTGTAATCAGCGAGACAAACTTCTTTCAAGGAAGTACAGTTTCAAAATTGAATCAATATCTCATTTTGGTTAAATTTTTCCATTAAAAATGAAATTAGTTGCAATTGTCAGGCAACAGGGCAATATCTCAACTTCATCTCCCTCTGCCATTTTCCCTGAGTAGAATGTTTGGCAGAAGCCACATTATGGAGTAAGACTTTTCTATTACATTAGGCCTCAACTCAAGGATTGAAGAGATCAGTTATTTCTTCCT
The DNA here is from genome assembly GCF_000151885.1 of Dipodomys ordii. Classification (NCBI taxonomy): domain Eukaryota; kingdom Metazoa; phylum Chordata; class Mammalia; order Rodentia; family Heteromyidae; genus Dipodomys; species Dipodomys ordii. Next base: position 13,194,256 of record NW_012267265.1, on the reverse strand, counting down.
GAAGAAATAATATCCTGTAGTAAGAATATAATGTATCACTTAACCTCTAATCAAAGTCAGCAGATTCATCACTGTTGGCCTTAACCTAATTATTGGGAAGTTAATATAAAATGTTCAAACACATACACACACACACACACACACACACACACACACACACACACACTACTGCTTTTGTAAAAATGTACTTCTATGCCACACAGAAATTCTAGATCTGAAATACATCCAAAACCATTATCCAAGTCATCTCAGCAGACGATTTGGAACTAGGGTGGCAATTGCAAAACTATTAGTCTCTCAATTTGGCTGGACAGACCACAAATAGATTAGCATCCCAAATGCTTGACATTTGGTTCAGTACTACTCTCAGTTACAAAGACTAATTCAGGAATAATTGTGTGGACTTTTAACTCATTTGTAATGAACTGTAACTTACATAGTGAATCTAAAGTTCTGAAGTTCGGCTAAAAAATGTTGAGATTTCTTTCATTCCTGTTATTAATCTAATGTCATCTCCCCTAACTTTTATGTCTGTTTTCTACCAATACATTGCCAAATATTAGTCAGGTTAGGCAGATGGTATTTTTCCAACATTGAACCTTGTAAAATGTAAAAGCAATCTATAAAAATCTCAAACAAAAGCATTATAATTCATAAGATGCCATATACAGGAGAAATAATATTCTCTGAAATTCTCTGATAGTGAAATAGTTTTCAATGGATTCTAATAAATTCTTGAATGGTTTTGGGATAGATTTTGACAAATACTTTATAAACAATCCCCAAAAGCCACAGATAATAATTTGCTCTACTAAGTAACAATTTAATTTCTTTTACTTGCTTTCACAGGACATAAACCTATAATCGGCTTTGTGACCTCACGTATTGGCAGGAGTATTCTGTTGATATGAGAGCTTGAAACCGGATCCTCATACTTGTTCAGTTTAGCTCCCCCAGACTTTTCTTCCCAGACTGCTGGATTTGAACCATGACACTCCAGATCTCAGTTGCCTTAGAAACTAGGATTACAGACATGAACATGCCATATTTAAACATCTTATTTAATCAATTTATTCATTTAAAAACAACTTTAGTGTTTGAGCACCTTTTCTGTCCCCTATTAATAATTTACGGTAAGCTCTGTTTTAGATGCTACATGATTGGGGCCTGTAACATTTGGAAGTTCAAGGTAAATGGAAAGTCTGGGACCCTTTATAAAATACTAGTGAGACTTTCAAAGCTCATTAACCAAATGTAGAAGCACTTAGAGATGGCATAATTCTGAAGCTGACCGTATGTGTGACTCAGCAGTGACTCTGCTTTACTCCTCAGTGTGAAAAAATTCACAGCGAATGTACACTGAGAACATTTAAAAAAATGCAAAACAATAAGATGTGGCCACCAAGGCCTTCACTGGCAGGTATAAAAATGAATCTACGTTTATATTTATTTACCTATTTCTCTATTGAATTCAGAAGCACAAGTTTCCAGAAAAAGCAAATATTACATTTGCATAATATTGTTACACACTTTATTTTTTGGTTGTAAAACTAAATACATCAAAGATTAAGATACATAAATGTCCCCGGGCACCAGTGTCTCATGCTTATAATCCTAGCTACTCATGAGGCTGAGATCTGAGAATTGAGGTTCAAAGCAGGCCTGGGTAGGAAAGTCCATAAGAATTATCTCCAAAAAGCCAGAAGTACAACTGTGGCTCAAGTGGTAAAATGATAGCTTTGAGTAAATGTGCTCAGGAACAGAACTCAGGCTCTGAGTTTAAGGCCAGGACCAGCACAAAGCAACAATAATAATAATAACAACAATAATATTTCTGAAATAGATAAATAGCTGATTAAACAAACAGCTTACCTATCAGAATAAAGGTACTAAATACAGTGCTGTCTGCTCTAAATAACAACAGAAAAGGCATTTACCTCTAAAACTCAAATCAGAACAAAAATAATATGTGACATTTGATTTATGCAGACTATTGAACACTCTCAATGTATCAGTCATTTCTCTAGAGGGTACAGCTGGGACCAAAATAGATAAAGTTTTCTTTCTTCCAGAACTCATGTTCTGGTTATTGACAGCACAAGAAATAATAGAAAAGTTAACACCATGTATTGATACATATTCATTCTTTTTTTATTTTTGCCAGTCATGGGACCTGAACTCTGAGCCTGGGCACTGTCCCTCAGCTCTTCAGCTCAAGGCTAGTGCTCTACCACTTGAGCCACAGCACCACTTCTGGCTTTTTTTCTTTTTGCTTAAGTGCTGCTGGGGAATCGAACCCAGGGCGTCATGCATGCAAGGCAAGCATTCTACCACTGAGCCACCTTCCCAGCCCCTGCATATTCATTCTTTACCACTTATTTGAAAAGATTCTTTCTTAACAAATAGTAGTTATTAACTATTTGTTAATTAACAAAATTTACCAAATAGTTTTCAAAAGCTAAACACTGTCCTGCAATTTAAAGATGATGGAGCCACAAAATATATGTGAAGTATCCATGAAAATGTCATGAGACTAATTATTTTGCAAAATAAAACATTTACCAATTGGATCCATGATTATGGAGGTAAAATTGTACCTTGTGATGTTATTCTAAATGAAAAAACTTCTTCATGTGGGCTTATCTCACAAGTCTCCCAAATGTAAGTCCTTCAATGGCTTCATTGTCCTGCCCAGGGCTTTCAGAGATGTGCAGCCAAATCTCCACCAATATGAGAAAGATTGCCAATGAACTTGGACTCCTTTTTCCACTAACCTTAAATATAGCTAACAACAGACTGTGGAGATGAATGTTTCTGTCTTCCATAATCAATCCAACATCTGTCTAATGAGACAAAGTCCATTTACCCTTTTCACAGAGCTCAGACTTCAAGCATGATATTTAGGAAGAAGTTATATCTATCAACAACCAGTATTTTGCAAGGTCCACTAACTACTACAGCTTAACACTACAAACTTTCATTCTCCATTTACTTCACAGTCCCAGGTTGCATTGTAGGGGTCTAAAGATGAGGACCAGGACTCAACTTACTGTTGTTAAGAAGGGAACCAGTTTGGAATGTGTTTATTTGTGTGCTTGTTTTCAATCTCATGTCTCCACCAATTCCTGCAGAGATAGGATGGCAATATACTTTGTAAATGTAAACTTAGTATATTATCAATAAATGTCAGTTTATTACACCAATCACTTAGTAATATTTTGAATTTGTTATCCATAACTAATATTTCTAATTATTTGTAAATCTGTGTGAGACTGCATTGTCATGCAAGTGCTATTATTAGGTCAATAATTGCTATTAGAGATATTTTGTTTGCCATTATAATACAGTAGTTTGTGTACTTATGCAATTATTGGTGGTATAGTGAATTTTGTTGTATGTGTCCATAAGATGAATGGATATGCGATGAAGTAAGTCAGCCTTCCTGTTAATGAACTCAACTAATCTCAGAAAATAAAGTTCTGGTACTGAACATATACAGACTTTCTTCTTCTCATTTTTTAAACATAAAGCATAGAAACTACTTGCATAATATTTATGCAGTCCATTGTGTGAGCCATAGATGTTGAGCATCTATGGATTTTTGGTATTATGTTGAGTCCTGGAACCAATCTCTTGTGATTTATGAACAAATGTACATACATGCAATAGAATGCTACCTGAGGAGATGAAATTCCATAGAATAAGCCAGTTGCAAGAGGACAAATACTGAATGAATGTAATTTTAGGAGGTATCTAGGTAATCCCACCTTTAGAATTTGACTGCTAAGAGCTGGGGCAGACATGGAGAGTCAGTATGTAGTTGGGAGTATTTCCATTGAGGAAGATACACTGCTTCTGTTCCAGAGAGCATACAGTTACATACGTAAGGTAATGAGTACATTTTTCGAACATAGACTTTTTCTTACAGTAAGGCAAGAAAAGTAACTAAAACTATTGAGGATAAAAAGGAATAAATAAATTATCCCTAGTTGTAGCTATTAGCATATCTGTAGAAGGGCTTATGAAATCTGAAAGTAAGAAACTTGACCTTAGCCCGGCGCCATAGCTTACTTGTGTAATCCTAGCTACTCAGGAGGCTGAGACATGAGGACTAAGGTTCAAAGCCAGAAAGGTCCAAGAGACTCTTATCTCTGATAAACCACTAGAAAACCGAAGTGGCCCTGTGGCTCAAGGGGTAGAGTGCTTGCCTTGAACTGAAGAGCACAGAGATAGCACCCAGGCCCAGAGTTCAAGCCAAAAAATAGATACTTGATTTTACTCATGAGTTGAGCTCCTTTCTTCCCCCAAAATCAGCATATGGAAGAGCAATGAACAATAAAGTATGGAATTCCTTTAAAGGCCATGTATAATAAAAGCAAATCAAAAGAAATGCAAGCTAGAAGCTTGGCACTAGCAGCTCACATTTATGATTCTAACTATTCCAGAGCCTGAAATGTGAGAATTGTTTAGAAACAGACCAGGCAGACAAATCCATAACACTGTTATTTCCAAATAACCATCAAAAAGACAGAAGTGGTGGTAATTTTTTTGTGTGTGAGAATACCGTACAGAGGAGTTACAATTATATGGACAAGATAACGAGTATATTTCTTATCAAGCATTTCAGCCTCCTCTTTGTTTCCCCTTCTCATCCCTTCCCATACTCCCTCCCTCCCCCCACCCGATCCTCCTCCACCCCCCACCAAAGTTGCAAAGTTCGTTTTCAACATAACGACTTGTACATCTCATTGTTGCAATGGGTCCACCTGTATCTCTAGTTAAACGATTTGTTTTTGCCCTTCCCCTCCACAAATTATACCGACATCAAATACAGTGAAAGCATGGGTTATACCATGGGGGAGGGACATACAAAGCAACAAAGAAATCATCTTATAAATATGTTAAAAACAATTGCATGAAAGGAAAA
>NW_012267265.1:13186181-13188624 GCF_000151885.1 Dipodomys ordii | reverse complement strand
AAAAAATTAAACCCCCCAACAACAAATCCTCAAAAAACAACTGCCCAATAAATAAGTGGGCGAAAGACTTAAAGAGAAACTTCTCTGAAGAGGAAAGAAGGATGGCCAATAGACACATGAAGAAATGTTCAACCTCTCTAACCATAAAAGAAATGCAAATCAAAACAACATTGAGATACCACCTTACCCCCGTTAGAATGGCAAAAATCAAGAACTCTAATAACAACAGAAGTGGAGGTATTACCAAGAAGTGCCAGCCACTGAATGGCAGCTTGATGTCCTGTGTTACAGCTTCAGAATCAGAGCGGGTGGGGTGGAGAATGCTAGTCAGCCCGATTCCCAAGGCTCAGGCATGATTTTAAATATTTGGGAAGTTGGTTGTTGAGATTAAGCCTTTCACTGTGCGATCCTGGGCTGAAAAAGTTAATGAAACCTTCTCAATGAAGAAATGGTCTTGGTGCTTCATGCCTACAATCGTAGATATTGGGGAGCCTAAAAAAGATTGATCTCTCACAGACATGCATTGGGCCAAAAAGCAAGAAAGACCTCATGCCAAAACGTACCAGAAGGAAATAGAGCTGGAAAATAGGGCATGGTGTAGCAGTTAGAGCATAAAGAGGAGTGGATTTCAACCCCCAGTATCTCCAAAGAAAAAAAGAAATGCTTAGACATAAATCTATCAAATGATATGCATTGTACATAGAAAACTAGCAAATGTGCTGAGAGATATTAAAGATGAGCTAAACAACTGGGGAGCTATTTTGCCATATTTATGGAACAATAAAACAATATTGATACAATTCCTTAACTTCATAATTTCAATATGATAGCAATTTAAATCATGGAGCATTTTCATGGAGAAATTGGTAAAATGAGGCTAAAACATGTGCAAAGAGTTAGAAGTGTTACAACAGCTGTAAAGAAAAAGTAGCTGAGATTATTTGCCATAACTAAGATATGGAACCAACCCAGATGCCCCTCAGTAGATGAATGGATCAAGAAATGTGGTATATATACACAATGGAATTCGATGCCTCCATCAGAAAGAATGACATTGCCCCATTTGTTAGGAATGGGGTTAGACTTGGGAAAAAATTATATTAAGTGAAGTAATCCAGGCCCAAAGAAACATAGGTCCCATGGTTTCCCTTATTTGCAATAACTAGTATATGTCTGAGTCAAGCAGAAAAGGTCAGATAAGTTGATGTTAGGGGAATGAACCCAAGATAAGTTGATGTTAGGGGAATGAACCCCAAGACAAGCTTTTTTGATTTTGTTTTCCTTTCATGCAATTGTTTCTAACGTATTTATAAGATGATTTCTTTGTTGCTTTGTATGTCCCTCCCCCATGGTATAACCCATGCTTTCACTGTATTTGATGTCGGTATAATTTGTGGAGGGGAAGGGCAAAAACAAATCGTTTAACTAGTGATACAGGTGGACCCATTGCAACAATGAGATGTACAAGTCATTATGTTGAAAACAAAGTTTGCAACTTTGGTGGGGGGTGGGGGGAGGATCAGGTGGGGGGAGGGAGGGAGTATGGGAAGCGATGGGAAGGGAAAACAAAGAGGAGGGAACAATGCTTGATAAGAAATGTATTTGTTATCTTGTCCATGTAATTGTAACTCCTCTGTACGGTATTCTCACAATAAAAAAAAGAAAAAGTAGCTGAGGATTTAGATTGGAGGATTTCAAAAATAGCTGTAAAACACTACAATGATAAAAAAAAAAAGTCATATTAGAAACAAGAAACAGTAAATAACTCCATAACTCACCTCACAGATAAAATTAATGCAATGTATATCACAAATATGAATGTAAGCTCTAAAGTTATAAGATTTCTAGAAAAAGACATATTAAGTAACATTTACATTATAAATAAATAATGGTGAGTTAGGCAAGCCATATAACTTTAAAATTTTATAAATTGCACTTTATAAAAAATACAGACTCTTGCTCTTTAAAATGATTTTAAAAGAAAATGAAAAGACAGCCACAAAGTGAGAAAATATTTGCTGGCCACATATTTAATTGAAGATATATCTAGAATATATAAAGAACATTCAAAACACAATAATAAGGTACTTATAGAGACACAGAGACAGAGATAGAGATAACAATACTTTAAAGAGGTATCTCATTAACAAATAATTTTAAATTACAAAAAATGCTAGAAAGGATGTTGGACTGTTGTTCATTAGAAACATGTAAATATAATGTAAAATATACATTAAAATATAAAATACCAGCCAGGTGCTGGTAGTTCAGTTTTGCAATCTTAGCTCGTTTAGAGGCTGAAATCTGACGATAGCAGTTCAAAGTCAGCCTGAGTAAGAAAGTATGTGAAGCAAAGAAAAATTGAAACAATACATCTCCACCAAACCAGCCCTACAAAAGATTCTTAAAGATGTCCTACACATAGAAAACCAACAAGACCACA
>NW_012267265.1:13177628-13182236 GCF_000151885.1 Dipodomys ordii | reverse complement strand
AATGCTTGGTAAGAAATGTATGCATTATCCTGCCCATGTAATTGTAACCCCTCTGTACAGTATGTTCACAAATAAAATAAAATTAAATTAAAAAAAGAAAGTATGTGAGATTTTTATCTCCCATCAACTACCAAAAAAGCTAGAAGTGACGATGGCTCAGGTGGTAGAGTTCTAGCCTTGCACACACAAAAAAAGCCCAGGGACAGGTATCAGGCCCTGAGTTCAAGCTCTAGGACTAACACTAAAAAAGAAAAATAAATAAATTAATTAAATAAACAAAATGAACAAAAACCAAATGAAATGTCAACAAGTTGCTGTGCAGTTGGAGCTCTCTTAAGCTGCTGTTGGGAATGTAAGAATGATAAAGCAGTCTGGGAAACAGTTTGATAGTCTTCAAAATTAAATATTCACTGACCATGTGGCTTGCCCATACTATTCCGTAATAAGAAAAAGAAAAGCACACATCTGTACAAAGACATGATCAAACTAGTTCATAACAATTTTCTATCAGGAGCCTCCAACTGGAATGAAACCAAGTGTCCTTAAGCAAGTAAATAAGTAAACTATCCATTAAATATCTGTAACATGGGCTAGTAATCAACCAAACAGGAAGGAGGAGGAGGAAGAAGAAGAGGGAGGAGAAGGAGGAAGAGGAGGAGGAGGAGGAGGAGGAGGAGCAGGAGATACAAAATACAAATGAATTTCAAGTAATTATGCTGAGTCAAAGAAGCCAGACTGAAATACATATAATTCCTTTAATATCAAATTGTTGAAAATTCCGGATGACTATAGTATCAGTATGCAGATTAGTAATTGGTGAATACAGGGGAAGAAAGAGGAAAGGCCAGCAAAGGGTTCAAGAATGCTTCAGAGGTGAACCGTACAGATTAGTGCATTATATTGATTATGGTGATGATGTTACAATGCATGCCTATGTCAAAACTTACCAAATTAGGGCAGGAGTTGGGGACTCATGCCTGTAATCTTAGATGCTCAGGAGGCTAAGATCTGAGGATCATAGTTTAAAGCCAGTCCAGGAAGGAACGCTCATGAGATTCCTCTTATCTCCAGTTAAGTAGAAAAAGGCTGTCAGTGGAGCTGCGGCTGAAATGGCCGGATGCCAGCCTTAAGTGAAACAGCTAAGCTAGAGTGAGAGGCTTTGAGTTCAAATGCCAGTACTAGTGTGTGCATGCATGTGCACGCACACCCACACGCCCAAACATACAATCAGTTCATACTTTAAATCTGTGTCATTTGTTGCATGCCAATTATACCACAGGGGAGCTTAATTTAAAAAAAATATTTTTACTACCTTTAAGTAGTTGTACAAAGGAGTTGTCATGCAATAAAGCAGTTTATGGATATAGGGCATCTTGATGAATGTCACCCCTTTCAACATTCTCCTCCTTCATCACTTTTTGTAATTTTGTAGGATATGTATTGAACTTTTTTCCATTTAACAATATGAATATGACACATCAACAATAATAAATTATACCCAACCTAACAAACTAATCCTGTCAAACTAATCTTATCACAATCCCTTGCTAAAATAAGGCAGAACTAGGCTTCTGCTTCATAGAGAAATACCCAGATTTTCCCCCATTCGTGTAGTATATGATTGCCACCAGAGTGCATACAAGAAGACACCCAAATACACAGACATATGAACATGCAGGGTTTTCTTTTCAAGTCACCTAGAAGTTAGAAAGACTGCATAATACTAGGTAAGCCTACCAAGGCTTCATTCAATGCAAAGATTTATTCTTTTTGTTCTTGCTTTGACTGCATCAAAGTAAACACTGGCTACTGGATCTGGGCTCTCATTCATTTTGCTGCTAGTATAGGAGTTCTCAGGCAGTGGCGGTGGCCAGAGAGGGCTAAGATGCCAACCATCACTAATCATGTTAAGCACAAGATGACAGAATTGCCAGACAGCTTTAGATTTTCATTCTGCATGCTGTTCAAAGACAAGATACTAAAGGTGTCCTGGGGGGTGGGGATGGATTATATTCATTACAGAACATTCAGGAAATTCTTTTGTTTAAAATAAATGTGAATTTAGGGAAAGAGTCCAAAAATAAAATAACCCTATAAAACAGTTTCCTCTGGGGAAGGGATTTTTTTAACATTTTATAAGTATATTCTTGGAAGTAATCATATATACAAGTGAAATTTCTAAAGAGAAAATTACATAATACAATTTTTAAAATATTATATTTTTTCTGGCAGGCTTAATATTAAGCAAAATTCTAGCCCCTGGATATTTTCAGCAGTATTTGAATACCAGGATTTGAATACCAGGATTTGCATTATATTCAAAATGAAATACTTAGTGAAGAAAGAAAATTATTACTTAAAGGAGTTCACTAATTGCTTTAGAATATATGGAATTCTTACATGTCAACATAACATTTATTATTAGTTGTATTTAGTGACCAAAACAAGATATTTACATTTACATTTTTGTATATATTTTTTATTGTAAAGATACAAATTTTAAAATAGCTAGGTCCCAGTGTCTCATGCCTGTAATCCAAGCTACCCAAGAGGCTGAGAGCCATATGACAGTGGTTCAAAGCCAGCCTGGGAAGAAAAGTCTTGGAGTTTCCATCTAAAAAAAAACCAAAAAGCAAACAACAACAACAATAACAACAACAACAAAAAACACCACAAAAAGCTGGACTATAGGCATAAGGTTCTAAGTGTTTTGACACTTGGTAGTGTCAAAAAATGTATTTTCAAACACAGTGAGATTTCTAGTTTTAGTTCAATCATGAAGAATGTGTCCGTAATTAATATTCTAATGTCAGATCGTGAAGATCTTCACTAGCTATACAACAGACAAGGGCCTCATAACTAAAATATACTTAGAACTCAAAATATTTAATCCTCCAAAAACAAACTTTCAAAGAAAGAACCACCTCAATAAGTGGGCTAAAGACTTAAAGAGAGACTGCTCTGAAGAAGAAATAAAAATGTCCAATGGACACATGAAGAAACGCTCAACTTCTCCAGCAAAGAAATGCAAATCAATACAACATTGAGATTCCACCTCACCCCAGTTAGAATGGCTAGAATCAAGCACTCTAATAACAACAGATGCTGGAAGGGATGTAGCCAAAAGGGAACCATACTGCATTGTTGGTGGGAGTGTAAACTTGTTCTACCACTTTGGGAAACAGTATGGAGGTTCCTCAAAAGACTCCACATAGAGTTCCCCTATGACCCAGCAATCCCACTTTCGGGCCTTTTACCTGAACCATTACAATCAAGGCCATACTAAAGCTACCAGCACAACTATGCTTATCACAGCATTGTTTACCATAGCTAAGATATGGAACCAACCCAGAGGCCCCTGAGTAGATGAATGGATCAAGAAAATGTGGCTTCCATCAGGAGGAATGATAACTCCCCATTTGTTAGGAAATGGAAAGACTTGGAAAAAATCATACTAGGTGAAGTAAGCCAGGCCCAAAGAAATATAGATCCTATGGTTTTCCTCATTTGCAATAATTAGTATGTGTCTAGGATAATTTTATCAGATGAGCAGAAAAGGTCAAAAGCTATGTACATATGAATATATAAGATGATGCTAAGAGAAATGAACTCCAAGATCTATACACAGAGGTCTGTCTTTGTTGTTATTGTTTTAATGTACTATGTGACTTTTTTGTTTCCTTTTTATGTTCTTCCCCCTATGGTATATCCTCTGTTGTCACTGTACTTGATTTTGGTACCCTGCACCTTGCATATATATTTTTTCTAATTTGGAGAGGGGAAGAGGAATAACAAAACACTGAAACAAGGACATAAGATGGCCTATTGCAACAATGATACCCACAAGACAGTATATTGGAAAAGAACTTTATAACTTTGGGGGGGCAAAGAAGTGAGAGCTTTGGGGGCAGGAAAGGATAGTGGGAGAGCAACAAAGGAGAGGGTAACAATTCTTGACAAGAAATGTACTTATTACCTTATCTTTACAATAAAAGAAAATTTAAAAAAAGATTCTCCCAGTCAGATAAAACTAATCTTTTAACCTGTTTTTAGGCCTTCAAGTTCTATTTGATATAATTCATGTATTTCTTGGAAATAACTGGGAAATGATGGCTGTCAACTATCATTAGAAATTATGATAAAATATAGATAAGTGATGCCAATGTGACATACCATAGTTTGGGAAAATATAGATGGACCTGATATATTTTTTACATTTGCTACATGAACATTATTCTCATCTTTTTACACAGTTATGGCTTGTCTACACTCACTTGTCCTCTTCTGAAAACATATGTCATACATGTATGATATTTCTTTTTTTTAATTTAATTTTATTTTATTTGTGAACATACTGTACAGAGGGGTTACAATTACATGGGCAGGATAATGAGTACATTTCTTACCAAGCATTGTATCCTCCTCCTTTGTTTACCCTTCACAACCCTTCCCAGCCTCCCCCCTCCCCCACAATCCCAATCCTTCTCTTTCCCCCCCTTCTCCCCCCCCACCCCGCCCACCGACGTTGTAAAGCTCATTTTGGACATGACAACTTGTACTTCTCATTGTTGCAACAGGTCCACCTGTATCCTTAAACAACTGGTTTTT
>NW_012267265.1:13170061-13176223 GCF_000151885.1 Dipodomys ordii | reverse complement strand
AGCGTTTTTGCTATTCGGGGTCTTTTATTGTTCCATATGAATTTTTGGATTGCCTCTTCTATTTTCTTGAAGAATGAGGTTGGAATTTTGATAGGTTTGCGTTGAATTTGTAGATAGCCTTGGGAAGTATTGCCATTTTCACGATGTTAATCTTTCCAATCCAGGAGCATGGGAGGTTTTGCCATTTTTTTTTAGCATGTATGATATTTCTACATATAGTCAATATTAACTGCTTCCCATAAACAAAATATTCATTGTTGCTCATCCTCAGACATATCATTGAATGATATTTTTTTATTTTGTAGCTTTATATCCTCTTTTGAGAGCTTCCAAAATGTGTGCAAGCATTCATTATCTGGTCAAATATATTTACCCTCAATTATTTAGTTAGATTAGCTGAAGAGTGTCATAAGTGTTTTTCCTATCTGTAGTTTATCTGATTATAGATTCTACTAAAGGAAAAAACTGACTTAGCTCATATTCTTTAAAATAAATTTAATTAGATGCTTTAGTTTATGTTGTATATGTACAACACACAAAGCAGTACCGGTGATTAACCTAGTCATTTTAAGCAAAGTAAGCCAGACCCAAAGAAATATAGGGTGCATGTTTTCCCTCATTTGTGGTAATTAGAATGTGCCTATAAATCTACAAGTAAACACAATGAATGATAATTTCTGGTGGAAGCATAGAATTCCATGTGTATATACACCACATTTCCTTGACCCTTTCATTCATCTGCTGAAGAGCATCTGGGTTGATTCCATATATTGGCTATGGTAAACAATGTTTCAATGAACATGGTTGTGCTGGAAGCTTAGCATGGTCTTGTTTGTTGTGGTCTATTGGGTAAATGCCAGGAGTGGAATTGCTGGGTCATAGAGAAGCTCTATATTTAGTCTTTTGAGGAAACAGCATACTGCTTTCCAGATTGGTTGAACAAGTTAACATTCCCACAAGCAGTGTAGTAGAGTTCCCTTTTGGCCACATTCCCACCAGCATCTGTTATTGTTAGTTTTATGATTGTGGCCATTCTAAGCCAGACTCAAAGAAACACAGGTTTCCTTCATTTGTTATAACTAGAAAGTGCCTATAAATCTACAAGTAAACACATTGGATGGTAAAGGACAAAAAGTACTCTTAGACATGGTAAGTTATACAGGACTCTAGTCATTCACACAATGAGACCCAAGGAGTATATTCTTAGGAGAAAAAGACTCAATAGCTGTACATATGATCATGTAACTAATGTTTATTTAAATGAACTACAAGAAATAGACACAAGAAGTTTTGTGTAACTTTGCTTCTGGGTTATTTTTTATAATCTCCTTTATGCTGGTTTTGCTTTCTGTATTTTTTGTTTTGTATGTAAGTTTATCTGTTTGGGGAAGGTAAGAGGGAGCACAGAAATGGGACCACATATGGGACAAAGGGGAACAAATGCAGCAGTGATTCTCACTAGACACTATGTTGAAAAAGAACTGTACAACGTGGGGGAGGGGAGTTGGGAGCAAAAATCTGGGAGGAAAAAGAGGGAAGAGGTGACACTGTTAAAAAAGAAATGTACTCATTACCTGACTTATGTAACAGAAACCCCTGTGCACATCACCTTTACAATAACAAAAAATTAGCCTTAGACAAAAACAAAAGTTATCAGCTATCACATCAATACTATAAAGCTCCTTTAGACCCAGACAGTCACCCCAGATCATTCAAGCACATTCAGACACTACAGAATTGGTGCTGACAAGTATCTCTGTGATCAATAAGAGACTTGGAATCTTGGTTTATAAGTATCCAAGGAATGAACTGAAAAACAAGAAAACCTCATTAATACAGATGTTCTGCCAGCCTACTTCATAAAAAATATATTTAATGGTCAAAGGCCATACTTAGAGGGATCGGGGAAAAGGCATGAATACTTGCCAACCTTAAGATTTTAGATTATGAATTTTTTATTTGATATTTATTGCTTACCAATACCAACTTGGAGGTACTTTATGTATTCATTCATTCGTTTATTTGTTTATTTCTTTGGGGGAATATACTTAGGTATCCATTAATTGTTCAAAGGGTCTCATGTTTACATGCCCATAGATGCATACAATGTACATACAATTGATTAGAGTCACATTCTGTCACTCTCTTATTCCCCTCCCCCAGTCCCAAACAAATCTCAACAAGCCTTCTTGTTCAGTTTTTACACAGGTACCTAAAGTGCTTTGACCATATTCATGTTCATTTCTCCTTTCCACTCACTCTTCTCCCACTAGTGCCTGTACCCCACACAGGACAGGTTTCACTTTGCTAACAATCTTTTTTTAGTTCATGTTAGTTGTGAAAGAGGTTTTACCATATTATGTCACATCACATAATCATAATTCAGTCACATTAATCAAAAATATGTATATATGTATATATACATTTATGTGGATATGCATATATATTTATTTGTATGATTATCTTTTAGTCTAACATCCATATATGGGAGAAAACGTGACTTTTTCCCTCTGAACTTTGCTTAATATTATGGTGTCAGGATCCATTCATTTCCCTGCAAATGACATAACTTCATTCTTCTTCATGGCTGAACAATCCACTGTTCATATGTATGATAGAAAGATAGATATCATATCAATTTCATATCACATTCTCTTGGTTCACTCATCAGTTGTAGGGCTTCTGGGCAGTTTTAATAGCTTAGTTATTATGAATAATGCTGCAATAAATGTGGGTGTACAGGTACATTCTTGTATTATATTCTGATTTACAGTTCTTCAGATAAATACCCAGGAGTTCTATTCTTAGCTTTTGAGGAAGCTCCATACAGATTTCGTAGTGATTATACAAATTTACATTTCCACCACTAAGGTAAAAGAGTTCTTTTCTCCCCTCATCCTTGCCACCATTTGTTGTTGTTTTGTATTTTTCATGGCGGCCATTTTCACTATCATTTTGACTTGCAACTCCTTTATGGCCATTGACCTTTGATCATTTTTTCATGTATTTATTGGCCAATGGTACTTCTGTCAAATATCTGTCTGGTACATTTTCCCAAATTACTTATTTTTGGAGACACTGGGGTTTGAGTTCAGGCACTCTACCACTTAAACCCAATCACTAGTCCATTTTGGGAACTTTAGAACTTTAGAATATACCATTGTCCCAAAGAATCCACTTCCGAGTGGCAGAAACTGTCAGACATGTAAACAGAGCATTATGGCAGATAGCAGGAGATATAGTGTTAAGATGCTCATGGCTCTGATTAAATGTGAGGAAGTCTAGAAAGACAAGTTTGCCCCAGCACTGAATCCAAAAGACTGAACAGGAGTTAGCTTAGCATGAAATCAAAGAAAGAGCCCTTTAGTCAAAACAATTTCAGGATGCTGCCTAAATAAAGACCTGGCTTTTGAATGAAATGCTAATGAACCATTTGAAACTCTACCTTGCTACTATTACAAAAACAGCTTGTCAAGAAGCATAAGTTTGTTGGAGTTGGCTGGACTATTCCCTTCCCTTCTTAAAATTATAAATGTGGGCTGCTGGACTATTGATTGTAAATGTCTCCCCATGCAATGCAGTCTTCATTAATCCAAAATTGTCAGGTAGCCTATTTCAAGGAGCTGTATCAGCAACCAACAACAACCAATATAAGTTAACAAAATCAGAAGATTTACTTCATGGTGAGCAAAGCAGGGAAGTGTGTTTACTGAAGAAAGAGCATGCATTCAAATGAACTCATTAACTGAAACCTAACAGCTGCCAGCTTACTGTGAAGAAATGAAGAGCCTGTTGCAATGTAAGCTGCAGAGAAGAGGTAAAAACACAAGAATATTTTCTCAAAGACTCCAAAATCATATTAATTGGCATTACTTAATTTAAAAGAATGTTACCTCCCTTAATATGGAAGTTATGTTCACAGGTCCTGTTTTCACTTTTCTTTTCATTCAATAACTTTATATATTCTGTATTTTTATGGACTAGATGCTTGAAGAATCAGATCTTCAGTCTCAATAAAAGATCCAATCAATATAGGTATCTTCATATTTTATTTACATAGCTATGTGTTGATTAGATGGAAAATCATGTTATTAGTATACAATGTGAAATTTTTCCTCATCTCTCAGAAAACACCATTGGTACTTAACTAACAAACTCCTGTCTCAAAAAACACATGTACATAAATATGAGATACTCTAAACTGTCCATGAATATTGGCAGATTTCTCTGCACCTACAAATCACACTCATCTAAATAGCAATCTGCTTTTAGACAATCAAATTGATGGATAGATCCCACAGTGCCCCTGTCATATTTTATAATGCATATTCTGAGCATGTTTTACCATGTTGAGTCTGCATATTTGTCTTCAATATGCAAGCATTCATCACAGCCACCCTGCAGGAAAAAATTGATGCAGGATCTAATACAGCTCTAAATTAATAAATGCTTTCATACTGAATATTGAATATTCTTTCCTATGTCAGCCCAAAGCATTATAAATTTAATTTGTATTCATATTGGCCTGAGTTGAAGAATATATTATAAATGAAAATTTTGTGGAAAGGTTAAACCTATGGTGAAAAGTTAGCTCTTGAGTTAAAGAGAAAGAAGTATATCCATTTCAGCTTGATTTCTTCTTGGGTTCTGAATTTGGTAGCCAAGAGAGCACTATAGGAAGTAGGTCCTGATTTGGTCCAGAAACAAAAAAATTATTAATGATAGAACCCTTATGTAAGAAGCAGAGAAATGTTTCTAGTTATGCTAGAACAAGATAAAATATTTCCAGCTATATCATTTGTGAGAATTCATTTTGCTATGTTATAATTCATGCCCATGCTATGACTCCAAAAATGCAAGCAAGACTATGGCTTCCTTTTTCTTTGTCATTCTCCACAATACTTGCAATTGGCAAATGATCTATAATTGCTAATAGTCTGTGGGCTACATTTTTTTCCTTAAAAGTGTACCAATAACCAGCCTCAGGAGGCATCGCATAGTTGGAAGGAATCCAGTGTTCTCCAGGAGGAATTCTCCTGCACTAGTCCTGCTGGACTTGATGTTGACTTACACACCACTGTTAAATATATAATAGAAGGGAAACATTTTGTAATTTTTATCTTTCCCAGGACTTTTAGTGGATGACCCTGAAGGTCTATGATGTGTAACTTTTCTAAAATATGAAACATAAGTTCTTTGAAACTGTTGCAAATCTTCTAAGAGCTGAGTTTTGTTTTTAGAAGTACCAGGATTTAAACCGAGAGTCTCACACTTGTGAGACAGGTGCTCTACCTCTTGAGCCACAGACATTCTACCTCTTCATTCCTTAGCTGAATTCCTAACTGCAGCTGCTTTGTTTTCGTGTACTCATCTTTCATTTACCTGGGAAGTATTCGTGATGCTGAAGTTTGGAAAATATCTTAAGAGCCATCTTTCATGTGAAAGCAGTCCTGCTCTTTTCCCACCACCCTCTTCCAACAACTATCTCACATCCCATAGCCATTTTCCAGCCACACATTAGCTATTAGATACTTTCCTTTCTCTACCTTCTCAAGACCACATATGTTTATAATAGGAAATTAATTAAGAGACAAACAGAGAAATAATAGCTCAAACAGATAGGGTTTTCATAAAAGCCATCTTGAAGGACTGGTTTCTACTTTTATGCAGTAGAGTAGCTCTCTTCTGTGTTTTCATTTCACGATGCCACTGCTTACGATTGCAGGGACAACCTGCAACCCTGATCCTTAAAACTGGAACTTCACCTTTCAGATACTGTGCTTGCTTTACTATTTGGTTTCCAAAGATTTTTTTCCCAAATCACAAGATTCTAGTATGCTCAACACCAAGGGGAACTATTTTTCTAGAAAAAAGTAAAATGAGTGACAGAGGATGAATATACTATCCTTTCTGGAAAAAAGAAAACTTTTTTTTTCCTGGTAGTGGGGCTTGAGCTCAGGTCCTGACTGCTGTCCCTTAGCTTTTTCATTTGAGGTTATCATTCTACCATTTGAGCCACAGCTCCACTTCCAGCTTTTTGGTAGTAAATTGCAAAAACAAATCATTTAAATAGGGATACAGGTGGACCCATTGTAACAATGAGATGTACAAGTTGTTATGTTGAAAAACGAACTTTACAACTTTGGTGGGGGGGGGGGCAGG
>NW_012267265.1:13134312-13170011 GCF_000151885.1 Dipodomys ordii | reverse complement strand
AGGGGGCCAGGGGGGAGGATGGGAAGGGAGGGGAAGGGGAAACAAAGGAGGAGGCTACAATGCTTGATAAGAAATGTAACCCATGTAATTGTAACCCCTCTGTACAGTATTTTCACAATTAAAAAAAATAAAAAGAAAAAGAATCTTGTGGATTTTTTTGCCTTGACTAGATTTGATCTATAATCCTCAGATCTCAGCCTCCTGAGCAGTTAAGATAACAAGCATGAGCCACCAGCACCTGGCTTAAATTTTGTCTTAATATATGGAATAACAGTACTCTTAATTAAGCACTGGACAATGGAAACCAATGATTGCTAAATGATGGAAATGAAGAGAACCCTACACCCTATAATTCTCTGTATAATGCCTAAGAAGAGAAACCACACTTAGTGGGCCTTCAAGATAAGATGATGTTATAGTTCAGGCAGTCAAAGGCAGATACAGGGAAAGACAGTACAGAGTTAGAAAAACAAAGAACCAAAATTTGAGGAAGAAAGCCTCAAGCCTTCAACTGTGTACTGATTGAAGCATCCACACCAAATTACCATACCAAAGAAGAACAAGAATAGATCTAAGTGTCAGTGGCCTGTACCTATAATCTAACTATTAGGGAGGCTGAAATTGTTTGGATCCTTGTTTGAGGCCAGCCAGGGCAAAGGAATTTACAAGACCCCTTCTCAGTGAGAAGCTGAGCTCAGTGGCACATGCCTGCTCAATTCTTGTTACCAGGAACTCTAACCAACATATAGGCAGAGCACTCTCAGGCATGTGCCATGGATGGAAGTGCAAATCTATCTTAAAAATAAGCAAAAGACCAAGGCTAGAGATGTGGCTCACTGATAAGAGGGAGAGGAGGGGGAAGGGGAAAGGAAAGAAGGGGAAAGGGATGGAACATCCAAAAGATTATGCCCATGTTCACACGGGATCACAAATAGTTCCTGATTCCACCAGCCTGAAAACTCCAGATTTCACAGGACATTTTGAATACTCAAACATGCTTTTTTCCTCAATAGTTGGGTCTAATTCCTCTTAACTGTGCTTAAATAAAGGCAAGACTCAAAAGGATCAAACAGTTTCTAATTAAATTAGTTGTGTCCCACAATAAATACTCACCAACAGTTTCAGGAATGTTAACATATCCTACACGCAGAATGTATGTTATCTAATATATATATATATATATATATATATGGAAATAGAAAGAAGCAGATGCTGCCTTACTCACATAATTGTAACCCCTCTGTACAGCATCTTTACAATAAAATAAAATTTTAAAAGAAGCAGATGCATGTCACTAGTAATGATTAGGGAAGCATCGATCACTTGAGGCAGACATAAACTTGCAGAGGAGATGAGTAGAAATGGCTGTGATTGCTATATCCTATAACCTAGAAAAAGAACTGTGCAAGTAAATTTTAGGCACAAAAGTTTTTTTTAAAAAAATGAATTTAAATCAAAGCTGCAGAGAACCATCACATGATTTTAAAACAGAAATTATGTACACATAGAGATGCAAATTTATTGAAAGACCAATAATTCAGACAAAATTATAACATTTTGAAAGTAACATTTGTTACTTTCATAGCATTTTGCCTTCATCAAGACATAATTTCTTGAAAAGTGTATAACATTTCAACGCCTCACAGTCATGTACCAAATGACTACATTTCAACCAATGACATACCACATTTGTTATAGCGGTCCCTTGAGATTCTAGAGGAAGCTGGGTGCAATCCTAACTACTCAGGATACGAAGATCTGAGGATTGCAGTTCAAAGCCAGCCTGCGTAGAAAAGTCTGTGAGACTCTCATCCCCAATTTTCACCAAGAAGCTGAAAGTGGTGGTGGCTCACTGGAAACAGCGCAAGCCTTGAGTGTAAAAGCTCAGGCACAGAACCCAAGCACTGAGTTCAAGCCCCAGTACACACACACACACACACACACACACACACACACACACACACACACGTGCACGCACGCACTCACTATAAAAGACCTGAAAAATCCCCATTACCTAGTGATGGTTGCTACTGTGAAATGTAACACAACATATTACTCACATTTTTATGGTGATCGTGTTGGAAACACATATACTGTGCTGCCAGCCATACAGAAGTGTAGCACATACACTTGTTGGGAGTACAATGTCTGATAATGGTAACAAAAACCTGTGTCACTAGTTTATGTATTTACCATACTGAGTTTTTTTGTCATTACTCTAGTGTATTCTAATTATAAAACGTTCATTTGCTCACATAAGAGCATGGTTTGTCATACAAGCAAAAGCTTCAGATATGCCATATTTACTATGACTCCTCATTGCATAAGAGGATCAGATTATACCGTGTAAATTTATGTCAGTACTTAAAGTGATGGTCCCACAAAGATGACACTGAGAAAGCATACATATCTCAGAACGCGTTCCTCCTCCTTGAGGTAATATATGACTTTAGTAAGTCATTGTTTCTACAATTTTTTTGCATTTTCAATATTTCAATGCAATGAAACAGTAGAAGTAAATTTATCACCTCATAATCATAGTTTTCTTTTCTTTATGATAGATGGACAAATTAAGCGTCTGTTAACATTCTATGAAAACATTCAACAACAGAATTCAGTGGAGCCAGGAAACTTAATGTCTCTTCAAAGTATAACTAGTGCAACATTTTAGCAGATGCTTTGCAAACTGAATGTACACAAGTGAATAAATTTCCCTTTATATCCATAAATGTTACATAAAACTAGACATTTTATTGTATTCCAATCTTGATTTGTAATTTTGACAAAAAGTACATTAATAGACATAATCATAAACTACTCAATGAAAATTATTAAGTATGCAAAGATAGTATATATCGTTATAAAGAAAGACATAATTAACATTACTGTTTCCAACAAGAAATATTCAAGTTTATATTAAAGATTGTGAATAATAGAGTATTTTGCTTGATCAAATATTGATCTTTATGTATTTGTGATAACAGATGCACAGAGCACTATAATTATTAGTATAAATATAACTATGCACAACTGCTATACAGTTTCTAAATTTATTTTCTTAGAAAGTTTCTAACTGTAAAAAACTATTTCTCTTTAAAAGTCTTAAGTAAAATTTTTCATTATTATCATCACTAGGTTGAGGTAGAAGTTTTTTAAAATAGAAAACCTAAGGCTGGGCACTATTGGCTCACGCCTGTAATCCTAGCCGCTCAGTAGGCTGACATCCGAGAGTCATGGTTCAAAGCCAGCCAGGCCAGGAAAATCCATGAGATTCAGAGCTCTGGCTCTGAGAACAAGCAAAACAAAACAGAACAATAACAACAACAAAAACTTAAGGTACCAAAGAATATTTTATTCAAGTTTTCATGAAGATTCCTGCAACTAATTTGTTTGTGTGGACATTTAACTATTTACTACAGACTACTGTATACAAGAAACTTAAAACACGAACTACAAAACAATTCAAGAGGGCACAATACTTCCTTCAGAGTTGGCCGTAGAGTGGTTAAATGAAATAAGTGTAAATTTAATCTCAGGCAATTTTATTTTCTCCACTGGTAGTCATAGCCAAGCCTTGTAATTATTTTTTAAACAAAACTCTTATTTTTAATGTTTAGGTTTTAATGAAAGATATTGTTTTATTTCCCAATTTTACTGAAACATAATCGGTAAATACAAATTGTACATATTTGTCTCAATCCATTGTAGCTGCAATAAACTGGGTGGCTTATCAATAGCAGTATTCTCTTCCTCATAGCTCTGGATACTGGGAAGTACAAGATCAAGACATCACAAACTGCCTGGTGAAAGGCCACTTTCCTGTTCATATGTAGTACCTGCACCTGTGTCCTCACCTGTGAAGAGCAAGGTAATTCTCTGGGACCTCACTTATAGGAGAACTTAACACTAATTACCCCCCAAGAGGCTTTCCCTCATGAGTTCTATCACAGTGGTGACCAAATTTCAATAAATCAATTTGTAGTGACACACATTCAGTGCTATACTCATAGCACTATTAAGAACATATGATAATGATGTTTTGATATATAGGAGAGCATTATAGCAGTCTAGCCAATTAGCATACCTAAACCTCACCTTGCTGCGATTTCCTGTAGTAAGAACATGTAAGACCTGTGGTCATAGTAAATTTTAAGTACATAATCTTATTGGCACAATCACACTATCCACTAGACCTCCAGAAATGACTCAGCCTGCCTACTTGAAATTTCATAGCCTTTGATCAGTATCTCATTTTCTGTAGGTAGGTAAGTAAGTAGGTAGATAGATAGATACATAAACACACACACACACACACACACACACACACACATACACACACCTATATATATGTACAGATACATAGATTACATTAAATTTCATTTTCTGTGCATTTATATATCAAGTTATTTGGTGTACTTGGAAGCATGGCTTAGGTGGTAGGGTGCCTATGAGTGAAAGTGTCAGACTCTGAGTTTAAGTTTGGGTCCTGGGGCGGTGTGCGGGGGCAGGTAGAGAGGGGAAGATACTTGGGTTGTCTTTAAATGTTTTAAAATCATGGTTATTGTGAATAATGATTCAATGGATATGGGAGAGTGGATATCTCCTAGAAAGACTGTATGTTCATGTCCTTCGGATGTATTCCCAGAAATGATATTGCTAGATCCTATGGCAGTTTTATTTACTTAACCTCTATACCAATTTATATTTTCCCTAATACCTTAACCCCAGTTTTGTCAATATTTTTGTCCTTTTAGCCATCCTAGCATTGGCCATGGCTTATAGTAGTGTTGTTTTGTTTCTGTGGTATTATACACCATATATATATATATATATGTGTGTGTGTGTGTGTATATATATATATATATAGTGTATGATATGCTGTATATGCCTGTAATGAAGTGCTTACAAAAAGAGAAATTTATCTACCACCCTCCATATTTATCTGTGTGTTCATATATTTGTGTGGCTAGTACCTAAAAATCCACTCTCTTAGCAAAATTTCAATATGCAATACCATATTATTATTCATTAGCCCTTGCATTTGGGGATATGCAATTCCAAAATACACTGTGTTATCACCCCACAGGATGAATTCCATCAAAAAAAAAAAAGTAATACTGGTGAGAGTGTGGAGGGATGGGAAAAGGTACATTGGTCCAACCAGGAAACTGTGTAGAGATTTCTTAAACAAGCAAATACTGGCTTACAATATTACTCAGCAATTCTTCTACTAGCTATAGACAATGTAAACACAACAAGCTTCATAGAGAGATATCTTTGCTCCCGTGTTCATTACAACATCATTCACAGAAAGTAAGAGATGGAAACAACAGTCTGTAGTTTAATGCTTAAAGCTTGAGAGGAAAACTTTAACATTAATGCCATCTGCTTGTGATCATCTTATTTGTGATCTAAGACATGATCTATTCTGGGGAATGTTCTCCAGAACGTGAGAAGAATGTGTACTATGCTGTGGGGTAAAAGGATGTGTACCTGTACAGATATGTTTGTATCTGTCTGTATCTACTATAAACACTTTCTCTATACTGTTGTTCCCTAGACCTGTATCTATGGTACTCTGGCCTGGCATGAGGTGCCTTGGTCTGCTGAGACTTGCCTAGAGTCTAGGTCTATGGATTCTAGCCTGGTACTGAAGGAGGCTCAACTTTGAACCTGACACCTCTGGAATTGCAAGCCAAAACAAACCTTTCTTACATTTAAGATGGCTTTTCCCTGGAGCTTTGTCAGAATCTGAAAACAAATACAACAGTTATTCAAATAGCTATTTCCATAGGGATATGAGTGCTGAAAATTGCCATTGTGCCATTACGCCAATAGGCCAGTCCTCATCATTCTCACTGATTATAAAAAGAACACAGATGAGAACATCAGAAATGGTGATTGGAAGGGAAAGGTTGGTCCAAGGGGCATGAAAATGTTGAAGGGGTGACACTTACCAAGGCGCATTGTATTAACAGACTGCTTTGTTATGTGGCACTTGCTTTGTGCAACTACTTACAGATAAAAAGAAATTCATTTATCAAACTTAGAAAATACTGAGTGAATGTAAAACACCATAGGACATTTGGATGTTGCAATCATTTGATGACTGATTGTGACAGAGATCATGCCATTGTAATGATTACTAAGGTCACAATAAATATTATCTTTTTCTAATGCCAGAAGGAAGAAGAGATGGAAGGTATTGATAAGGAGGGTTTTAGAGGGCAAAGATATTGCAATGTTTAAAATAAGGGAAGAACTCAATCACATGATAACTCTTTACTGCAGAGAGACTAGGAAGAAGATGAGCTCTGATTCAAGAATAAAAAGACATCTAAGTGTGTGAGATATTCTGCCAATGCCTTGAGTAAAGTCAATTTTATTAATAAATTATTTCCCTGAGTTATAGAATTATTAAGCCAGAATATTTCATTTTGTTTACACACAAACATGTCCAACAAGAGGTGTTACTTTATTGCTATGTAGGTAACCTCTAAAGTGTCCATTTCACATTCATCATAAGTTTTCTCAATACTTCACATACATTTCTTTCTCTTTTCTATAAAATTTCCAAGGGCATGAGTTGTTATTTAGAAAAATATGAATTCACTATCCTGCATTACCTTTAGACAAAATAGCTTTGATCTAGCCTTGATTTAGTTATCCATTTTTTTCTAATGAAGTTACTGAGTTGAGTAAATTAGCTATTCTTATGTAAAATAGCTCAATGGCATTCATAATAAATGTTCAAAAACCAATATCTTTTAAGTTAGGCTTCTCACCATTTCATGCATTTTTGTTATTGTTTTAATTGTTGCTAAGCCTGAGTAACATATAATTCACTATTTAACCACTTTAAGCACGTGAATAGTTCAGAATTATTTCATGTGTTCACACTGTATGAAGCCATCACTACCAATGTTCAGAAACTCATTCTTTCAGAATGGATGGCTGCATTTATTAAATCACAGAATCCTGTGGCTTTTTCCTCTACATACCTGATCACAATATTCTTTTGTGTTTTGCCTTTGACTATTGTAGCATCCTGATAGATTTTGATATACACTCATTTCCTTTTGTGTGTATTCTATAGATATTCTCTCTGTGGGTACCAAGGGAAATACATGCATCATACCAAAATGCAAACCATCTAATTTGAATTCATACAAACTTAAACTCAATCGAACAAAACATGACTTCTATAAAATCTCATTTTTCTCGCTTTAGCTTATTTGTGTTCTCTGGGTCCAATTACTATCAAGACATAGTCAGAATGATTGAATGAAGTTTGGCACTGGTACCTCATGCTTGTAATCGTAACTACTCAGGAGGCTGAGACCTGAGGATCACAATTCAAAGCCAGCACAGGTAGGAGAGTCCATAAGACTCTTATCTCCAATTAACCACCAGAAAACCAGAAGTGGCACTGTGGCTCAAAATGGTACAGTGCCAGCCTTAAGCACAAGAGCTCAGTGATAGCACCCAGGCCCCAAGTTCAAACCCAACAGCACACACACACACACACACACACACACACGAAAGATTGACATGATTGATGGGAACCAGGTCCTCATAACAAAGGCATGAACTAATCTCAAGGAGTGTTATGAAAAGCACCTGCACTACATTTTACATAATCACTCCTTATATCAAACCTTCTCAGAGCATCTCCCTC
Source organism: Dipodomys ordii (assembly GCF_000151885.1). NCBI lineage: Eukaryota > Metazoa > Chordata > Mammalia > Rodentia > Heteromyidae > Dipodomys > Dipodomys ordii. Next base: position 13,162,333 of record NW_012267265.1, on the reverse strand, counting down.
AAAATACCCACTTTTTTAGAGCATGCTTTCACTTTCTCAGTGCTTGTTAAATAAATCTATAATAATTTCTTGCCTTTGTACCCTGTCCAGAAATTCCTTTCTGTATTCTAAGTCAAATACCTAAATAAAACTGAATAGATGGTGCTTAGCTTTAAGGGGCACTCTGCAGAACCTTATTAATGATGTATGAGAATATTTTCTCACTGCCTTTTGGGTTACATGGTTTCTGTTGAGAAATTCACTGATAATCTTATTGATGATTCTTTATATCTGATAAGTTACTTCTGTCTTGCTGCTTTTCACATTATCTCTTTGCCTTCAGCTTTCTTTCTGTCTTTTTGCAGCTTTGGGGTTTAAACAAAGGATCTCATACATACTTGCTTGGCTGGTGCTCTACCAATGGAACTATGCCTCCAGTCCATTTTTGCTAGTTATTCTGCAGAGAAAGTCTATCAAAAGTTTCTGCCTAGCATGGCCTTGAACTTCAGTTCTTCAAATCACAGCCTCCTGATTATCTAGGATCACTGGTGTGAAACACTAGCACCCAGCCTGTCTTTGGCTTTTAACTGTGCAATTATAGTGTTTCTCAGTGAGTTCCATAATACTTATCCAAGAGTTCTTAGCGTTCCTTCTATTTGTATACCCATTATTTTATGATTTTTAGAAAGTTCGCAGCTGGCATTGGTTTCCAATAACACCTTTTCTCTTTTCTCCTTCACTCTGTGGCAAAGGTATACATTATCTGTGATGGTGTCACATAAGATCCTTAAGCTTTACCTTTCTTCAGCCCATTTTATTGTTTTTCATCAGACTCAATCATTTCAATTGTTCTGTCTTTCTTCTCTGTGCTCAAGTCTTCTATTGAATTCTAATGAATTTTCCATTGTTATAGTATTTTTCACAATCATAATTTCCTTTTTACAATTTCTATTTTCTGTTAATATTGTTTGTTAATATCAATAAATTGATTTAGTTTGATTTGATTTAGTTACTGTGTATGTTTTTTTGTTGTTGTTGTTGTTGTTTTTTTGGGGTCCGGTTGTGGGGCCTGAACTCTGCGCCTGGGCCCTGTCCCTCAGCTCCTCAGGTCAAGGCTAGGGCTCTACCACTTGAGCCACAGCGCCACTTCCGGCTTTTTTCTTATGTGGTGCTGAGGAATCCAACCCAGGGCCTCAGGCTTGCAAGGCAAGCACTCTACCACTGAGCTACCTTCCCAGTCCCTGTGTGTATGTTTTCTTTTCTGACTTCAAGTCTGTTTAAGATTGTGCTTTTAAAGTCTTAATCTAGTAAATCCAATGTTTTTCTCAGAGACAATTGCCGTCTAACGTAATTTCTTTCTTTGAACAAGCCATAATTCCCTCCTCTTTTGTGTGCCTTGTGAAAAGTTCTTTTTAGAAATGGGCTCTAAAAGAAGCAGCTAAACCTTTTTTTGCCTTTGCAGATTGAGTTAGTACCCAGGGATACCCTTCATTTAATAGCAAAGCTTGCTGATATTGGAGATCAGTTCTAGATAAGAGACTCAGGTCTCCCCAGGTTTTTCTGTGAATGTATTTTCTTGCCTGGGCTTACATGGAGTTAAACAATTCCTCATACACATGGTTGCTTTTTATTTCCCAAGATAGTCACAATCAATACCCTCGCTTCCCCCTGGGACCTGGGATGGTTTAGTATATGATCCTTCCTTTAATCTCTTGTCTCAGAAACCTACATGCTGGTAATATTCCTGCAGTTTTCATGAGCACTGCCTGCTGCATTTCTCACCTTGATATTTGAGTTACTAAGACAGTGAGCAGTCCTTCTGACAGTCCCCTAAACAGGTTAGAACTTTGCAAATAAGATCTGTTTACTCCCTCCTGTTCTAAGCAGAGATCTAGCTAGAAATAGGGCTGCCACTCCTCCATATCAAGAACACAGTGAACTGAGGAGTCATTGGAAAAAAAGGAAGTAAAAATGTCAGTAAACTTCCCGCCATTTTGAAGGTGAGTACTTTTTAATTGAGAACATACCAATTGCTATAGGTATTTGACTGCTTCTGAGAGCTCCTTCAAAGTTAATTCAGCCAATCTCTGTGTGTTCTTAAAGTTTCCACAATGAAGCTAGAGCCCTGAAGCTTTGTAGCTTATCATTTTGCTAGCCTCATTCTTTTGTTTTCCCTCACTCCTTCCCCCACCTCACTTTTCTTTCTTTTTTTTTAATTTTTTTATTGTGAAAATACTGTACAGAGGGGTTACAATTACATGGGCAACTTTTCTTTAAAGATTACTGATCAGTTGTTGTCTACTTAAGTTAACCTGAAACATTTACAATGAGCAAGATTCACAGTTTTGCTTCTAAATCTCATGATGAGATTTAAAAGCCGTTCAATCCACTGTCACACTCTTGTGGGCTGGGGATCTGTGTCTTTTACTATACTATTCCTAAATTAGAAAAACCTCAAAGTGACATGCTCAAAAATATCAACAAGCTATAACTAGAACTCTTATTTTTCTCTTTATTTGGCTGCCTACAAAAGCTTTCTGGGTTTCCTGAGGTTAATAGTCTCTGCTGTCAGAGTCCCTCTGCTGACTTTTTTGTGTATACATATGCCAGTCCTATGGCTTGAACTTAAAGCCTAAGTGCTATCCCTGAGCTAGTGTTCTACCATTTGAGCCACAGCTCCAATTCCATATTTGGGGGGGGGGTTGTTTGTTTTATGTATTGTGGTGGTGCTGGTGATGGTTTTGGTTAATTGGAGATAAGAGTTTCACACACTTTCCTGTACTGGGTGGCATCCAACCTCAATCCTCAGATCTCAAACTACTGAGTAGGAAGGATTACAGACTTGAGCCACCGTCATCCGGCTTATGCTGTTGACTTTTATGTCATCCATTGGCATTGCAAATTATGCCTTATTTTACCTAAATCTCCCATATTTTTAAAGTTAAGATGTAACTTAAGCTTAAACATGAACATGGTCAACTAAAATAACTTACACTATTTTCACTATCGAGCATGTAGTTCAGAGCTACATGATGTAGGTGTGGACATGGTAGACCACACAGATGGTACTGTGGTAGTTAGTTATGAAGTTGTAACACAAGAAGCTCCTTTTGTTACAGGCTCATGTTCTTTTGATTATTTTATATGTTTTGCTCATTTGTTCCATCAATTACTCTGATTAAATCAAAATTGAAATTTATGGCATAGTCATTTCCAGGAGTGATACTGAAAATGTATAACAACCACAATTTCTGGAAAGGACTGATGGAGGACAGCCCATTATTCCATACTCTAACGCTGTGGACATGGAACACACAGGTGAGGCCTGGAGAGACAATGAAATAGATGGAAATAGGAAACATCCATATGCCTTAGTGAGGAGGATATATACCAACAAATACATTTAACATCAGAATTACAACACAGTGGCCTAATGAAAGACCAGATTGTTTTGTCATTTTTTTTTGTCTTCCTGATACCACTAGGTTATTTGTTTAAATCTAAAAGATGTTTGGATAAATCCAGTCTTTCCTGAAAATAAAATACCAGATGATTTACCTAGCAACTACTTCTGCTTTAGGAAGATGATTGGCGACTGGTTGCTTGGCAACCACTAATTTCCTTCTAGCAACAACAAAAAATAATAAGGAACATTTTTTTCTCAATTAAAAAACAACTAATCTTTAAGTCTACAGAAAACCAGCCAAAACCAGGTCAGGAAGCTCTATTGGGGTCTCTTACAAATACCAGCCATAATCAGAAAACTAAGACTTTCATTCTTATTCAAGAATACAGAGGAGAAACTGCATTAAAGCTTACATATCACAAATGAGAGAAGCAGCCTTCAGACAAACCTATAAGGGATGGACAGTTAAAATTGTTTTTAAGCACTTCACAAAAGCTCCATCAGAAATGCTATGATATCTGACATAGTATAGCATAGTATCTAGATAGTTGATACATATGTAGATAGATAAATATATATCTAGATGATAGATACTATATATATTACTGCATATATAGTATGCTATAAATTACATATACAATTTCTATAGAAATTATATATAATACAGGCTGGGAAGGTGGCTCAGTGGTAGAGTGCTTGCCTTGCATGCTTGAGGCCCTGGGTTCGATTCCTCAGCACCACATAAGCAAAAAGAAAAAAAGCCGGAAGTGGTGCTGTGGCTCAAGTGGTAGAGCGCTAGCCTTGAGCTGAAGAGCTGAGGGACAGCGCCCAGGCCCAGAGTTCAGGCCCCACGACTGGACCCAAAAAAAAAAAGAAATCATATATAATAGGCTATATATACTATATATAGTGTTGACACATATTATGATATATATCATTGTATAGTATAATACTATAGATACTATGTCTACTAAACTTCTCCTTGAAGAGACTGTAAGTATATATGCACATATATATACTATGTAGGAATATATATAGTATATTATATATAATATACAAACTATATATAACATAGTATCTATACTATGCTAACATAGTAGCAATATATTTTATTATATATAATATAAAAACTATACATTATAGAATATGTATACTCTACTAACATAGAGTTCATGTTTCCTTGGGATAAATATATTATTTTGAATATGCAAGAAAATGCTTAAATTTATTTCTGTAGCTAAAGAACTGCGTATTTTCTTACATTTTTATTGTTATTATAATGGTGTTGTACAGAGGTGTTACAGTTACGTAAGTCAGGTGAAGAATACATTTCTCTATAGACAATGTTACCCCTTCCTTCACTCTCCCAGTTTTTCCCTCCCATCCTCCAAATGTATCATTTTTCAAGTCTAAAATATGACACAAATTTTTAAGGAAATGTAATACCAAGAAATTTTACAATTGGGGAATGACAGTTTGGATTACATTTCATTCTCAGACTCTATAGCTTGTATTAGCTTCCCATTACTAAAGATGAAATGTCAGAGGCAACTAATCTATGAAGAGAAAAGGGTTATTTAGCTGATGGCTTTAAAAGATCAAATACCTGGAGCGGATAATTTAGGAAGAGAAAAAGGTTAGCTCACCATCACAGAGGTTGAAAGCCTGGTTCTTGCTGGGCTCATACCTATAACCCTAGCAACTCAGGAGGTTGAGACTTGGAGGACTAAGGTTCTAAGATATCCCTGGCCAAAACAAATGTCTGTGACTTAAATTGGATACTATATTAATTAACCAGCAAACCATTATGCTGGGAACATGACTCAAGTGGTAGAGCACCAACTGTGAGCAAATAAGCCAAGCATATGTGTGGTCCCTGAATTGAAGCCTTGGTACAGGGGGAAAATACTTAGTGCCTGCATTGTCTTTTTGGTGAGGTGAGTAGATGGTGGCACATCAGCACAGAAGCAAAAACATGAGTGAATACGAAGAAGGGTGACTTTCTGTAGTCATTCTTGCCACAACTGACCACAGGGGAATTTCAGTGAGCTACATAAACTCTATTGAGCTCCACATCAGCCACTTGACAAGTCCATAGGAGTAAGAACCTTTCACTTAAGTGAAAACGACACCAATTATTTTGCCTGTAGAAGCTTTCATGCCTCATTTTGTCATCTGCTGGGAGTGAGGTCAATACTGGACAGAGTTGTTTCAGCAAAGATGTTACCTTTAATTAAGTCAAGATCACAAAGAATGTGTGTGGCTACTAAACTTCTCATTGAAGAAAACACAAGTAGAAGGGAAAGTGATTAAGTCTAATTGAATAATGGATCAGAAAAACAATAACATGATTGGTAGAACTTCCAGAGAGTAAGAACTATATAAACTGTGAGTCTGTGTGGGAATCCATGTGTGCATGCATGCATGTGTCCTTTTGTTTTTTCCCAATTAATTAGAAGCAAAGCAAAATCATCCTTCTAAATAGTTTCTAACTTAGAAGACAACTTGTAGAACAGCCTTCAGTAGAGGATCTGTGATAACTAAAATACAGCAAGCTTACTGTCATGACTTTTGTCCCATCTTTATATCCTTTCTACTCAGTTGCAGCTGCTTTACCAATAAAGCCCTGGTAAGTACACCAAGCTATGAAAATTGAAATAGAGCAGAGGACCAGGCATATTAACTCATAATCCCAGCACTTTGGGAAGCTGCAATCGAGAGGATTGCTATTCAAGCCTAGTTCAGTCTTGTTTACTAGACGCCATCTCAACAAATAAACCAAGTGTGTTGATACACGGCTGTAACTGTAGATAAGCAGGAGGCATTGGTAGGAAGATTGTTATCCAGGCTCATCAGAGTTAAAATGCAAGACTCTATCTAAAAACTGAATAAAACCAAAAGGATGAGATTATGGCTCAAGTAGCCATTTGTTCAAACTTGGTGTCACCAAAAAAAATTAAGAGAAAAATATATTATGTAAGAAGATAAATTCAGGAATAGAGGTGTGCCAGACCATTAATGCAAGAAGATCATATTTTCCTAACCCAAAGATATCACAAAGCTTCCTTCTATAGATAGTTTATGGCTTTTCACTTTGTAACATTTGAATCTGTAAATCTAAACCAACAGTGTTTGCATAGCAAGTAGACAGAGCATGGAAAACTGCTATCTTTAATATAAATTATCATAGAATTTCTTCTCACATTGTGGTTTTCTTTATTAATATTTAAGTTACTAGCATGAATATTTTATGGTAATAGCTATCAGAATGACATGTGCGAATCAATCTGCACAACTAAGTTATACATTGCCCTGAAATTTTCTGATCAGAGTCTGCTGTATAGAATAGTGTTTCGGTCTTATTGTGTCCTACAAAGTCTGCATCTGCTTTTGTGAAAAAAATGAAAGACTAGAAAACTTTATTTTGAAGAGAAATATGAAAAATATACACAAATATTCTATAAAATGTCTTGGCATTGGGGTGATATAAATGTTAGAAAAGAAAATGAAGGGAGGTTTTGATACCTCTGAAATTATGAAAGATGATAATGTTCAAAATCAAGAACCATTTAGCCATTTATCTACATTCAATCAGAAAGCTAAAGTGGAGAAATTCTTGATACTCAACCAAAGCAGACTTCTCTCCACCACTCACCGCTTTCCCTGTGTGCTGCTTGATTTCTCCATACACAGTCAATCTGGCAGATTCTAAAGCTAATTCAAGTCTGAGTTTTCTTGTTTGGGACTTGACAAAATAGTGACTCTTCCATATCTTAGCTATGGTGAATAACACTGCCATAAACATAACTGTGCTGGTAACTTTAGTATGGCTTTATTTGTGACTGTTTGGGTAAATGCCCAAAAGTGGGATTGCTGGGTGGTAGGGGAGCTCTATGTGGAGTCTTTTGAGGAACTCCATACTGCTTTCCAGAGTGGTTGAACAAGTTTTCACTCCTACCAACAATGCAGCAGGGTTCCCTTTTGGACACATGCCCTCCAGCATCGGTTGTTACTAGATTTCTTGAGTATAACCATTCTAACTGGGGTGAGGTGGAATCTCAATGATGTTTTGATTTGCATTTCTTTTATGGCTAGAGAAGTTGAGCATTTCTTCATGTGTCTATTGACCATTCTTATTTCCTCTTCAGAGAAGTTTCTCTTTAAGTCTTTAGCCCACTTATTAGCCAGGCAGATGCCCCTTAATAGATGAATGGATCAAGAAAAAAAATATATATATATATAAATGGAAAGATTGGAAAAATTATATTAAGTGAAGTAAGCCAGGCCCAAAGAAACATAGGTTCCATAGTTTCCCTTATTTGTAATAACTATTATATGTCCAGGACAAGCAAAAAAGGTGTAGAGCTATGTACATATGACCATATAAGATGATGCTAAGTGAAATGAATCTCAAGATAGAGACACAAGAGGTTTTATCTTTCTTGCTGTTGTTTTTGATGTACTTATAATGTACTATTTGATTTTTTTGTTTCTTTTGTATGTTCTTCCAACACTGTTTCATTCCGGTGCCCTACATGTTGTATATACATTTTTCTAATTTGGGGAGGGGAAGGGAAATAACAAAGTGCTGAAATAAGGATACAGGTTGACCCATAGTAACAATGAGATATACATGACACTATGTTGAAAACAAGCTTTACAACTGGGGGGGGGGGGGGGGGGAAGGGAGGGAGCGAAGGTAGGGGGAAAACAAAGAGAGTAACAATGCTCAATAGGAAATGTACTCATTACTCATGTAACTGTAACTCCTCTGTATAGTATCTTTACAAAAATATATATTAAAAAAATAGTGACTCTTCTTACTGAGAACTCTCTGGTGACTGTCACTATCTCACCAATTCTCAAACATTGCAGAATCTTCTAGAGGTTGCATGGTAGACTAAGATACTTTGTCCAAACCTTCCCTCTTGTACTCCTTCACTTGCGTGAGAGCTCACTTTCACAACTCTCTCCCCACTTTCTCTCATACAGTGGCTTTCTTCTAGTAAGTTCTTGACTCTGAATGATGTCTTGATGGCCATCTTTCAAAGGTCCTGAACCAGCACATGCTCCAGAGGTGTGAAAAATGTATTCGTATCTTCTTCCCAGTCTGTAATTTTTGGTCTCTGTGTCTCAGACATCAGTCCTTTTACCAGAGCTGTTTCTTTAGTACTTGCTTTGTTATGAGTTCCCAGCACTACCACACCTACCACTACTCATGCTAATAATAGCTGAGGTTTTTTCCATCCTGGTACAAACTTTCCAAATAAAATTCTCTGTGAAACTCAGTCCTAGGTGCAGTATAGCTCCTTTTTCACTGAGATGTCACTGTAATCTCATTTTGTATCAACATACTTCATGTTATTCCACATTGCCAACTGAATTATAACCAGAGATTCCTTAAACACATAGACATTGTTCTTCTTAGCAGTTGGATCCCTTAATCAGTAACCTCTATAGGTTATCAATTCCCCAGTGTTTGTCCAGCAATCAGAAGATAAATTCAATAATTCTAAATCCTGTCCTATCTATATGTCTCATTAAATTCCAGCAAATGATAGCAAGAATTCAGTTAAAATTCTTACACAGGATCTGTATTGACTAAATATAAAACCTTATCTAAGAGTGAATGGGGGATGGCATACAGTAAAGTGAAGAGCCATCCTTAACAGGAAACTTGTGCAACAGGGAAATCAGTTATCAGACGTGTGCCTGCTGACCTGAAAACAGATCATTTGAAGACCTGATTTACACAGCTTCTTCCTATTAATTTTTTGTGCAAATAATAACTAAATATATCCCTCATTGATCCAAGTATGCAGTAATAAAATGAAAAGATAAAAATAAATATAAAATAATAATAAAATGAAATGAAATAAGTGCTTACTCCTTATTATAATGTAGGGCAGAAATATTTTGGTTTCTTAATACTAAATTGAATTGATTCATGATCTGGCTCACATTTGAACAAAACATGACTTATTGACTGATTTTGACGTGGGACTTTATTTTATTCAGTTCTTGGTCCCATTAAGGAAATCAATAGTGCCTTAGCCTAAGGAAAAAATGCTACAATATCAGCAGTGTTTTTCATCAGTGACTCATTTTTGTGTTAATAATGTTGTACATCTGCCATTGGCAGATATTCAATTTCATGAAAAAAGTCATAATTTTTGAGATTGTAATTTAAGAAAGAGTCTTGGCTAGCTCCAACGCCTTAATAAAGACATCATCATGAATGAAGGAGAATGACTGGCTGGTCGCCATCTTGAATATTATGTGTGGCCATGGTGATCTTTAGGCCCAAGTGTCTTTTGCCAGTATTCTATGAAGTTACTTTATTCACTTTTTTCTGGGAACAGACTTTCAGAACAAATTTATTTTTTCAGGAGACAGCTATTTTCTTCTATGAACAAAATTTCTTTCAGATCACAACTGTAAATAGAAGACAGACTCCCTTTATTTGTATAATTATAAAGTAAACATTCCTGAGGAAAAATTGAGCATAACCAAGAAGACACTGATAAACATACACAAAAGGAAATAAATAAAAATAAAGCCACATTTATTGCAGTGAGTACAAAAGAATGTGAATCTATACAAGAAAAGAAAAACTTGAAAATCAAGACCACTGCAAATGTGTTAAGTATTTGATAAATAAAATGTTGTAGACAAACTAAATATTGTGCATGATAAATTTCATTAGGTCTTAAAGATCTTATTATTTTCCAGACACTCTTATTTGATGATAAATTTATTTAATAAGAAATAAAATTATAGTTTGTCAAAAAATACTGTTACTTCATTTTTAGTAATAGAATGCAAATCTTCAGAGTAGTTTGTTATGTCCAATCATTTTATTAGGAAATTTATACTTTCTCAGATCATCCAATAATTTACCTCTGTAAAGGTAAAATTTCTATCTGAAATCTGCAGTTTTGATTATGTACACAGTGTTATATACCCAATTGTATATGAAAGCATTGCAAATTCCAGTTTTTCCTGGGGCTTGAACTATGGGCCTGAGCACTGTCCCTCAGGTCTTCGGCTCAAGGCTAGTGCTCTACCACTTAAGCCACAACGTCACTCCTGGTTTTCTAGTGATTAATTGGAGATAAGAATCCAAAGAAACATAGGTCCCATGGTTTCCCTTATTTGCAATAACTAATATATGTCTGAGTCAAGCAGAAAAGGTCAGATAAGTTGATGTTAGGGGAATGAACCCCAAGATAAGTTTTCAAATTTTTTGTTTTTCTCCTTTCATGCAATTGTTTCTATCATATTTATAAGATGATTTCTATGTTGCTTTGTATGTCCTTCTCCCACGGTATAACTCATACTTTCACTGTATTTGATGTTGGTATAATTTGTGGAGGGGAAGGGAAAAAACAAATCGTTTAACTAGGGATACAGGTGGACCCATTACAACAATGAGATGTACAAGTCGTTATGTCAAAAAACAAACTTAACAACTTTGGTGGGGAGTGGGGGGAGAATCTGGTGAGGGGAGAGGAGGGGTATGGGAAGGGGAAACAAAGAGGAAGCAACAATGCTTGATAAGAAATGTAATGCTTGATAAGAAATGTACTCATTATCTGGCCCATGTAATTGTAACTCCTCTGTACTGTATTCTCACAATAAAAAAAGAGTCTCACGGATTTGCTGCCTGAGCTGCCTTTGAACCACGATCCTCAGATCTCAGCCTCCTGAGTAGCTAGGATTACATAAGTGAGCCACTGGTAACCATCTGTTTGCTTTTTAAAAAATAAGATTGGCATCAGTACTCTGAAAAGCTGTCAAAGTCACAAAAAAGCAAGACTCCAAAATCATCAAAGAAGACAAGGGACAAGAAACAGCAACTAACTTTGTCATGTTACTTCATCTTTAAATAGACCCATGAAAAGGAGGGGGAAGGGGAGATTAACAGCAAAATTGGAGACATCCAAATAAATTCTGAAGTTTAGTTAGTAGAAATGCAATGCTGTTAATATCTTAATATTGACTTATTTCATGTTGTGTAAAAAGTATTGATAGTGGAGCAAAATAGGTTGAAGGTATTTAGGAATTTTCTAAATTGACTTCCTAATTTCTTTATAACTCACAAACAAAAATGTAAGACTAATAACACTTCGTGTTACACAGGAAACTGAGAAAAGCTAAACTTATTTATTTGTTATTTATTTATTTATTGGCAATACTGGGTCTTGACTCAGGATCTAGGTTCTGTCTCAAGGCTGGCAATCTACCACCATACTTCTACTTCCAGCTTTTTTGGTGGTAGTTGGAAATAAGAGTTTCAATTAAACTTTCTTGCCCAAGCTGGCTTCAAACATCTTAGCCTCCTGAGGAAGTAGGGTTACAGATGTTAGGCACTGGCACCCAACATCACTTAGAAATCTTACTTTAGCCTGAATTCTACCATAGCTCAGTTGGTAGAGCCAAGGACTGTAGAGAAGAAATCTTACTTTAGGTGATGTGTAGGTGATGGTTATAGGTTTAAGAATGACAATCCTCTTATTTTGAGATTGATCTCTTCTATCCATTATCACTTTGTTTTCTTTATTTTTTGTATGGTTTTATTGTAAAAATGCTGTGCAGAGGGGTTACAGTTACATGAGCAAGGTAATGAGTACATTTCCTATTGAGCATTGTTGTCTCCTCCTTTGTTTTCCCCTACCATCCCTTCCCTCCCACCTCCACAACTACCAAAACCCTTCCTCCCTCCACCCCCCCAACAAAGTTGTAAGTTCATTTTCAACATAGTGTTTTGTACATCTCTTTGTTACAATGGGCCAACCTATATCCTTATTTAAACATTTTGTTTTTTCCCTTCCCCTCCCCAAATTAGAGAAATGTATAAACAAGATGCAGGGCACCGACATCAAATACAGTGAAAATAGGGTTGTTCATGGGGGAGGAAAATACAAAGCAACAAAAAAATCAAATAGTACATTATAAGTACATTGGAAACAATAGCAAGAAAGAAAAGAGATATTTGTGTCTCTATCTTGGGGTTCATTTCGCTTAACATCATCTTATATACTCATATGTACATAGCTTTTGAGCTTTTCTGCTTGACCTACACATGTACTAGTTATTGCAAATAAGGGAAACCATGGGACCTATGTTTCTTTGGGCCTGGCTTACTTCACTTAATATAATTTTTTCCAAGTCTTTCCATTTCCTAACAAATGGGGCAATATCATTCTTTCTGATGGAGGCATAGATTTCCATTGTGTGTGTGTGTGTGTGTGTGTGTGTGTGTGTGTGTGTGTGTGTCACATTTTCTTGATCCATTCATCTACTGAGGGGCATCTGGGTTGGTTCCATATCTTAGCTATGGTAAATAGCTGTGCTGGTAGCTTTAGTATGGTCTTGTTTGTGATCATTTGGGTAAATGCCTAAAAGTGGGATTGCTGGGCCATAGGGGAGCTCTATGTGGAGTCTTTTGAGGAACCTCCATACTGTTTTCCAAAGTGGTTGAACAAGTTTATACTCCCACCAACAATGCAGTAGGGTTCCCTTTTGGACACATCCCCTCCAGCATCTTTTGTTATTAGATTTCTTGATTATAGCTATTCTAACTGGGGTGAGGTAGAATCTCAATGTTGTCTTGATTTGCATTTCTTTTATGGCTAGAGAAGTTGAGCATTTCTTCATGTGTCTATTCTCGTTAAGTCTTTAGCCCACTTATTTATCAGGCAGGTGTTTCTTTGAGAATTTGTTGTTGGGGTATTTAATTTTTTGAGTTCCAAGTATATTTTAGCTATTAGACCCTTGTCTGTTGTATGTGAAGATCTTCTCCCAATCTATGAGCTTTCTATTGATCTTGCTAGCTATGTCCTTTGCCATGCAGAAGCTCTGCAACTTAATATTTCCTAATTGCATAAACAGGCACAGTTTGACAAAGGATAGGGATAGAAGGAGCTTTGGCATGCTGACCACATTTTATGCAATATAAATCAAATGAAATCATTTCTTAAATATTTTACATTAATTGACTCTCCTCTTTATTAATGAATATGGAGGCACAACATAATGGTTTTAGAATGAGTCTAAGACAAAAAAAGATACAAGAATGGAATTCTTTATATTTTCCATGTTATCATGTCCTGTTCTAAAAGGAAGTTTGAGGTCAGCATTCCATTCACAACTGGTCAGGTCTGATTACCAGTGGTTATACTTTATCAGTAAAGATATCTAAAAAATGGATCTACTTTAAAATAATACATTACTTATCCTTATTGTCTAATTCCTTAAAACCATATCCATTTTTCACTTGGAATTAGCTATGAAGACAGAAATAGAAATGTGTGTGTGTGTGTGTGTGTGTGTGTATGTGTGTGTGTTGGCATGTGTGCATGCACACACACGTGCACCAGTCTTGGTGTTTGAACTAGGCTTGAGCACAGTGTGTGGTCATTTTCAGTTTAGGCTAGTACTCCACAACTTGATCCATAGCTCCATTTCCAGCTTTTTGGTACTAAAAAGTCTCACAGGCTTTTCTGCACTAGCTGGCTTCTCAGCCTCCTGAGTAGCTAGGATTACAGGAATAAACCACCGGTGCCCTGTGAGAAATAACTTTTGTTAACTCATCTGCTCATGAGCAGTTGAGAAAGTACAGTTGAAACACAAGTATACCAAAGGAGCCCACACAAAGAGCACTGTTCTACTTCTGGAAGCCAAAGACACATAATTGCTTTGTGAACACTGGGTTTCAGTGTCATAGCTTTGAATATTGTTTTCAGTCAGCACTTACACAGAAACATAAATGAAGCCAGTGTGACCAAGGGTATCTTTAATTTGATTTACAAAAGAAAAAAAAGAAACAATATTCCTTAACATTGTCGGTACCTGGTATATGTAAAACTGAAGCACATGGAGATGTTTGGGTTGAATTCAGGATGAGAGGACCTATGCTTAGTATGCCCCATTCCAGTTTCCAAAGAACAATATTTAAAACTAACATTGGGGCTGGAAATGTGGCTTACTGGTAGAGTGCTTGCCTACCATGCATGAAGCCCTGGGTTTGATTCCTCAGTACCACAGACACAGAAAATGCCAGAAGTGGAACCATGGCACAAGTGGTACAGCACGAGCCTTGAGCAAAAGAAGCTCAGGGACAGCATCTGGGCCCTGAGTTCAAGCCCCAGGACTGGCAAAAGAAAAACCCTAACATTTAATGATATTCAATTACCTTTTGTACTTTCTGCTATTGTTTCATATCTTGTTTCATGTTTTAAAGTGCATGCGTATAAAAGCAGATTATATCTGAGTATCAATTAATCACTTTCACAATTTTATCATGCAAGACACAAATGACTTAACATGCAATTATATCCCAAAATACATACAATCAGAGCTCTGATACAAAGGAGATAATTTATGTTGTTACCTCAATGCATTGAAATATTCTCATAAACCCATTATGCTCTAGAGAGCCTGTACAGTCTTCTAAAAGAAACATGTCTTACTTAGATAAATGGAGAAAAAAATCTTTGACTATAGAAAGCTGCTCAACAATGTTACTCTTATGGTTTCTGGATAAGCACATAATTTACCTTTGGAAGTCAGTGCTTTACACACAAGCACTAATAGAGTGCCAGTAGCTGGCTCAATTAATATGGTTAATTAGTTAGTGTCAATAAAACCTTTATGGTTCCAGACCTCAGTAACCATCCCTCAATAAAGCAAGGGAAACTTATGGCATAGCAATAAAGAAGGGTAAAATTAGAGGAAAAGGAAAATTTGATAGCTAAGAGAGAAACTCAGATTATGTTGATGGTGTTCCTCTCAAGTGAGGACAATAGGCCAATATGCCTTATGTCTAGACAAGAAGGTGTAATCAGGGGAAAGGAGGATGGATAGGGAGTTATTAAATAATCACTGCAATTTTGAAACCTCAGTTGTTAAAATAGATTCACTTGACAAAATACTCCATTATCCTTGCTCTATTATTTCTTAAATACTCTTTCCATCTGTCAAATTTTCTTACATATTCATGTTAGATGTTGATGAGTTTAAAATGCTTAAGATACATATTACATAAAAGACTGAAAATGGTGAAGAATGATATTTTTCCTTTACAATAGATGCTAAATTCTCAAAGGATCTTGCATGGGCAGATGCGGCTTGATTAGATCATATGAACATTCTACCTAGAACAGTTATATCACTATGAATTAAAATCAATGCATGTCTATTGAAGCAGTTTTCTTTTTCATATCAAGCTTTACCTTGTCCTTTAAAATAAGAAACCACACAAAACTTTCATACACTGAGTGCGAGTTATTATCAGAAGAAATGTGGGAAAGGCATGACTGACATGAATATAGATAGATGAAGAAAGAGAGATAGAGAGATCTCACATATATGATTGCTGTGTGAGTTCAGGAAGACTACTAAATTCTATACTGTTAATACATTCACGTCTCTCCATCCAAAATCCCATTGTCTTTGGCTAATAAGTGATTCAACAACCTTCTGGAGAATCTGACTACAACATGAGGTTTACTAACACTTGATTCTCTAGGATCACAGAATGGTGGCTGTGTGTGAGAACACTAGCTAAGGAGTGCCATGCTCCCAAATGGCTTGTGTGTACCAACTGGATAATGAGTTTATTCAGGCTAAGTTAGGCACAGGCAGGGGTATAGGATCAAAATAAATCCCTTTCCTGTGTAATTTGGCTTAATTCTGATCAGCAGTTCCTGGGTCTATGGTGGATCATTCCTAACAGATACCTCCCACAGTGAATGTCACACCTTGCCCAGCAGCTGTAATGATCACTTTCTAGCTTGTGGATGACCTGTGATATAAGAGAAGAAGCAACTTACTTGAGATCAGCCTCCGGCTATAACGTATATGCTTAAGATTGATTTACTTGAAAGGAATGAACAATTTGGAATTTCTGAGGAGCTTTCTTGCTCAGAATCCTTAGAGGATCTGATCTGAGATTAAATATGTGCCATAAATTCAGGTTCCTAGGGCTAAATTATCATTTGGGCTTTCCCTATGATTGTATTTATTTGTTTTTACTGAAATCCACTGTGTGGTTCATAATTACCTAGTCAGTGACAACTTCTTAGATAATTAACAAGCTGCAAAAGCTTGTCTGACTACTGGGAGTTAGAGCTTGATGCCTATCACATCAGGAATCCATCAATGGAAGACTTACAGACTCCTGAGGAGATTAGTTGCCTATCAGTTTTCTATGAGTTTAGGATGTCAAATGTAATCATTGTGACTTGGGCAATGAGGGGAGTGAACTGGGGTTTGAACTTGGTGTCTTGCACTTCTTAGGCAGGACACGTACCACTTGAACCTCATCCTGAGCCCTGCAAACATAAGTCATTCTGGACTTGAATAAGTACCACATCAGAAATATCCATCTCCTTTGCTCAAAGATGTAATAGCCTGATTAATAAATGAGCATAGGAGATAGATACTTCTCAGAAGAAGAAGTATAAATAGCCACTAAATATATCTCTGGACATACAAGAAATGCAAATCCAAACAATATTGAGATTTGATCTTATTCCAATTAGAATGTCAGTCATCAAGAATGTGAGCAACAACAAAAAAAATCAAACAACATTGAGATTCCACCTCAAGCCAGTTAGAATGGCTACAATCAAGAACTCTAATAACAACAGAATCTGGAAGGGATGTGGCCAAAAGGGAACCCTACTGCGTTGCTGGTGGGAGTGTAAACTTGTTCAACCACTTTGGAAAGAAGTATGGAGATTCCTCAAAAGACTACATATAGAGCCCTTCTATGACACAGCAATCCCACTTTGGGGCCTTTACCCAAACCATCACAAAGAAAGCCATATTAAGGCTACCAGCACAGCTATATTTGTCACAGCATAGCTAAGATATGGAACCAACCTAGATGCCCCTTAGTAGATGAATGGAGCAAGAAAATGTGATATGTATGTATGTGTATATATGTATATGCACATTATATATGCATATATATGCACACATACAATGGAATTCTATGCCTTCATCAGAAAGGATGATACCGCCCCTATTTGTTAGGAATTGGAAAGACTTGGAAAAAATTATATTAAGTGAAGTAAGCCAGACCCAGAGAAGGTCCCATGGTTTTCCTCATTTGTAATAATTAGTATATGTCTAGGATAATTTTATCAGATGAGCAGAAAAGCTCAAAAGCTATGTACATATGACCATATAAGATGATGCTAAGTGAAATGAACCTCAAAATAGGGATCCAAGAGGTTTTTTCTTTGTTGCTGTTTTTTGTGTATTTTTTATTGAAAAGATACTGTACAGAGGGGTTACAGTTACAAGAGTAAGGTAATGAGTACATTTCCTATCCAGTGTTGTTACCTCCTCCTTTGTTTCCCCCCATCCCTTCCCTCCCCACCTCCCCAACTCCTCCCTCTCCCACCAAAGTTGTAAAGTTCATTTTAGATATAGTGTCTTGTACATCTCATTGTTCCAATGGGTCAAACTGTATCCTTATTTCAGCATTTTGTTATTTCCCTTTCCCTCCCCAAATTAGAAAAATGTATATACAAGATGCAGGGCACCAGAATCAATACATGGGGGAAGAACATACAAAAGAAACCAAAAAAATCATATGGTACATTATAAGTACCTTAAAAACAACAGCAAGGCCAAGTGTCAGTAGCTCACACCTGTACTCCTAGCTACTCAGAAGTCTGAGATCTGAGGATCATGGTTCAAAGCCAGCCCAGGCAGGAAAGTCCATGAGACTCTCATCTCCAACAAATCAATAGAAAACCAGAAGTGGTGCTGTGACTCAAGCGGTAGAGCGCTCACCTTGAGCTGAAGAGCCCAGGGACAGCGCCCAGGCCCAGAGTTCAAGCCACACAACCAATTAAAAAAAAAATAGCAACAAAGATAAAACCACTCGTGTCTCTATCTGGGGGTTCATTTCACTGAGCATCATCCTGTATGGTTATATGTACGTCGCTTTTTACCTTTTCTGCTTGTCCTAGACATAGACTAGTTATTGCAAATAAGGGAAACCATGGAACCATGGGACCTATGTTTCTTTGGGCCTGGCTTACTTCACTTACTGTAATTTGTTCCAAGTCTTTCCATTTCCTAACAAATGGGGCGATGTCATTCTTTCTGATGGAGGCATAGAATTCCATTTTGTGTGTGTGTGTGTGTGTGTGTGTGTGTGTGTGTGTGTGTATACATACACACATACATATGTGCATATATATACAACGTGTATGTACACACACCCATATCACATTTTCTTGATCCATTCATCTACTGAGGGGCATCTGAGTTGGTTCCATATCTTAGCTTTGGTAAATAATGCTTGCAATAAACATAGTTGTGCTGGTAGCTTTACTATAGCCTTGTTCATGATTGTTTGGGTAAATGCCCAAAAGTGGGATTGCTGGTCATAGGGGAGGCTCTATGTAGAGTCTTTTGAGGAAGCTCCATACTGCTTTCCAAAGTGGTTGAACAAGTTTGCACTCCCACCAACAATGCAGTAGGGTTTCCTTTTGGCCACATCCCTTCCAGCATCTGTTGTTATTAGAGTTCTTGATTATAGCCATTCTAACTGAGGTGATGTGGAATCTCAATGAGTGTTTTGATTTGCATTTCTTTTATGGCTAAAGAAGTTGAGCATTTCTTCATGTGTCTATTGGCCATTCTTATTTCCTCTTCAGAGAAGTTTTTTTAAGTCTTTAGCCCATTTATTAATCAGACAGTTGTTTCTTTGAGAATTTGTTGTTGGGGGATTTAATTTTTTGAGTTCTAAGTATATTTTAGATATGAGACACTTGTCTGTTGTATGGCTAGTAAAGATCTTCTCCCAGTCCGTGGGCTTTCTAGTGATCTTTCTTGCTATGTCCTTTGCCATGCAGAAGCTCTGCAGTTTCATGCAATCTCATTTGTCCAATCTTTCTTTAAGTTGTTGGTGTTTCTGGGTCCTCATTAAGAAAATTTTGGCTTGTCCCAAGGAGCCCTAGTGTTTCTTCTATATCTTACTGTAATATTTTCAGGGTGCTTCCTTTGACTTCGAAGTCTTTGATCCATTCTGGTGCAGGGTGATATATAAGGATCTGTCCCTGTTGTTTTTAATGTATTTTTGTTTCTTTTGTATGTTTTCTCCCTTCCCTCTGTGGCATAACCCTGTTGTCACTGTATTTGATTCTGGTGCCCTACATCTTGTATATACATTTTTCAAACAAACTTTACAACTGCAGGGGCGGGGGGAGTTGGGGAGGTAGGGAGAAAAATAAGGGAGTAACAATGCTGGATAGGAAATTAGGAAATATACTCATTTCCTTACTAATGGAACTGTATTCCTTCTGAACAGTATCTTTACAATAAAAAATTTTTTTAAAGAATTGTGAACAACAATGAAAGCTTGTGAGGATTTGTGGCAAAAGGACCCTATTACTTTGTTGGTTGAATGTAAACTAGCACAACCATAATAGACTACATTATGGAGATTTTTTAATAAGCTAAAAATAGAACTACCCTATGATTAATCCTGTGATACAACTCATGGACATTTATCAGAAAGATTGTATAGGTGAGAATGTTGAAAGGAGTGACATTGTTCAAGATGCATTGTATCCAGAAACTGTTTTGCTAAATAGAAATTCCTTTTACAAATACTTAAAGTTTTTAAAAAAGAGAAAACATTTAGTAAAAAAATAGATTATAAATCAGTATACAATAAAGATTCCTATACAGCCATGCTCACTAGTGTACTATTCACCATAGCCAAGTTTGGAAACAGTCTAGATGCCTTACATTGGATAAATGGATGAAGAACATGTTTTCAGGAGCTGGTGGTTCACACTTGTAATGTTAGCTACTCAGGAAGCTGAGATCTAAGGATTATGGCTTGAAGCCAGCCAGGGTAGAAAAGTCTGTGATACTCTTATCTCCAATTAACCATTAAAAAGCTGAAAGTAGAGCAATGGTTCAAGTGGTAGAATGCTAGCTTTGCACTCAAAAGCTAGGGACAGCACCGGGTCCCCCGAATTCAAGCAACAGGAAAAATATATATATATATATATGCACACGCACATATGTATCTGTATCTATATCTATATATGAGAGAGAAGGAGAAAGCTATATTACTACAGATGTAGTTGTCTCTCTATATAGTTATATTTATAGAGATCTAGATATCCATCCAATGACTATAGATATGGAATATATATTAATATGGAGCGATAAATTTATAACAAATCTTTTATTATAAATAAAAATTTAAGTTTTTTTTCTTTCTATTTATTTTATTTTATTTGTCAGCCACAGGACTTGAACTCAGGGACTGCGAACTGTCCCTAAGCTTTTTTGCTGAAGGCTTGTGGTCTACACCTTCGAACCACTTCCGGTTTTCTGGTGGTTAATTGGAGATAAGTCTCATGGACTTATCTGTGGGACCTGGCTTCAAATCACGTTCCTCAGATCTCAGCCTCCTGGGTAGCTAGGATTATGGACATAAGTCATAAGCACCCAGCCAGATTTTAAGCATCTTTATTCAGACACATGACACCTCACTTACACTGACACACTAAGTTCCTTTGGAAAAATGAGCACATGAGCCTGACCAGAAGATAGGTAGGACAAGCAGCAAGGAAAAGACTGGAAAATATTTGCACTATGTCTAGTACTGCCATAGACTTCTATGCAGAGAACTTTGTAAGTCAACCAACATTTTCTTTTCCTTTCTCTTGCAGCCCAGGTAAACTTTCCAAGCCAGATTCTCACTTGCATCAGACTGCGCATGTGGAAAGTAAGAAGGAAGTGACTATTTCAGCCATGATTTTTTTTTCCTCTTTAGTGTTTGATGGGTGAGTTGTAGAGTCATTCTTCTTAGCCCTGAAAGACTACATATTTTTACACAACCATAAAAGCCCTGGGTAAAAAATCAAGTGTTTAACTAGAAGGGAAAAAATAGGGATGGACAGAAATACATGAAACAATGGCATGTGATACACACGGTACCTTCAAATTCAAGCACTAATCCTAATCAATGCTCTTCATTTATCATTTACTTAAAATCAAGGCACGTAGGAAGGGACTGTGAAGAATATAGAAGTGATTAATATTACTGTCTATATCCCCAAAACTTTTGTAGAAAGTAGGAGTCACAAAATAAAAACCAGAGGGGAAAACAATGAACAGATGACATTGATCGAGATGCATTGTATCATGTACTAATATATTGCCTTGAAATCCTTTGTACAACTACTTAAAGATCATTTTAAAAGTTAAAATAAAGGGGGCTGGGAAGGTGGCTCAGTGGTAGAGCACTTGCCTTGCATGCCTGAGGCCCTGGGTTCGATTCCTCAGCACCACATAAGCAAAAAGAAAAAAGATTAAAATCAAGGGCTGGGAAGGTGGCTCAGTGGTAGAATGCTTGCCTAACATGCATGAGGCCCTGGGTTCAATTCCTCAGTACCATATGAGCAGAAAAAAAAAAAAACACAAGTGGCACTGTGGCTCAAGTGGTGGAGCGCTAGCCTTTTGCTAAAGAACTGAGGGACAGTGCCCAGGTCAAGTTTAGCCCCCACGACCAGCAAAAACATTAAAATTAAAATACAAACAAATATATGAATATCAACACCCATAAACAGTGATTGAATATAAGTACCAGATACATGAAAAGTGGATCAAGATGTTTGTTCTAATGCTTGGGACAGATTTCCCAGATGAGGAAGAATACTGGGAGTAGAGGAAAAGATGGCGCCTATGAACAGGAAAAGGACAGTCCAAACTAAGAGGAAGCAGAAGAAGGTTAATCTCCTTGGACTGAATTATATATCCCAATAGGATGAAGGAATAATTAATAGAATTGAAGACATAGCTAGATGCTGAAGGTTTAATACATTATTCCTTAAAAGGACATTCTAACTGATAAAGTCAAGCATATGTATGGCAAATATATTAATATATTAGTAATTAAGTGTATACTAATAATATATTAATGATTAATATAATTAACCACCAACCCTATAATTTCTTCTAATTGAGAATAGGAAATGGAGAAAACAAACACAGCATTGCTTAACAACTGAGCACAGAAAGGAGTCTAAGGAATTATTATAAAATACTTGAACCAATGGACGTAGAGGGAGAAAAAAAGCTCTATACAAAAACTGGCGGCTGCTGTGGACAGCTGTGGGTTGGATGGGAGGCAATCATCGCAGAATGATGTCTTAAAAATGCAGGGGAAGATGTCTGTTCCTTAAGGTTGCACTCTTCTTTACCAACTAACTTGCTGGACCCCTACAGACAACTTAGGGGGCATTTAAAATGGCTAGGATATGGACAGCCTAAGGCAAGGACTGTCTCTGGGAGAGTGCAGAGAGGTAAAAATCACTTCCCACTGTTAGGGTCAGTGCAGGCTGTGAGTTTAGAAGCATTTCAGCTATAAATTAAACCCTGAGTTAGATTTCAGCAGGTAGAGGACAAAAATGGTAGCAGGTAAATGTAGGGTATATTTGTGAATAATGGATTTTGCCTCCAGAAGAGACTTTATTTGACCAGATGGAAGAAGATGAGGTTGGAAAGGTCAATCGTTATTATCAAGAACATTTCTTCCCCTCTGTTTATTGAGTACTTATTGAGTGCTAGGTACTCACACATATTAACTCATTTAATCTTTACAACAAATATAAGAAACTAGCATCTTGTCAAACTATACACAGAGCCTCTGAGAGACTATATAGCTAATCACAGGTTGTATGCAGGGTTTTTCTAGGGAACACTGTAGCAGCAGGATGGATATGGCTTGGTTTCTGAGTGAGCAAATTAAAAAGGGAAGCAAAGGTGAAAAGAAAGCAAAGAAAGAAAACACAAACAAGATAGAGTATAAAATTGCTCATTCTCTGTATAAGTGTGCATACACATCAAAAACCAGATCTGTGATTAGACACAAATATTATAGTTTAATAAGAAATTGAAGGACTTAATCTTCATTTTTATTCATTGAGTCAACTTTTCTATGTATTTAATCTAGAAATAAATACACTAATAAAAACTTGGCACCACTGGTTCATACAAGTAATCCAAGTTACTCAGGAGACTGAGATCTGAGGATTTCAGTTCAAAGCCAGCCTGAGCTGACAAATCCTTGAGACTCCTATTTCAAATTAACCACCAAAATGCCAAAAATAGATATATGAATGAGATGAAGAATGCCAGCCTTGAGTGAAAAACCCGGGCAAGAGTGTGTAGCCCTGTGCTCAAACCCCAGTACTGGCATGTACACATGTACATGCACACACATACACATGCGTGCACGCGCGTGCGGGCACACACACACACACACACACACACACAAAGCCTATTGCATTCTTGATCTACAATACAGATGGAAGTCCTTCCCCACTTCCAACAATATTGTAACCAACATAAGCAGTATAACTTGTACTACAGTAATAATAGGGAATAGTTATTTAAATAATGTACAAATTAACAGGTTTTCCTTATAATTTTATTTGTGATTATTTCCCTACAAGAGCTATAAATAAAATAAACTATCACAGCTAAAATCATACTACATATAGACTGGTAATCAGGGACAGAGAAGGTGGTACAACATTTGTTTAATTGCCATGTAATCTAATGTCACTGAAATGTGCACTTGAAAATTTGGAGAGCTAATAGATTTATGTAAATATTTGTGAGATGAATTGGTAAATAAGTTAGCAATTTAGGAATTTAACCATATGGTATTCAACATAGCCAAGTACACCAAGTATAGCCAAGTATACATAATACTGGCAACAAACTAGAGCTCTATGCAGAGACTAGAATACCAATACGCAGATATAAATAAAAGAAAGATTATTCTTACACATAATCTGTGGACACTGTGCTTTATAAGTACATTATCAACTATTACTCTTATGATATCCTGGCTCCCAGAGAGTGACATGATTCAATACCTCCCTTGCCAGCCTGGCCTAACAAAGAAGGTTTTACTATCAGTTAAAATTTTCATTCTTGAGATGTTTGGTTGTTACATCTGTAATTGCAGACTCATTTAAACAAATAATGTAAAGATCCTCCTCCATCAGTCTTCTGAGGGCTGAGACTGAACATATATACCACCACTCTTCACTATAATTCCTCTTCTTTCAGATAACTTTTGGAAATTTATTTTATTCCTTTCATTGGATTATTTTCCTCTTCTTCATTTTCCTAAAATCTTCTGGGTTTTGCATACATTTGAAAAAAAATCAGCTATGTGCCCAGTCTTCATAGACTTGTTTTGTAAAGAAAATATTGTTGTGTATCTATCTGTCTGTCTGTCTGTCTATGCAGGTCCTGCAGTTTGAACATAGGTCCTTGAACTCAGGACCTGGGTAATGTCTCTGGGTTTTTTAGCTGAAGGCTGGCATTCTACTACTTGAGTCACAGTTCTATTTCCAGCTTTTTGGTGGTTTATTGAAGGAAAAAGTATCACATACTTTCCTGCTTCAAACCACAATTCTCAGATCTCAGCCTCTGAGTAGCTAGGATTACAGGCTTAAGCCACTGGCATCCCCCAGGAAAAGCTTTTGATCGATCAGCACGGTGTTTCAAAGCTTCTTAACTTTCTTTGGTGAATGTGGCCATTCTAGACTTAGGTATATAAATTCCTAATTAGAAAGAGGAATTTAGCAGTTTCTTTTTTTCTTTTTCAATATGTTATAGTTGATTGCTTCCTCTGGTGTCTTTCTGTTGTATGGTGAGATTTGAAACAGCAGTATACCACCCAATTCTTGTGTTCTCAGTGACAGGATCATCAGAAGGTTGAGGCAGGAAGATCATGTGTTCAAGGCCAGCCTATGCTACATGAAAGGATCTTATTGCTTTTTTGCTCTAGGCAAGCACTCTACCACTTGAGCCACAGTGTCACTTCAGGCTCTTTTGCATAGTTTGTTGGAGATAAGGGTCTCACAGAGTTTTGTGCCCAGGTTGGCTTCGAAACACAATCTCAAAATCTCAGCATCCTGAGTAGATAGGATTACAGGCCTGAGTCACTGGCACCAGCTTGCCAAACTTATTGTGTGAAGCCAGTAAGAACCCTGATACCAAAACCTGATCATGACATAATTGAATGTAAGATTATACATCACTCTGTTAGATTAATATCAATGCAAAAGATATCTCAAAAAACACACTCACAAACTTCAATACATTTTTAAAACACGTGAATCATCATCAAGTTGACTTTATTCCATGGATTTGTGAGTGGTTCAATTAATTGTAAATCAATCAACTTAATACAGCACCTAAAGAGAACCAAGGATAAAAATAACGTCACATATGCCTTTCAATAGAAAAAGTATACATCATTCCTTCAAGTTAATAATTCTGGAGAGTCTGTGAATGTACTTGCACCAAAATATAATAATTACTATATTTTTTTGAAAACCACTATGGAAAATATTTTATGAAATGAGAAAAATTAAAACCATTTTCTCTCATTAGGAATAAGATCAGAATGTTCATTTTTCTCTTCTGTTTTTATATTATATATATATATATATTGTAAAATGTTGTACAGAGGGGTTACAGTTACATGAGTAGGGTAATGAGTTCATTTCATAGCGAGCATTGTTACCTCCACTTTTGTTTTCCCCCTACCATCATTTCCCTCTCCACATCCCCAACTTCTCTCACCCCACCCCCCGATATTGTAAAGTTCATTTTCAGCATAATGTCCTATACATCTAGTCATCACAATGGGTCAGCTTGCATCCCCATTTAAGCATTCCCCAATATCCCTTCCCCTACCCAAATTACAAAAACGTATATACAAGGTGCACAACACCGGCGTCAAATCCAGTGAGAACAGGGGTTATACTGTGGGGGAAGAACATACAAAAGAAACAAAAGAATCACATAGTGCATTGTAAGTATATTAAAAACACTAGCAAGAAAGAAAAAAATCACTTGTATCTATGTCTTGGGTGCATTTTGCTTAACATTATCTCATGTGGTCATATGTACATAGCTTTTGGCCTTCTCTGCTTGTCCTATACATGTATGAGTCATTGAAAACAAGGGAAACCATGGGACCTATGTTTCTTTGGGCCTGGCTTACTTCACTTAATATAATTTTTCCAAGTCTTTCCATTTCCTAACAAATGAGGCAATGTCATTCTTTCTGATGGAGGCATAGAATTCCATCATATATATATATATATATATATATATATATATATATATATATATATATATATCACATTTTCTTGATCCATTCATCTACTGAGCGACATCTGGGTTGGTTCCATAACTTAGCTATGGTAAATAATGCTGCAACAACCATAGTTGTGCTGGTAGTTTTGGTATGACCTTGTTTGTGATCGTTTGGATAAATGCCCAAAAGTGAGATTGCTGGGTCATAGGGGAGCTCTATGTGGAGTCTTTTGAGGAAACTCCATACTGCTTTGCAGAGTGTTGAACAATTTTACACTCCCAATAACAATGCAGTAGGGTTCCTTTTTGGCCACATCCCCTCCAGCATCTACTGTAACACATGGAGTCTGAACCACCAGTGGGTCATGGAAGATTAGAAAGAAAATTCAAATGTTCATGCTATTTAACAAAAATGATCAAACAAACTATCAGCTCCTCCAGGACACAGCAAAGGCAGTACTTAGAGGCAAGTTGATAGCTCCTACATTAACAAATTGGAAAGATCTGAAACAAAGTTCCTTGAAAAAGAACAAGTTAAACCTCAATACAGTAGACAAAAACAAATAATTAAAATTAAATCCGAATTAAATGAATTAGAATCCAAAAAACTATAGAAAGAATTAACAAAACAAAGAGTTGGTTCTTCAAAAAAATTAATAAAATTGACAGACCCTTAGCAAATCTTATGAGAAAAAAAGAACACACCCAAATAAACTCAAAGATGAGAATGGAAACATCACTACAGAAACAGCCAAGATTCAGAACATAATCAGAGGACACTTCTCAAACCTTTATGCTAATAAATTTGAGAATCTGGACGAAATGTACAAATTTCTAGCAAATATTGACATGCCCAAACTAAACCAAGATGATTTAAACCAACTTAACAGACCCATATCAAGCATTGAAATAGAAGCAGCAATAAAAGAACTCCCATCCAAGAAAAGCACAGGATTGGATGGATTTACAGCTGAATTCTACAAGGCCTTCAAAGCAGAGCTCATACCAATACTCCTCCATCTCTTCAATGAAATTAAAAGAGAAAGTTCACTAACAAACTCATTCTATGAAGCCATCATAACCCTCATCCCAAAACCAGACAGGGACTCACCAAAGAAAAAGAACTACAGACCCATTTCTTTGATGAATATCGATGCAAAACTTCTCAATGAAATCTTGGTCAATCGACTTCAACAACTCATCAAACAAATCATACACCATGATCAAACAGGGTTCATCTCAGGGATACAAAGCTGGTTCAATATATGCAAAATAATATAATTCATCACATCAACAAGAGCAAGGATAAGAACCACATGATTATCTCAATAGATGAAGAAAAAGCATTTTTTTTATTTTTTTTAAATTTTATTTTATTTTATTTGTGAACATACTGTACAGAGGGGTTACAATTGCATGGGCAGGATAATGCGTACATTTCTTACCAAGCACTGCAGCCTC
>NW_012267265.1:13123842-13126587 GCF_000151885.1 Dipodomys ordii | reverse complement strand
AGAAGGAGTGAGGATGTCGGGCTTCTACTCACGCCGAGTCTTGGATCCTGGGTCATCTCTGGTCTGCAAACTGCAGGATGAAGCTGTCTGCTCCTTGTCGGTTCTTGCTGGTGTTGAGTAGAATCCGCTCGCCCACTGCGTCTGGCTCCTTCGTCCCGGACTCTCTGTGTGAGCGCTCAGGTATAGCCCGGCTGCGGTCTCCACCGCGACCCTGCCGCCGCCGCCGCCGGCGGCTGCTGGCTAGCGCTCAGATGTGTATTCTTGCCTTGACTTTCCCTCACTTGTCTAACTCTCTGTCCTGTGATGGCACACTTGGTGTGTTTCTCTGGCTTAGGACTGTTCACTGGAACTCTAAAACTGCTTTCTATGCGAGAGCTTGTTCAGATTCCAGCTTCTCCTCCGCCATCTTGTCTCCCTCCCAAGAAAAAGCATTTGACGACATCCAACACCCCTTTATGATGACAGCTCTGGAAAAACTAGAAATCCATGGAACAATCCTCAATATAATAAAGGCTGTATATGACAAAAAGTTAAAGCCATTTCCTCTAAATTCAGGAATGAGACAAGGATGTCCACTCTCTCCATTCTTCTTCAACCTAGTATTAGAATGCCTACCTGGGGCAATAAGACAAGATGCAGACATAAAGGGGATCCAAACAAGGAAGGATGAAGTAAAACTCTCCCTCTGTGCAGATGGCATGACCTCATATTTAAAGAACCCCATGGACTCCACTCCCAAGTTACTTGAGCTGATCGGCAAAGTAAGCAGGGTATAAAATTAGCCCTCAGAAATCAATGGCTTTCCTGTATGTCAATAATGAGAAGAGCACAGCTGAAATTAGGAAAGCAACACCTTTTGTAATAGCCCCACAAAAAATAAAATACTTAGGAGTTAACAAAAGAAGTGAAGGACTTGTATGACAAAACTTTAAAAACCTGAAAAAGGAAATTAAAGCAGAACTAACCAAGTGGAAAAACCTCCCATGCTCCTGAATTGGGAGGATTAACATCGTGAAAATGGCAATATTGCCAAAGGCTATCTATATTTTTCTCTCCTTATTAATTCTTGAATTCTCCAGAGCAAGAAGGAAAGAGAAAGAAATAAAAGAGATACACGTAGGAAAATGAGAATTCAAATTATCCCTAGTTGAAGATGATAGAATCCTGTACATAAAAATCCCCACAGACTCCACAAAAGAAAAATACTTATAGTTTTCATAAAAACAGTAGGATACAATTTCAATATAAAAAGTCATTAGCTTTTCCATACATGAAAAATGAACAGGTTATGAAGAACACAATCATCTGATGGTCAACATACATGCCAAAGACATACATTGAAGAAAAGACAGACTCTTCACCAAATGGTGTTGAGAAACTGTGTCTTCATAGATAGATAGATAGATAGATAGACAGACAGACAGATAGATCTATCTTTCACCAAAACCTGATCATGACATCATTGAAAATAAAGTTTATACCTCAACTTTGTTTGATTAATATAGCTGCAAAAGACAGCTCAAAAACTAAATCTTTTCTCTCATTCCATACAGAACCAAAGTGGATCAAAGCAAAGATCTTAATTTAAGACCTAAAATTTTGAAACAACTGCAGAAAATCATAGGGAAAACATTTGAAAATACAGGCATAGTTAACAACGTTCTGAGTAGGACCCCAACTGTTCAGGAAATAAGAACAAGAACTCACAAATGGGATGGCATCAAATTAATAAGTTAAACTAATAAGTTTCTGCAAGACAAGGGAAGCAATCATCAGAATCAGTAGGGAAACTACAGAAAGAGGGAAAGTCTTTGCCAGATGTTCCTTGGATAAAGGATTAACATCCAGAATATAGAAAGAGTTCAAATAATCAAATATCTAATAAGAAAAAATCAAATTATTAAATGGGAAAATGAATTCAACAGATACTTATCAAAAGAACAAATACAAATGCCCAATAAATACATATTTTTAAAGTTCAACATCCTTGTCTAGAAAAGAAACAAAAATCAAAACAACTCTGATATTCAATCTCACTTCAGTAAAAATGGTGATCATCAAGAACATAAACAACACATGTTGGCAAAGATGTAGAAGAAACAGAATCTTTACACAATGTTGGCAAGAATGTAAATTATGGAAAACAGCATAGAGGTTCTTCAGAGGACTACATATTGCTTTGGGGAATGGCAAATCCTCTGTACAACTATAAAAAGATAATAAAAATATTTTTAAAATAAATGGAAATTTAATTATGGCTTTGTGAGCTGGAAAGGTGGCTCAGTGGTAGAGCGCTTGCCTTGCATGCATGAGGCCCTGGGTTCAATTCCTTGGCACCACATAAGGAGAAAAAGCCAGAAAAGGCGCTGTGGCTCAAGTGGTAGAGCGCTAGCCTTGAGCTGAAGAGCTGAGGGACAGCGCCCAAGCCCAGAGTTCAAACCCCATGTCCAGAAAGTAGTCTGGGGCTGGGAAGGCGGCTCAGTGGTAGAGTGCTTGTTTTGCATGCATGAGGCCCTGGGTTCAGTTCCTCAGCACCACATAAACAGAAAAAGCTGGAAGTGGCACTGTGGTTCAAGTGGTAGAGCGCTAGCCTTGAGCTGAAGAGCTCAGGGACAGCACCAGGCCTAGAGTTCAAGCCCCACAACCGACAAAAGGAAGAAAGAAAAGGAAGGAAGGAAGAAGGAAAGGAAGGAAGGAAGGAAGGAAGGAAGGAAGGAAGGAAGGAAGGAAGGAAGGAAGGAAGGA
>NW_012267265.1:13055415-13123792 GCF_000151885.1 Dipodomys ordii | reverse complement strand
AAGGAAGGAAGGAAGGAAGGAAGGAAGGAAGGAAGGAAGGAAGGAAGGAAGGAAGGAAGGAAACAAGAAAGAAAGCTGAAAGTGAAGGATGAACAAATGTGGCTAACTTTACACTAAACAACCCATCATTCCTTAGACGACAACCTTGGATCATGGTCCAGAATAGAATAAAAAAGCAAAAGACTATAATTGTACAAAGCAATATTCTTGTTTTATAAACCTTTTTTCTTTTTTTGTTTTTATTGTGAAAATACTGTACAGAGGGGTTACAATTACATGAGCAAGATAATGAGTACATTTCTTATCAAGCACTGTTGCCTCCTCCTTTGTATAAACCTTTTTTTCTAGCACTTAAAAAAAATCTTTAGAAAAAGAATCTGGAAACTTACAGGAAAGCAGTACACATTTCAGTTATGTCTTCCTTCTTTAAAAAGTTTTTGAATGACTACTTCAATAATTCTATAATTTCTAACATATGTGATAGCTCAATGAAAGCAATTAACATTGCTCTCTTCCCCCAAATTTCCTCCTACCACAAAAAACCCTGCTTTTTTTTATTTTTGAAGGTCATTCTCTGAGTTAAAGCAAAAGTAAAATAGTGAAGATAAAGGCACTTTCGAAATATAATTTACATTTCAAAAATCTACATGCAAAGTAGACTTTCATATCCCCCAAAATATGAAGATAGAAACCAGACCTCTTCAGCTTTCATTGTTCTTCCTTTCCTTTGCCCTTCCAACCCTCTCTTCCTTTTTTTCCTTACTAATCTTTCCAGCAGAAGTGCTTTTAAATGGGGCAAAGCAACATATCCATGTTAAAGCTGGGCTTCCTGTAGTATGTCAGGCTCCAAACAGTATAGTCCACTTTCTGATCACACAAAGAAGAAAGCTGGAAATCATTACAAAGTGAGTTTGTTTGAGGGGGAAGGAAAGGAAGGATATACCCATAAGTACCTAAAACAGAAGTACCTAAAGCAGAGGTTCTTGCTTTTGATGCTAAAGTTTCCCCAAAAACATTTACTTTGTTAAAAAAAAAAAAACAGGAAAAACTGACAATTTTTCATTAGTTGTTTTTCCTGCTTGCTTGTTCCTAAAAGGGAGTGGCAAAGAATGGAGAAAGAAAGAGAAGAAAGGAAGAGAGGTCAACAGGGTAAAAAAGGAGAGAAATTCTTCCTGGTGACTAAATAAAGATGACTATTTTTTAAATGGTACTGGTATGATGACAATTAGAGTCATTTATATCACAGTAATGTAAGCTCCTTCAACTGTTCTGTGAAATACTCCGCAAGTTTTATTTACTAATCAGAGGTTTAAAGAGAGAAATATCATGTCTATGTCAACATGTGATAACATGTTATAGGAATTCAGGGGAAGATTTTAAAAGCCACTCTTATATAAGATCCCTAAAACTGACCCCATAAACCTAGGCATGGCCTATATTTTCACATAATTTGAAAAAGCTTAGGATTCAGGCATATCAACTTGGTCTTGAACTCCAGTTGAGTTTTTGGTTAACTATGTAAACTTGAATAAGTTAGTTCATCTTTCAAAGCCTCTATCTAATTTTTTCTTATCTGTAACAGACATAATGATAATGTTTGCCCAATTTCCCTATACTTACTAAGCACCCACTAGCTTCAGTTATATAAACTTCAAACGTTTAGCAAGTAAGTGTGCTAAAACCTAAGGTTCTGAAAGAGCTAATACTAAAAAAAGTGAAAAGTGTAAACATTTTATTAAAGAAGGATTCTTCAAATCAATATAAAATATTCTTTGACATAAGAAAGACACACAGACACTATGTTGGGCATGAACTATACAACTTGGGTTCAGGGGGTGTTGGGAGGGGAAAAACAGAGAGAATGAGGAAGGGATGACACTGTTTAAAAAGAAATGTACTCATTACCTGACTTATATATCTGCAGCCCCTCTATACATCACCTTTATTTTTTTAAAAAAAGCAAGACTTACCCATTACCTGACTCCAGTGACTCATATCATTAATCCTAGCTACTCAGAAGGCTGACATCTGAGGATCACTGTTTGAAGCCAGCCAGGTCAGAAAAGTCCTTGAGGCTTTTATCTCCAATTAACCATTAAAAAAAATCCTAGGTGGAGTTTTGGTACCAATGGTACAGCAATAGCTAGAGCACAAACCTCAGGGACAGGGTCCAGGCCTTGAGTTCAAACCCCAGGACTGGAACACACACAAAATGATACCCAAGTCTGTCTTATGTTGTAAGGTAGACCCACAGTGACTCTTAATGACCACATGGAAGAGGCTATGGTGCTCCTAGGATTCCTGCCTGACAGGGCCTGCTATAGAGTTGCAAGGTACTTTTGTAGTTACAAATATTGTAGAAGATGTACAGGAAATGGTTAATTTGTCTAGTCATGATTGCTCAGAAAGAAAGCTAAAGAAAACAAAAACCAGCTAAAACTGACATCTAAACCTGATAAATTCCAGTCATTGAGTTGGTGTCCAAGACCATGGTCACCATCGCAGAGATTTCAACAATACACTGGAGTCCCAGTTCCTGATCAAGCCTATTGAAATGCTACTGCTTTTCTTAGTAGAAACAGGGATCGAAAAACAGGCCTGGGAACCAAAGATCTAAGCCTGACCCCTTATTGTGCCCAAGTTTAGGCTAGCTCAGAAGCTCACTTTCCCCAAGCAGCCACATAATTAACTTCACAGACAGGGCTTCTCTCTTGGATTTTGATGCCTGCTGATGTAAGACAGTGTTGGTTATCCCAAAGTGCAAATGGATCACTCCTTATTGGCACTACTTTTTTATCTTTGAGTTTCTGTTAATAAACACTGCTTCAAAGAGCTTGGTATGTATTTGCTGCCTAGTCATTTGTCATTGCTTTCTTACTAGGGTTCCAGGGAGTCTTCTGCTCTTTGAACATGTTTTGATGTCATATTAGCTCTACATTTAACTGAGCATTCTATTTGCTAATCATGAAAAAGAGAACAAGTCTAAGCCCCTGAGAAAGAAACTATGAAGTTCGAGACTGACAGTTTTCTGGAAAGTTCTGCACAAGAGACTGTCTGATGGAATTGAATTTAGAAGGAAAAGTACCATTACTTTTCCATTACCAGTCTCGAGCTTTTGCTTTTTCTGATCCATTTTCACCTCCTGATGTCTCTCAATTTTCTTATCTAAAGAATATGACCATGGGGGGAAGGAAACAGTTGGGAGGTGGGGAGGAAAGGGATGGTAGGGGAAAATCAAAGGAAGGGGTAAAAATGCTCGATAGGAAATGTACTCATTACCTTACTCATGTAACTGTAAATCCTCTGTAAAATAGCTTTACAATATAAATATATTTTTTTAAAAAAAGAATATGACTGTGACTTTAATTAGATCCTTTTGGATGATCTTTTCTTATTTTAACAGTCTGTTTTAGCAGTGCATGGTTCTTCTAACCTTGCTAAGAGAAAGAGCTGAAAAGATCTATAAGTGTTAGAAACATAAAGTAAAAGAAAACAGAAAAATGCGAAGAGTGAAGGTAATAGTTTTATTAAATCCCTTCTGTATGTGGAAGAATCTTAGATTATTCATAAGGGTGTCTCCTACCCATAATAACATGATAACTAGAGGTAGACTGCATATCGTTAGACATACAAACAGGATTCCTAAAAAGGACATGTAAGAAAAAAAAGGACATGTAAGTAAAATAAAAAAGATTGGATGTTAGAGAGGACACTTATTTAAAGTCAAAAAGCTTTGATAGAAGTAGAGACAATACTCTGTTTGAGGTAACCTCAGAAATTAATATTTTTATTATTCCAAAACATGATTTCTTTAATCCACTGAAGGCCAGGTATTATATTATATACTGAGTCTGGTAACATAAAGTTCTTGAACATTCTCATCAGTTTTAAAGTTGACTTACTCCATTTATTCTTTGTTAATATCCTAAACCACCGGATGAATCATGTGGAGGTCTTGTAGGGTCACTACAAATGTT
Organism: Dipodomys ordii; assembly: GCF_000151885.1. NCBI lineage: Eukaryota > Metazoa > Chordata > Mammalia > Rodentia > Heteromyidae > Dipodomys > Dipodomys ordii. The sequence continues at coordinate 13,119,815 of NW_012267265.1, read as the reverse complement.
GTGGCAATAATGTCTCCCCATTCTTTTGCTTCTTTAGGATCATGTTTACTTCCCAGCCAACAATAAGCTTACAAATTTATGCCTAATAGAATCAATAGGCAGATAATTCCAAAAATGCAATATGAGTCCCACAGTCCTCTGAGAAGAGACTATTTTCAAAAAAGCTCAAAAGGATATAGGTTTTTTTTTTCAACCATAAGCCAAAAACCTACCCTGAAATGGATCTGTATGGAAAATTCAGGGAAATTTTGCTTAAAATATGTAATGGAAATTATTTGGAATACCTTTAGGTTTTCCTCAATTAAATCAGATGTATAAAACAGATTTGGTGTGTTATCCTGTGCTCTGGTGCCATAACTTCAGACAGTACTCAGTTCTAAAGTACTAGACTTCTTTCTACTTTTCTTTCTGCTACCCTCCTCACTATCTCCCCCTTCTACTTTTTCCCTCAAAACTCTATTTAAAACATTTTGAATACTTTTTAAAAATTCATACGAAATGCCAGACATGCCCAAATAAACTAATAATCTTGAAAGAACAAAGCTTGAGGATTCACACTGCCTGATTTCAAAACATACTATGAAACTATAATAATCAAAACATTATCATGTTGATATAAAGACACATGCATAGCCCAATGGAAGGAATAAATACTCCCATAAATTGTTACATGATTTTTATAAGGGTGTTAAGACTATTTAATGGGAAATGGGCAATCTTTTCAACAAATGATGCTGAAAAATTGTATATCCACATGCAAAAGAATAATGTTGGTTCCTTAGTTAACGTTGTGCAAAAAAATCAATTCATTATAGACTAAAGAACAAATATAATAGGGCAATTAGAAGAAAATGCAAAGCAAAAGCTTCATAACATTGGAACTAGCCACAGTTTCTCAGATATGATATTAAAGGAAGGTGATGAAAGAAACAAAAAGTCAAATTGTGTGAGAAATTTTTTGTGCATCAAAACTTACTATCCACAGAGTAAAGACACAGTAAAAACACAAAGAGTAGCTATAAATCATGCATCTGACAAGAGATTAATCTCTAGAATGTGTAAAGAAATACAATTTAACAACAATATGAAAAAAATTAAAAACTTGCTAAGAACCTGAATTATACTCTGTTCCAAAGAAGGTGTACAATTAACCAAGAAACACACAGAATGATGTTCAACATTGCCAATGAGGTTTTGTCTCACATGTATTAGTGTGGCTACAGAAAATAACAAGTATTGTCAAAGATTTGCATACTGTTGGTGGGAATGAAAAATGGTACAACTTCTATGGAAAACAATATTAAAAATCAAATTACCATATGATCCAGCAATTAAACTTCTCAGTATATATCTAAAACAATTATAAGGTCCTGAATAATATCTGTATAAACAAGGCCATACTAAAGCTACCACCACAACCATGTTCATTGCAGTATTATTTACCATAGTTAAGATATGGAACAAACCCAGATGTCCCTCAGTGGATGAACAGATCAAGAAAACATGGTATATATACACAAAGGAATTCTATGCTTTCTTTAGAAAGAATGGTATCTCCCTATTCATTAAAAAATCATATTAAATGAAGTAAGCCAGACACAAAGAAACATAGGCTCCATAGTTCCCCTCATTTATAATAATTAGTATATGCCTAGGATATTCCTAGCCGAGGCTCACAATAGCTCAATAGCTATGTACATAAGATGATGCTAATCAAAATGAACCCCAAGACATGGAAACAAGATTTTTTTCTTTGTTGCTGTTTTTAATGCACTGTATGAAGTTATTTCTTTTTTATTTCATTTTTTCCTTTGGTTTATCCCTGTTGTCACTGTATTTGATTTTGGTACCCTGTGTATTGTATATATGTTTATCTGATTTGAGGAATGTGAGGGGAACAACAAAATGGTGAGACAAAGGACAAATGGTGAACAAATGCAACAGACAATATGTTGGAAATAAACTTTACAAGTTGCGGGGGGCGGAGGAGGAAGGAAAGTGGGAGAACAATGAGGAAGGGAGTAACAATGTTAGGCAAGAAATGTATTACTTTACATATGTAACTGTAACCCCTCTCTACATCACCTTGACAATAAAATTAATTTTTAATGTTTGTATAGGCATATGTCCAGGTTCAGAGCAGCACTATCCACACTAAGTAAAATGTGGAAGAAACACAAAATATCCATTGATAAATAATATATATGATTTGATATGATATGATAAATAATAAATATTGACAAATAATAAACATATATGTATACATGTGCAATCACATACAATGCAACATTACTCAGCCTAATGAGTAAAAGAAACCAATCATAAAAGCCTAGATGATTCTAAGCATATAGAATACTTAGATTTGTCAAAATTTTACAGAGAGAAAGTAAAATGATGGCTTTGTTTATTTTGCCTGTCAGGAGGCTTGAACGCAGGGCCTGGGCATTGTCCCTAGGCTTTGTCTGTTCACGTCTTGCATTCTACAACTTTAAGCCACAGTGCCATTTCTAGCTTTTTGGTACTTAATTGGAAATAAGAATATCAAGACTTTCCTGCCCAGGCTGGTTTTGAACCATGGCAATCCTCAAATCTCAGATCCTAAGTAGCTAGAATTGTAAGTGTGAGTCCCTAATGCCCAGCTCAAATTATGGTTTCTAAGGATTGAGAAGTTATTCTTTCAGTTTTACAAACTTCTTTCAGTTTTACAAAATGACAAAAAAGAGCCAAAGATATTTGGTGATGGTGGCTGCACAACATTACAAATGCATTTAGTGCCAGATTGAAAACTTAAAAATGATTACGATGGTAAAGTTCATTTTAAGTGTATTTTACCATAATAAAAATGTGAAATTAAACATTTCAGAGATAAGAATATAAAGGGTGAACTAGATGGCAAAGTAAATATTACAGATCAATTGTTTACCATGTCTTGCATGAGTATATCTTCTACACAACTCATAAATGTTTCCCAAAGGTTTTCTTACCTCATTGACCTCAACAGCTTCAGCTTTCATGAAATGGATGACTCCCAATCATTAGCTTAGCATCTTCCAATTTCATATATACTCATCTTTATGATAAATATGTCATTGTCACTTTAAGATAGTCCGATCCAAAACAAAACTATTTTCTTAAAAAGCTATTGTTCCTTCTACAGTTCCTTTGCTGTGGACTACTACCACAAACCTACCTATTTAACTAAGAATGTAGATCACATACCAAAAAGAACAACAACCTCAAGTCTCTTGAAGAGAAACCATGTTCAAGACTCTACTCTGTCTTTCTCCTCTGTTTCCATCATTGTTGCCTTAAGTGTAAAACCGCACACCCATCCTCTGGATATTACAGTTTACCATAACAAAGTAGCCTTCTCCATCTGGCCTGCTTCCAACTCTTCCTCCTAATTATTGTCAGAATGACATTCCTAAAATATAAATATATTTTTCTCTGCTTAAACATTCATTTTCATAGTCTTATGATTTCATATTAGAGTGAAAAATTCTTCACTCGTACACAAACCTTTTCATGACTAAGTACCTCCTACTTTAACTTACCACACCTCCACATGCTTTTTTGCCTCTGTCTACATTAATAATTCTTTAAACATATCCATTATTTCAGCCTTCCCTCTACTCAAATCAGCTTTCTTTTCCGTTTCCATCTAATTCATTCTTGTCCATTCCAAATTCAGCTCAAATGCAATCTACTTCTGGACCCATACAGAGCCCTTCTTGCTCCTGTCTGATCTATGTTCTCATTGTGCATATGTCTATCTTACCTCAATTTCACAAGACTATTAGTTGATGTGTTTGTGTGTGTGTGTGTGTGTGTGTGTGTGTGTGTGTGTGTATCCAGTAAGAATGTAAGCTTCTTTGCACCTTAACCATATGCTCTTCACTTCACCTAACCAGGACCTGGAAGAGTGTCTGATAAATTCATTCAGTGCAGAGCTGGAGATTTAATTATAGAAAAAAGAGATATAAGCCATGCATCTACCAACTTCAACAAAACTCTTACATTTACAAGTAAATACTCCTCCAGGAAAATATCTATGAATGATTTATCCAACAGTTTAAGCCTAGCCTATTTCTCCTAAGAAGATACCCAACCTCTAAGGAACATGAAGAGCAGTTTGACAATTTTTTAAAAATTTAATTATAAATTTTTCCCAACTATTTCTTTACTGAGATTACATCACTACTTGCATGCCTGAGTCCCTGGGTTTGAGTCCTCAGTACCACATAAGCAGGAAAAAAAAGGCAGACGTGGTGCTGTGGCTCAAGTGGTAGAGCACTAGCCTTGAGCTAAAGAGCTGAGGGACAACACCCAGGCCCAGAGTTCAGGCCCCACGACTGAACCCCCCCCCAAAAAAATTCACAATACTGTGGCATAGTTATACTCAGTTAAGTCACAAACTATAGAAAGGGTGAAAGAAAAAAAAGGATTTTATGTATACCCAGTTAGCTAATAAAATTCAGTATAATAGCCCCCCATATTTTTAAATATTTTTCTGTATATTTCTCCTTCTATCACACAAACATATAACACTCCAGAGAATTAGAAACTTAAGCAGTAAAAATATGGAAGTTGCAAGTTGTTACACTATTGGATTTTTAAAAAGTGTTCCCTAAAGAGAACTCTTCAATCCATAAAAGACAAAAAAAGTAGAGCAATGGAAATGAGCAAAATTCAGTGTAAACTCTGGAACTCACAGAAAAGGGGGCACTAAATTCACTTCCTCTAGGACATCTTCTAAACACTAATTAGCATAAGAACCCTTTTTATAGTTTCCAGAGTAAGTAGTGTTTCTTTAGGTAAATAAAGAAGTATTGAGCTTAGAGTTACTAATAAAAAGTAACCCAGGCAACAGATGTTTTCTACAATACCAGAGGCATGATATTCTCAATAGTTGCACAGCAAATTACTTAAACTGAGGCAAGAGGATTTATAGATAGCTAAATTATTTTCTCTTTGTTCACTCATCAAAAAGATAAAGGAATTGCATTGGAATGGAGCAATTTCCTTGAATATGATGGGTATACTGCTTCAATTCAAAAACAGCATGATAGATCAGCAAATGACAAACAATATTGAGAGGGTACTGTTATGGTTAAGCCATTCTATGTCCTAAAATGATTACCCACAATGGCATGTACGTAGAATTTCATCATTATTTGTCATCAGGATGAGGAATGAATGAATATTGGGTTTAAAAAGTAAATTATACAGAATACGTATAGGTAATTTCTGTGCTTTCCATTCACTGTTGCTATAAACCTAAACCTGTCCTAAATAAATCTTATTTTAGAAGGGGAAATTTCCTTATACATCCAGTTTTGTCTTTTATCACCAAGCTATTTTGTGATGTGTAAAATAAATGTCTTCAATAATGTAAAAATACTAGGATATCAGAGCAATGATTTGGGGAAAATGCAGACAAGAATCCAGTGTATGTATTGATGTTGGTACCTGTGTTTTATATATGCATTGATCTAATTTGGGGAGGAGAAGGGGAATAACAAAATGCTGAAACAAGGACACAGGATGACCCATTGCAACAATGATACCCACAGGACACTATGTTGGAAATGAACTTTGGTTGGAGGGAGGAGGTGGGGAGGTGGGGAGGGAAGGGATAGTAGGAGAAAAACAAAGGAGGGGTAACAATGCTTGACAAGAAATGTACTCATTACCTTACTCATGCAACCCCTCTGTACATCACCTTTACAATAAAATAAAAAAATAAATAAAAAGAAGAATCCAGTGTAAATCCTACAAAATTAAGAAGCGTGAGGAAAGGGTAGTAGGGGAGGAATGGGTAAGAATATTGAAAGGGGTGACATTGATCAAGATTATTGTATTCATAAACTGCTTTGTTAAATGACAACTCTTTTGTGCAACTACTTAACAATAATAAGAAGGAAAAATTAAAGACTGGATCATTTCTACGTCTATCATTTGTAGTCTTAGGTACTTCCTAAGCTGTAAAGAAAACAAAATATGTCTTTCAAAAAATAATCAAGTTTTCTTACATCTAGATCAGTACATCTTCTCTTTCAAATATATTCCCCAGTATCCCTAGATTTTTTCCAATGTGGCTTAAAGTTAAAACACATAGCTCCCCTGTGTCCGCGTGGAAATGGGCACCTGGGTCTCAGCTACAAGTCTCACTAGCCATGGGTTGACTCAAACTATATATCTTGCTGAGAAAGACAGACAGACAGACAGACACAGAAAGATTTTAAAGAGAACGGTTGCAACTAGTAAGTATCTATTCTGGATCCCTCCTTGGAATTTGCATTGTATTGCCATAGTGACTATGAACACTTTGGGGTTTTATGCTTCTCCACAGATATCCAAAATACAGAACTAAACTGCTTAGGAGAAATTGCTGAGGAAACTTCTAGAGTAAACCAAGGACCTCTGACTTGAGGAGGAGTCTTCTACAAAGGTATTCCAACGTTCAGAGAAAAGTTGCCCTCCATAGAAATATGCAACAGTGCATATATAGAATGGAATTCTATGCTTCCATCAAAGACTTGGAAAATTCTATGCTTCCAAAGACTTGGAAAAAATCATATTAAGAAAAGTATGCCAGACCCAAAGAAATATAGGTCCCATGGTTTCATTTATTTGTAATAATTAGTATATGTCTAGGATAATTTTATCAGATGAGCAGGAAAGCTCAAAAGTTATACACATGACCATATAAGATGATGCTATGCAAAATGAGCCCCCAGATATGGACACAAGAGGTTTTCCCTTGTTGTTGTTGCTTTTAATGTACTGTGTGATTTTTTTGTTTCTTTTGTATGTTCTTCCCCCTAATGGTGTATCCCTGTTGTCACTGTATTTAATTTTGGTACCTTGCATTTTGTATATACATTTCTCTAATTTGGGGAAGGAAAGGAGAATAACAAAATGCTAAAACAAGGACACAGGATAACCCATTGCAACAATGATACTCACAAGACACGATGTTGAAAATGAACTTTACAACTTTGTGGGGGGGAGGGAGTAGGGGAGGTGGGAGAGGGAAGGGATAATAGGAGGAAAACAATGAGGGATAACAATGTTCGACAAGAAATGTACTCATTACTCATGTAATTGTAACCACTCTGTACAGCATCTTTACAAGAAAATATTTTTTAAAAAGCTAGCTGATTTACAAATAGCCTTTCAGCAACAGATGTTTGTTTTTAAACAATAATAATATAATCTTACAACTGAATGTTAACTATATGTAGGACTTTTTCCCTAAATGCTTTATCGTATTAATTTATACTTCATATCTATTCTATGAGGTAGGTTCTAGTATTATTTCCCCCATTTTATAAACAATGAGTTATAAATAACAGTATTTCAGTTGACTTTTCTGTGTGTGAGTGTGTGTGGGGGGTGGGGGTACTGGGGTTTGAACTCTGGGCCTCTCATTTGCTAGAATGCTATACTACTTGAGCCAACCCATCAGCTCTTTTCCCACTGAGTATTTTTGAGATAGGGTCTGGCTTTATGCCCAGGTCAGTCAGGGTCATGATCCCAACATGTGCTTCCCTATGAAGCTAGGATGACAGGTACAAGTAACAGCAACAAATTACTGGTTAACATAGAGTCTCACAATCCCTGAACTGTAATCCTTCAGATCACCACCTCCAAGCAGCTAGGATTACAGGCTTAAACTATCACACTAGCCTACATTTGGCATTATTAAGGGTTCTCTGGTTAACAATTTTTAAAAAATAAAGAAATATGCAACAGCAATAGAACATGTCTCTGAAAAAGAGCATCTCCAATGCTTCTCTTCTAGACAGTGAATAGTATTAATTTTTACATAGCTTACATTGCATGATAAATCAATGAAATTACCCAAGTTTTAAAGTCAAGCCTTGTAAATGTTTACAGCTTTATGTGGTGGTAGTACACAAAATCAAGTGTTTGATTTTTCAAGGGACACCTTTATGATGGCAGCAGCAGCACCAAAAGTACTTTGTCTTGTGGTGCCAGAAGAAGGTCATCAGCAAAGGAAGCAGCAAAGAAGAGTTCCCAGGGGGCGGGTCCACTGCACTGTCAAGGCATGGTGAGACCCACCCTCCTACCCATCCAGCCTTCAGTCAGAAGATAGAAAAGCTCAAAGCTAGTTTGGATTTTCAACTCATATTCTGGCACAAAAGTGACTTTTTAATAAGAAAAAAGAAAATAAAGCCTTGCTCTTCATCTCACCTTCCAAGAAGAATAAAGCTTGGCTGTAAGAACAGAGCGCTGAGGTTAGAAAGGGAGCAGCAAGGCCAAGCAGACAAACAACACACAGGAAGGCAGGCTGGGTTTTCAGAGCAGAATAAAGAACAGTGTGGCATTCTGTGGAACTGAATTTCTCACGAAAGGGGAGAGTAATGTAAAATAAATGACAGTGTGTTAAATGGCAATCCTCAATACAAGAATACAGCTAAAGCAGAGTAGTGCAGTTGCCAACCAATTTCCTTTGTGCCAATAACAAACCCCAACTTGGGTTAAAAGGCTTCATCTCCCAGTCTTCACTACAGCAGGTGGTTGCCATGGGACTGAAATTCTGACCAATCAGAAGCCAACAGCATAGAAACATTGATCAGGACTCTGGGAGAGCTGATTAAAGGTGGCTGCCTTTCTTGGAAGGAAGGTTATTCATTTTCTTCTACTTCCTGATAGCTGGGACTTCAAAAATCTTCCTGGATTCTGACTTGACCTTAGAAATGGAGACATTTGAGGACTGAAAAACAAATACTTGGAACAAAGGAAATGCTTAAGTCTCCAGTGGCAATGTAGCCACCAATTCTACCCTGTACCATCTCATAGTATTCAGCTACATCACATCCTAAAAACTGCAGCAACAACCCCAAAGAAACATGAAACACAAGTATGTCACAGGTGAACATAACAAGTAATGTCCCTAGGTGAACAGCAGCCAGGTTGGAAAAAGTTAAGGAAAAGAATAGACTAGAAAGGAAATTGATAATTTTGTATAAGTTGTTTTTACTAAGAAATAACCACATATATGATTTGGAACTGCTATTTAATTGCAAATACGATAAATGTATACTAAATTGCATTTAATTTTTGCTCTAGTATGTCCTTCTCAACAAAGCTTTTTGTCACCTTCAAAAACTTTAGAGATAGAGAAAATCACAAGTGTTCATAGAGAATGGGACTCTGCTGGTTTAAGACTATCACATGTCATTTTCATATGTTATGTATCAGTCATTTTTCAGCCCTAAATAATAATTCCAGTTCTAGGAATTGTAAAATTTCAGGGCAGGTGAATGAAACATTTGGTCATATCTAGTCTCACAGCTTTAAATGGTGACCACACACTGATTTCAATCACAAGACCCAACTTCCTCCCCTTAAGTCCAGCTGCCTGCATGATATTTGCACTTAGATATAAAATGAATGTCTCAAAATTAACTCATCTGAACATATTCTTGCTATAAAGGAATCTTTCTCAGCTAATAGTTCAATAATGCAGCCTTCCAGTTAATAATACAAAAATCACACTGCCCTGTCTCTCATATCCCACAGGAAATCCATCAGCAAATCTGATTTATAGTTTTTATATTTATATTTGAAAAAATTCTCATCTTAACTTACATTCTTATCTTACACTTACCTTATACCCTTAACACTTTACTCTTTGAACACACTTAACACTGTTTCCCTTCCTACTTTCTTCCCCTTTCCTCTCCTACTCATTTTTTCCACAACAATCTTTTTGTACATATTTAACTTGTTTTTACTATTTACCTTCATTGACTTCTCCCCTGATATTATTGAATAAGATCCATAGGTCCAAAATCTTATTTCCCTGTATTTAGACTGGTGATGCAAAATGCTCAAAATAGGTTCATCAAATAAAAGAGTTGATCTCATTCCCAACATTTCCTCTTCTTGGCCCAAGACTCCAGATCCCCAGTGAGGAAGAAGTTTAGTTTCTTTTTGTTTTTTCATTTGTAATCACTTGCATACCATCCAACATGTTTGCATATAGACTTATAGGTATAAATTTATAGGAGGCTTACATTCTTTATCCACTCTTCCTTCTACTCATCCCTTCCAGCTTTTCCACGTAGTGACTAAAGGAAAGGAAGAGAGATTACTAATCTGGGGCAGAGGGCTTCCTATCTAACAAGTGCTTTCAGTTCTCTTTTAGCTGACTCTACACAGATATCATGCTCTCCTCTAGTGTGAACATTTGAAGGTAGTTGTTTTATACAATGCTTAGGTGTTCTTTAGAGACTCTCACTGACCTCCAAAAGAACCTCTATAGTGTAATTTTTCTAAGAACACCACCTTCTTCTGATAATTTTTGGTAAAATCTATCAAGCTCCTATGCCTGGAGAACACCTCAAGCAGAGCATACAGCTACAGCCACCTTGCAGGAGTTGAGTGGTCCCTCCTATGCATCCAACATGATCAATGGCAAGCAACCCGTTCATTGCCCTAACGAAAGCTTCTTTTGCCCATTGTTGGCTATTAACTCCACGTTTGTACTCATCCATTACACTTCAAATTCACCAAAGAAATGAAAACTTCTAGGCTCTATATTCACATACCTTTCCAAACAACAAGGGAAATTCTTTCAGAAATCCTTTCTTCATCGTATGTCAGTACACTCCAGAGCCCAATCTAGAACTTCTATAGTGTATAGATATTGATGGTTCATGCCTGTGATCCTAGCTACTCAGGACACTGAGATCTGAGGATCACAGTTCCAAGCCAGCTTAGGAAGGAAAATCAGTGAAACTCTTATCTTGAATAAACTACTCAGGTAAAGCCAGAAGTGGTGGAAGTGGCACTGGGGCTAAAGTGGTAGAGTGCTAGCCCTGAGCATAAAGAAGGTCTCAAGGGTAGCACCCATGCCTGGGAGTCAATCTCCAGGACTGGTGGGAGGGGAAAGTGATAGACATCCAGTGTGCACACTTAACTTTGCAACTTTTGTAGAAATTCTAAACCGATAGGAAAAGTCCTATTTCACACTTTTTAATATAGATATTATCAATGTCCCATTCAGGATAGCAGTAGCTTAGAGTGAGAAGTGGAAAATTTCACAGATATAATGCTGAATAACTAGATAGAGCCTAGATCATAAAGGATTTTTTATGGTATGCTATGAAACTTGGGCTTTATTTTAAAGTCATTTCAAAAACCACTGGAAAAAAACTGAAGCAAGGAAATAAAAGGTCACATTTGCATTTTAACCAATATCATTTGGGGCACATGAGAAAAAAAATGAATTAAAGGTGAGCAGCACTGGAATCTGACATAGAAAGCCATGATAACTACCCAGGCAAAACACAATCAAACTTTGAAGTAAAAAGTTGGAGTTTTCAAGAAATGATAGTAGACTGAGAGCCTTGGATGGTAGAGAACTTTATATTTACACATGGGTGAAGTAGAATAGAGAGACACAGATAACACCTCTTTGTACAAAATGCTCATTTGTATGATAAGAGCCTGCACCAGGGTAAGAAACCTGGAAGAGTAATAGATTTGGCATAGAAATTGATAAACTTAAACTCTAAGAACACTTTACACTGAATGGCAATGAATAACATGAAGCAAAGGACTGGTACAGTCCCAGCATTCTAGGATTTCAGAAGGAAGGTAGAATCCAAAGGGCCTTGTGTGCGTAGGCATACCCTTAGAAGGATCAGATATTGTCTTGGGCCTCTAACATCAGGAAGAAGGTTGCTGCTCCGAGAAAAAGAAATAAGGAAGATGGGTAAACAATGTGAAGTAAGCTCAGAAGCCAAATAACCTTTATATTATGGAATTGCTACCACTCAAATAGATAAGACTAAGATTCTTGAAAAAATAGTACACATTAGCTATCATCCAGATTATAGTAGCAAGCGTATTCAAAATCCACAAACTAGTGAATGAAAACAGTAAAGGATTCTACCTCTCTTCTCTGGATCATCACATTCAACCCAAGTTGCACAGAGATAGTCTCATTAAATCTTGCCTAAACGTTTCCTTAAAATAAGGTAAATCTCCTTTTCCTATGTAATAGGTTGGATCTATTCAGTATAAGAGAGAACACTAGTGAACACTTAAGCAAGCATAGCTTACTCCCTGGGAAGGGCTACAAGGATTCTTAAAAATATTCATGCTCAGCTAATCTGCCATTATTCTTAGAAGGAAGATAGGAAGATAACAAGGAAGAAAAGAAAAATAAAAGAAGAAAGGAAGGAAAGAAGGGAGGCTGTAGATTTATTTTAGTTGTTTAGGATTCATAGAGCATAACTGAATAATAGCTTGAGAACTTAAATTAATATGAATTTATGGTACAAAAGATACCTTTTATGAATGGAGAACTGACTCAATAATGGAGAAAAAGGGCAATTGAAAATGGACATATCTATTTCTAAGTATTGAACTGGTTGACACATTCTCTTAATTTAGTCCATTCATGATCTCCATAGAAGAAGTATTAGTACAATATTTATTAGATTTAGGATTAAGATGCACATAAAACCTATAATTCAATCTGAAAAAGATCACATGAACTCTATCAATCAGATAGATTTTGGGGGAGGAAGATAACTTTTAAACCTCATTTATAAATCTGAGATTGTATCTGGAAAAATCTCTGGAGTGTTTATCCAAGAACAGGACATGGGTAAAAAGACTACCCAATTCAATCTGGTTCATTTTGACTTCGTCAAGAGGGTTGACCAAGACAAACATTAACTTTTAAAGAATTTCAGCAACATAGAAAAATCAGAACAAAACATTAACTATGAGCATATATATTTTATTTCCTCTTTTGCCTTGAAATTTTCATTAATTCAGTTAATAATAAAACAAAAAAGAACCCAGTGCTGTGGAACCCAGAGAGCAGAGGCCTGTGACACACAGAAAGAAACAGAGAATCAGGACTTCCATAAAGTATCGATATCATAACCCTAGTAAGTCCAATTACTTGAGGCAATTAGTGTCTAAATTACTATGAGGCCTAGCTAGGATTAAGAGTTTGTTGACAAACCAGGTTTTTAATGCTTTTGGTCTAAGTTTCCCTGCAGGGAAGTCTTACTAATGGAGCTAATCAAACATGTTAGGCCTCGATGACAACTACATTTACCCAAGAGTACTGCATTTCTACTCACAGCCTTCATTTCATCAGAGCTTAATGAAGACAGCAATGCAGCATGAAGGAAATGAAGCTGGACAAATACCATGATGTATGCAGCATATGTGAAGGGTTTGATGACTTTCTTCTTGACTATACTTAATCAACCGATTCAACCACAGTAGGTTACCTCTTTCCTGTTTGAATATTTTTAAAAAATCCATAAACTATTAATAACAGTATGATACTTCATATGAGTTTAAAAAAAACTTGGTTCACAAAAAGACTAAAGCATATTAAAAAAAAAACCTTTACCAGGAAAGCATATACCAAAAGGCAAGAAAAGGACCACAAATGCTTTTAAATAACAGGCATGATACGACCTACTCAAATCTCTGTTCAAACATATTTATATCTAAACAGAATGAAATGATGAAAACTGTGAGCAGCATTTATTGTATTTCACACAATAAGGAAATGTGTCAGCTGCACCCAATCATGACATTTAGAAAAGTCCCTCATTTGTTACCTTCGAGGAATAATCTACCACCCAAAGTCCAAAACTTGGTACTTTCAAAATATTCTATAATCCTTAAGAGATAATATTTTCCACTAGTTAAGGATCAAGAAAGAACGTATATCTATTCGTTTTTCTTTGCTGAGTATTTTCTCTCTATTACCAAATGTCAATCTAAATTGAGGCACACAATGTAGCTATATATGGTCTTGATTTTTTTTCTGATGCTATCAACCCATTAATGACAGTAGCAATTATATTGTGTTGAATGAGTTTACCTGTTCTGCCCTTTGTTCCCACTGCACATACCCTTAGTCCTTTCCCCTCCTAAAATTCCTCCAGTGTGGGAATTAATCTGAATTTCTAACAGAAAGAAGGCAGCATTATTAAAATAGCTAAGATATAGAACCCCAGATGCCCCTCAGTAGATGAATGGATCAAGAAAATGCATACATATATACATATACATATATATGTATTTATAATGTACATACACACACAATGGAATTCTCTTTCCATCAGAAAGAATGGCATCACCCCATTTATAAGGAAATGAAGAGATGGAAAAAAATCATATTGAGTAAAGTAAGCCAGACCCAAAGAAACATAGACTCCATGGTTTCCCTCGTTTGTAATAATTAGTATATTTCCAGGATAGTCCTAGAAGAGGATCACAATAGCTCAATACTTAGGTACAAATGACCATATAAAATGATGCTAATCAAAATGTACTGTGAAGTTATTTCTTTTTTCTTTCATTTTTCCCCCCTTTGGTTTATCCCCTGTTGTCACTGTTTGAGATTTTGGTTCCCTGTGTCTTGTATATATGTTTTTCTGATTTGGGGAAGGGAATAAGAATAACAAAATATTGAGATGAAGGACAAAGAGAGAACTAATGCAACAGCAATACTCACAAGGCAAAATGTTGGAAATGAACTTTACAACTTGGAAGGTGAGTGGAGTCAAGGGGGAGGGAAAGTGGGAGAAATAAGAGAAGGGTTAACAATGCTTGACAAGAAATGTACTCATTGCCTTACTTATGTAACTGTAACCCCTCTGTACATGGACCTTACGATAAAATAAAATTGAAAAAAAAGGAAAAGGCACAAGAGAATCAAGATATTGTTCAGGAACAAATAGCCCTCCTCATCACTACTTTCTTTGGTTTGCAGTGAGTATAGCAACGTGTAAGCCAAACACTTTTGCATTCTTTGCCTAGGTTCAACCAGTAGAATTTACAAAAATTCTCATTTTACCAATGGGGAAAAAAAGTGAGGCTTGGAGTGGTCAAGTACTAGTGTCAAGTACTAATATCCAGCGATCAGTAAGGTCAGGTGTTCGCACATTAAATTTAATCATGCTTTATTTTGGTTTTTACTAAATACAACATTTCCCTAAAACTGTTACAAAAGAAAAGAGATTCATAGCCTGAAACAGTGGCCATGGGTAAATAAACCAGAGGAGGAAAAATGAAAGACAACAGAAATAACTGCAAACAGTACAATAAAAGAAAAAGAAAACAACAGAAATACATTGTGTAGTTCATTTCGATTAGCATCATTTTATATGGTCATATGTACATAGCTATTGGGGTCTTATGAACCTCTGCAAGGACTATCCTAAGCATTTATTAATTATTACAGATGAGGGAAACTATGGAGCATATGTTTCTTTGGGACTGGCTTATTTCACTTAATGTGATTTTTTTTTTTTTTACGAATAGGGCAATGTCATTCTTTCTCATGGAAGTATAGAATTACATTGTGTGTGTGTGTGTGTGTGTGTGTGTGTGTGTGTGTGTGTATCACATTTTCTTGATCCCTTCATCTACTGAGCAACTGGGTTGGTTCATAGCTTTGGTGAATAATTCTGCAATGAACATAGTTGTGTTGGTAGCTTTAGTGTGGCCTTGTTTGTGGTCATTTGGGTAAATGCCTAGGGGCTTATTTCCCATGGCCTGATTTTGGGGCCCTTTGTTTTGTATATAAGTTTATCTGACTTAGAGAAGGGAAGCAGAATCACAGAACTGGTAAGACAAAGAATGAACCAATGCAACAGCTATACTCACTAGTCACTGTGTTGTAAATGAACTTTACAACTTGGAGGGAGGGGAGTTGGAGGAAGGAAAGTGAGAGAAAATGAGAGAAGAGTTAACCTTGTTCGAAAAGAATTGTAAACAAAGGAGGAGGCAACAATGCTTGAAAATAAATGAACTCATTACCTTGCTCATGTAATTGTAACCCCTCTGTATGGTATTTTCACAATAAAACATTTATTTAAAAAAAAGAAATGTATTCATTACCTTTCTCATCTGTGCATCACCTTTACAATAAAATATTTTTTATATTAGGCATTTATATATCAAAAAGTACCCTTAGAAAATGATGCTTTGTTAAGGGTAAGAGAGGAGAGATCAAGAATAATCCAAATTTTTGACCTCAGCAAATTATTCCCTCTAATTAAAATGAAGAAAACGGAAAGAGCAGTTTAATTACTTTATATCTTATTAATGGTGTACCTTATTATTATATATCTTATAATGTGGAATATCTGCTGTTACTCATAACATGTAATTAAAATATATATGTGTATGTGTATGTACATTATGTATATACAGACTGAGTTACATGATATTCAAAGGGTTGTGGGGCAAGGGGGAGAAGGGAAAGGGGGGAAGGGGCCAATCAAGAACAACATAGCCAGCATAAGGCCTAATGTAAACTATTGACTTTAGATGATAATGATATGGCAGTGTAAGTTCTCATTTTAGCAATCTACCACCCCACGGAGGAGGAGTTAATATGTGGAAAAGTGATGCATGCTAAGGATATGGCACAGAAAGAAAAAAATTTGCTGTGCACCGGTGGCTGTAGTGGCTCATACCTGTAATCCTAGCTACTCAGGAGTCTGAGATCTGAAGATGCTCAGGAGACTCTTATCTCCAATGAACCACTCAAAAACAAGAAGTAGTGCTTTGGCTCAATAGAGCTCTAGACTTGAGTACAAAGAGGCTCAGAGACAGAGCCCAGGCCCTGAGTTTAAGCACTACAACAAATAAAAAAAGAAAAAGAAAGAAAGAAAGAGAGGGAGGGGGAGGGAGGGAGGGAGGGAGGATGGGAGGAAGTAGGGAAGGAAGGAAGGAAGGAAGGAAGGAAAGAAGAGAGAGAAAGAAAAAGAGAGACAGAGAGAAAGAAAGAGAGAAAGAGAAAGAGGGAGAGGGAAGGAAGGAAGAGAGGGAGGGAAGGAGGGAGGGAGGGAGGAAGGGAGGAAGGGGAGGGGGAGAGAAAGAGAGAGAAAAGACATACAAAAGATCTAGATGATAGTTAATAAGCTCCACTTAATCACTCTCCATCAATAACAACATCAAATGTAAATTGATTAAACTTCCAAATCAAAATACAGGCACTGGTAAAAATGGATTTAAAATATATGCTGTCTGAAGAAAAACTCACTTCTGATTTAAGAACACAAATAGATTGAACATTATGAATGGGAAAAGATTCCACACAAACAGTAACCAAAAGAAAGCGTGACACAAAATAGATTTTTAAGACAAAACTGTCATAGAGGCAAAGAAAGTTATAATTGATTACAGGTAAAATACAACAGGAAGGTATAAAAATTGTAAATATATGTGCACTCAACATAGAATTACCTATGTATATTAAATAAACATTGGAAAATCAAAAACAAAAAATAGCAATATAGTAATAGTGGGAGATTTCAATAATCCTCTTTCAAGAATTGATTAATAATCTAGACAGAAAAAAAAGAATTTGAACTACTCTGTAGACTAAATTGACCTAACCAACAACTACTGAACATTCTACCCAGTGAGTTCAAGTACACCAGAAACTTTGTCTAGGATAGATGAGATATTAGTTCACAAATGAAGTCTTAACAAATTTAAGAACTTTGTAGACATAGTAACCATCATTATTGTTCAACAGAGTAAACAGAGAAATCAATAGCAAAAGAAAACAGGGAAGCTCACAAATATTTAAAAGCCAAACAACATACTCCCAAACAAGCAATGAAAAGGGTCAGGTATACAACTGTAATCCCAGATACTCAGGAGGCAGAGATCAGAAAGATCAAAAAACACCCAGAAAAAAAGTTAGTAAAAATTACATTCACAACAAATGAGTGGGGCTTGATGGATTCTTTATAATCCCAGATATGAGAGAAGTATAAGTAGGAAGAGCATGGCCCAAGAACAACTCAAAGAAAAATTTAAAATCTTATCCAATAAAAAGCTAAAGTGATAAAAAAAATAAATGGAGGAATGGCGTATATGATAGGTAGTCCACCCAACTTGTAAACATGTGTTCAAACATCAGTCCTGGAAAGAAAAAAAGATGACAGAAAGAAAAAAATCAAGAGATTAGAAAATACCTGAAGATAAAAATAATAACAAAACCACCACATAGTCAAATATATAAGATATAACAGTACTACTTGACCCTCCTTAGAATACATTAACAATATCAGGTGGCTTATATACAGTAAAAAGTTATTTCTCACGGTTCTAGAAGCTAGGAAGTTGAAAATCAAGGAATTGTCAGAATTTATTCCCTGATTTGAGACAGCACCTTCTCCCTGTGTCTTTACATAGTGGAAAGGAAAGACTCTGGTGTTTCGGTGAAGGCATTAATCCCATTTATAAAGTTTCTGTTCTCATGACCTAACCATCTCCCAATTGCCCTACATGCTAACACAATCAGTGTTGGGTTTCAACATACCACAGGAATAGGAGGGTAGCAGGGACACAAATATTTAAAATTAGGATGGACAAGTCTACTGAAGAACAAGAGAACTACAGTTAATAAAATTATGTTTCTTAAATAGTTTTAACATTCTTAAATGTTATTTTAGCACACATAGAAAAACTGTGAACTGTGTGAGATGATAAAGATGCTAATCTACTTTACTCTAGTGAGCACTTTTCTGTGTAATAAATAAAAATATGAAAACCTGTCAGAACTAACGGATGAACTCAGTAAAATTACAGAACACAAAATCAACATGTGAAGACTCTGTTTTACTTTTATTCACTAACAATGAGCAATCTGAAAGCAAAGTGAGGAAAAAAACCTTTTTAGTAGCACCAAAAAATAAAATATTTAGGGATAAACTTTTCAAAGGATGTGAGAGACATATGCTAAAAACAGAAAAATATTGATGAGAGAAAATTTAGAAGAAGAGATCCCATTTTCCTAACTGGAAGACTTCCATATTCACTTGTTTTTGTTATTGTTATAACAGCACCAAAACCTGGTTAAGTTGTAAAGAAAAGAGTTTATTTTGGTTCACAATTCTGAGGGTACAAAGTCAAGTGGTTGCAACTAGGAATGGCCTTTTAATTGCCACAATGCCAAAGCTTCAAAATGCATCACATGATAAGAGACAGGAAGTACATATGATCATCTGTCTCCTCTGGTCTCTCTCCCTCTTCTTATATAATCACCAGAAACTAACAAACTTACTCATCAAATCTCTTCCCAAAGACCTCACTCAAAACACCATACCTGATTACCTTTTCATCCTCTTAAAACTTAGTAAGAATTAAACTTGAGTTCATGAAACCTTGGAAGACACAATAAACCACAGACATTGCTAAAATGTCTGTAGAACTTAAATCCATTTATGTATTCTATACAATCTCTACAAAATTCCCAATGGCATATTTTAGGGCAAAACAATAAGGATTGTACAATCTAAATGGTACCGCAACATACCATGAATATATGAAGCAGTCTTAAGAAAGAGGAACAACACTGGAGGGATCACCCCTCCTGATTCCAAAATCAAACAAAGCTACACTAACCAAAACAGTATGGTGCTGGCACAGCATAGAAATACAAACCAATGAAAGAGAAACAAAGCCTTGTGTTGACAGTTCACTGGTCTTTCACAAAGGTGTCACAAATACACAAGGAGGAAAGGATAAACGCTTCAACAAATGGCATTATGAAACTGGACATTGAATGTTAAGAAAAGGAAACTGAACCCTTATTTTATGCCATACACAAAAAATAACAAAGTGGATTAAATCCTTAAGCATAATACCTAAAACTATGAAACTCCTCAGAAGCAAACAAAGAAAAAGTTTCATTTCATTGATTTTGGCAAGGATTTCATGACTATAACATCAAAAACACAGGTAGGAATAAAGAGATAAATAAATAAGCCAGAAATGAGCAGTAGAGTAAAACTCAAGGGAATCAGGAAACAAATATTCAAAATACTAATTGATTCCTAGTCAAAAAAGGAAGACTAGTCAAAAAATAATGACTATTCTTTTAATTAGAGTTTTATTGTAAAGGTGATGTACAGAGGTGTTAGTTAAATAAATAAAATGATGAGTACATTTCTTTTTGAACAGTGTCATCCCTTCCTCATTTTCTCCCAGTTTTCCTTCCATCCCCCAAGTAGTTGGAAAGCTCATTTCCAACATAGTGTCTAGTATCACTGCTGAATTGGTTCACCCTTTTTCCCACCATTTCTGTGATTCCCCATTTCCTTGCCCAGATCAAATAAACTTACATACAAGACAAAGGGTACAGAAATAAAAAACAGTGAAACAAGGACTAAACCAAGGGGGAAAAAAGAGAGAAAAAGGAGTAACTACAAACAATACACTAAACCACCTCATTTCCATTTATTGGAATTCATTTCAATAAACATCTTTGAGTGTGTGTGTGTGCGTGTATGTGTGTGTGTGTGTGTGTGTGTGTGTGTGTGTGTGTGTGTCTTGGGGCTAAACTCTGGGCCTGGGAATTATCCCTCAGCTCTTCAGCTCAAGGCTAGCACCCTACCACTTTAGCCACAGTGCCATTTCTGGCTTTTTTTCTCCTTATGTGGTGCTAAGGAATTGAACCCAGGGCCTCATGCATGTTAACCAACTTCCCAGCCCCTCAATAAGCATCATTTTATATGGTCATATGCACATAGCTATTGAGCCATTCTGACTCTCTCCTAAGAATATCCTCACTATGTGAATGCTTAGAGTGCTGTTTAATTAATCATGTCCAAGTGTAATTATTGTCTTTTACTATCCATTGGATTAACCTGTGATTTATAGACATATCCTGGTTATTATAACTAAAGAAAATCAGGCAGCTTATCTTTCCTTGGGTCTGGCTTACTTTGCTTAAGGTCATTTTTTCTATCTTTCTATATTCTTACAGATGGGACAATGTCAAAGAAACATCAGTCCTATGGTTTCCCTTATTTGCAATAACTAGTATATGTCTAGGGCAAGCAGAAAAGCTCAAAAGCTATGTACATATGACCATATAAGATGATGCTAAGCAAAATGTACCCCAAGATAGAGACACAAGTGGTTTTATCTTTCTTGCTGTTGTTTTTAACCTACGTATAAAGTACCATGTGATTTTTTTGTTTCTTTTGTATGTTCTTCCCCATGGTTTAACCCCTGTTTTCATTGTATTTGATTCCAGTGCCCTGAATCTTGTAGATACATTTTTTTAATTTGGGGGGGTGGGGTAGAAGGGAAATAAAATGCTGAAAGAAGGTTACAGAATGACCCATTGTAACGACGAGATGTACAAGACACTATGTTGAAAATGAACTTTACAACTTCGGGGGTGGGGAGGGAGTAGTTGGAGAGGTGGGAGGGTAGGGACAGTAGGAAAAAAACAAAGGAGGCGGTAACAATGCTCAATAGGAAGTGTCCTCATTATCTTACTCATGTAACTGTAACCCCTCTGTACAGTACTTTTACAATAAAAAATATACAAAAAAAAACAAATGTGGCAATGTCATTCTTGCTGATGGAAGCAGAGCATTCCATTGTATATATATAATAACTGATTTTTAAAATGGGCTGAAACAATAAATAGATACTTCTCCAAGAAAGATATGCAAATGTCAGACAGCTACATGAAAAAGTTCTATGCAACCCCGATCACTCAGAACACACACATCAAAGCTAGAACATGATCACTCCGTACCTTTCATAGTGGCTAGTATAAAAAATAGCCAATGTTGGTAAGGTTGTGGGTAAATTGTAATCCTTGCATTTTGTTAGTTAGAATGCAAAATGATGATGACATTACAGAAAACAATATGAAAGTTTTTGATAATTAATAGAACATCCATTTGATCCTGCAATCTCATTTCAGGATCTTAAATTCAAAATCTGAAAATAGGATCCTAAAGATATATTGGCATTCTCATACTTGTTTAATGATATATTCATATGTAATATACATAATATACAATTTATTCACATCTACAAATGGATAGAGAAAAATGTAGTATATACATATGATGGAACACTATTTAGCCTTAGAAAAAGAATATAGCCAGGTATCATGGCTTATGCCTATAATCCCAGCTACTCAGGAGGCTGAGATCTAAAAAGTTCTAAAGACCGGGCAAGGAAGCCTATGAGACTCATAGCTCCAAAAAACACCAAACGGGGAGCTGTGGCTCAAGTGGTAGAGCATTTGCCTTGAGCAGAAAGCTCAAAGACAGTGTCCAGGCCCTGAGTTCAAGCCCAGGATCAGCACACACATAGACACAAAAAAAAGAGTGAGTGAGTGAGAGAAACAAAGAAAGAAAAGAAAACAATTTACAATTCTGCAATTTACCACAACATGGATGGCCCTTGGAGATGGTGTATTAAATGATATAACTCAGGCACAGAAAGCCAAATCCCATGTATATGAAGTATCTAAAACAGTCAAATGTATAGAATGGAAGAGTAGAGTGGTAGTTGTGCTCCACTGACTGGGATAATGAGAGATGGGAAATTACCTAACACTCACAGACATGCAGTTTCAGCAAGCAAGATGAATAAACACTAGAGACCTTTTGTACGTCTTACCTATAGTCACAATATGTATTTTACACTTAAAATTTAAGAAGGCAGATCTCTTGTTAACTGTTCTTACTACAACAAAATAAAAATTTTAAAGGAGAATTCTCACAGAAAAAAATATTTCCAATTGAAATAAAGAATACTTAAACCTATTTAAAAATCTTATCAAAGCTATACTAAAGAAATATGGAACTTATCTAAAAAAAGAGAACTTCATAATCTTCCTACACAATAAATTTAGGAAGATGAAATAAAAGTGGTGTTTTTTTGTTTGTATTTTCCCCAGTCCTGGGGCTTGAATCCAGTGTCTACATGTTGTCTCCAAGCTTTTATAAACAAAGCTAATCCTCTACTACTTGAACCACAGCACCACTTCTGGCTTTTTGGTGGTTAATTGGAAATAAGAGTGTCACAGACTTTCCTGCCCTAGTTGGCTTCTAACAGTGATCCTCAGATCTCATCCTCCTGAGTAGCTAGGATCATAGGAGTGAGCCACTGGAGCCCAGCAAGAATAAGTTTGTGTTCATACTCATTCCTCATCCATAAAAGTTCACAGTATTTAAATTTTGCATCCATTCTGGTTAGAAGCAATAATAGACAATGTACAAGTGTGTAAGGTTTTAGAACAAGAGATCCCATGTGTCAATGATTATGTATAAAATCCACTCACCTAGTATTTATTTTTGAAATTACAGTAAAAAGAAGTACAGGCACCAATTGTCCTTGTTAAAATAAGTGAAGGTAAAATAAGAAAATACCTTTTAAATTCTGAGAGCTCTGGCAAAGGTTACTGGTGAGTCATAATAGTCCAGTGTGGATATGCTCAAATGATTCATAAATGGTGAAGCGTTGAGAGTGTGGTACCATATGGCCAAATAAGTGGAAAGAAGCAAAACTGGCCTGATCTTAAATAGTAACTTCTTTCATAGGTAAGGCCAGGAGACAGGCTCTTGTTCTGGGATTATAAATTGGTGTACAGCACTCACTTGAGATGTAGACTGTAAGAGAAATTCCATCATCTAATGCTTCAAAGTAGCATTAAAATATATGGGATAACTAAAACTTTAAAAGATAAAATTTATGTAAGAAAAAGCAAGAAAGAATATCTCTCAAGGAAATATTTTATCCCATGCAATTCAAAATTTTCAAGGACTTTCTCTTAAAAATAAAAAAGTAAAATAGACTCATTGCTATTGCTATTTTAGCATCACAACATAAACCAAGGAGAACTGTGTTTATTTTAATGGCAACCTTCATGTACTGAGAAGCTGAACAAAGTGAATATCAATTAAAAACAAAAACAAAACCTAGAGCCCAATAGACCAAATTCCAGTTTAACAACTTTCAGGTGTTCTAAGTAAGCTCAAGTATAATTTAATAAAAGAAATCAAGCAATGCAAGGGATTTTACAAAGACAACAACCAATGCTGTGTATGGTTTCAGTCATTCAAAAGAAAATGTCAACCTGTAGTTAGCTATCTAACACCATCTTTTAGTGTACCAAAGCATAAGTAAGGATATAGATCAGTTCAAAAAAATGGGGAGAAATTATTACATGAAAAATCACCCCTTGAAGCTTGAGAAACAAAACTAAATCATAAAAACTAAATAATAAACTATTATTTCTTTATATGTGACTAAAAACTGTTAATTTAAGACAGTGTACTATCACATCAAATACATTATCTTTTTAAAAATCATAGTATAGCCAGGCACCGGCGGCTCATGCCTGTAATCCTAGCTACTCAGGAGGCTGAGATCTGAGGATTGCAGTTCAAAGCCAGGCTGGGCAGGAGACTCTTATCTCCATGAGACTCTTATCTCCAATAAACCACTAGAAATTTGGAAGTGGCTCTGTGGTTCAAGTGGTAGAGTGCTCACCTTGAGCTGAAGAGCACAGAGACAGCACCCAAGCCCAAAGTTCAAGCCCCACAAACAACCAAAAAAAAATCATAGTGTAATTTATTTACATTAGATTATTTCCTTGAAACATATATATTCTCAAGTATTTGGGGGCAGTATCTTACATAAGATTGGCATTCAATTAATATTTGTTAAATAAATTACTGAATCTTTTTCCACAAAAAGAATTTTACATTATTTAGATAATAAACTCATAATTATACATGGTCAACTTCATTAGGGCTTTTTGAAAATATAGTTCCATTTTCATACTGTCCAAAATGTAGATACATGTGTCACTGTATGGATGTTTAGTCACACAATATTCATTTCCACTCATTTATATTCAATTATTCATGGACATCCAGTAAAGAGTTCCTTGTATTAGTCACTTTGTTGTTCTGGAAAAATAGAATAAAAGATGTAGGGCAGGGTTTGGGCACTTTTCTTCTCTGTAGCTCATGTTGTAGTATGCAAGATAGGAGTAATACCTAGAAGAAAAAAAGAAGGAAAAATAGAAAAGGGGGGAAAGAAAAAAGATAAGGAAGAGGGAGAAGAAAAGAAGAAGGGGAAAAGAAGGGGTGGAGACTATGCCTATCAATGATCTCTAGGATTAATTCATTTAAACTTGTAAAAATCCCCTGAGATATTTCAATGGTAATCCCATTTTACAGTTGAGTAGAAAATTTCAGCAGCTTGTCCACGATCTGATCTTAGCAAAAGATATCTACCTCCTAAGGCCAAATACTCCAACACCCAAACAATTACAAAAATACAATGGTATAAGACTCTAGGCATTCACACACAGTGAGACCTAATGAGGACACTCTTAGAAGAGGAACACAAAGATGCATAGGTGCAGCTCATCTTATAAAATAACATTTCATCAAAATGAGCTCCAGGAAACTGAAACAAGAGGGTTTTTTTGTTTTATTTTCTTTTTGTCTTGTTTGTTCATTGATCTGTCTTTGGGAGGGTAAGAGGAGGCACAGAAATGAAGGGACAAAGGGTGAACAAATGCAGCAATGGTACTCACTAGACATTGTGTTGAAAATGAGCAACTGTGGATGGGAGGGAAAAGCTGGGAGACAGTGAGGAAATGAGTGACCGAATCCAAAAGAAATGAACTCTTAACCTGACCTCTGTAACTGTAACCTTTCTGTACAACATCTCTATAATAACAATTTTTAAGTACAATGGAAGAGTCAATAGATGGTTGAAACTATGCATGCATCCACACACACACACACACAACATAAGAAAAATGTCTCAAAGAAAGTGATTGCTGTACTTCATCTTGAAAACTGCATCAGGTTTACCAGAGATAGAAAACAGGAAGTGGGATAAAACTGTGATGTGGTTTATAATAGAGAGGTCAAGTCTTCATTTATGTACAAACAAAATTAATAACAAGTAAATAACTACAATCTTTCCCTTTCTCCTTACCATCACAAATACTATAAACATATAGTCTATAAGACATTCACAGCTATAAAATACATCTAGACTCTTTACTATTAAGTAAGGGGGAGAAATGTACATCTAGAATTAGTGGCATGCAATATACACAACTTTGCTAACAATATAACTTCACAGAAACATAGGAGCCTCGAAATCTTGCTACTTATGAAGTTCCAGCTCTGAGCACATAAAAAGAAAGCTCTAAGAAAGACTATTATGCCATGAACCAATGATTCATACCTCTCATCCTAGCTCCTCAGGAGGCTGGGATCTGATGACCGTGGTTCAAAGCCAGCTGGGCAAGAAAGTCCATGAGACTCTTGACTCCAATTAACCACTGATAAAAGGTAAAAGTGGGGGGAGAGGATTGGGTGCGGTGGGGAGGCTGGGAAGGGATGTGAAGAGTAAACAAAGGAGTTGGCTACAATGCTTGATAAGAAAAGGTAAAAGTGGCTCAAGTAGTAGAGTGCTAGTCTTAGGCAAAAAAATCTCAGGGGCAGTGCCCACACCCTGAGTTTAAGCCCTGGGACCAGCAAATAGATGATAGATAGATAGATAGATAGATAGATAGATAGATAGATAGATAGATAGATAGATAGATAGATAGATAGATAGATAGATAGATAGATGAATGTCTGTTATGTTTTCTTAAATATTGACAACCAGTATTATTCTAAAAATGATATGAATAAGTGTATAAATGCATTTTTTATAGATACTTCTTAAAGTAAGTCTGGATATAGTGACACAGACCTTTAATCCTGGGCTTGGGAGGGTGAGGCAAGAGGATGAAGAGATTCAGAGCAGTCTAAGCTACAGAGGAAGATTGTTTAAAACAAAATAAAAGCAACAGTAAAAAGAAGATAAAAATGAAAGTAAGATAAAGATAAACTGAAAGTTTGCTAAAAATTCAAAACAAATTTTACTCTGAGATTTTTTGCTTGTTTGTTTGTTTGTTTGTTTTGGTCCGGTCGTGGGGCCTGAACTCTGGACCTAGGCACTGTCCCTCAGCTCTTCAGCTCAAGGCGAGTGCTCTACCATTTGAGCCACAGCGCCACTTCCGGCCTTTTTTTTTCTGCTTATGTGGTGCTGAGGAATCAAACCCAGGGCCTCATGCGTGCAAGGTAAGCGCTCTACCACTGAGCCACCTTCCCAGCCCTACTCTGAGATTTTTAATGACAAATCCAGTAAGGGAAACACAATTATTTATTCAATATACAGTTTTCATTACCAACAACAAAAACAGACCAATAATTGTCAAGAAATAAAACTAGCCCGGCTAAACGTAACAGGAAAATATGCAAAATATGCAAAAGTGTTAACATCTCTATATTGAAAACTATAAAACATCCCCAGCAAAAATAAAAGAATAACCCAATAAGTGGAGACCCAGACTGTGGTCATGCAATAGGAAATTCAAATTAAAAACCGTACTAACACTTCACAAATCCAGAGTCAATGTAATTCCAGTCAAAATCCTAGAATTTATGAAATGCATATGCTATAGAAGAGCCAGGTTTGGAAAATTTACAGTACAAATTATAAGAATGATGAGCTACAGCTCCATCTCACAGCTCACACAAAACTTAGTTTGCACAGATTATGATCAAAAACTCAAACACAGCCAGGTACCAGTGGCTTACACCTATAATCCTAACTACTTAGAAGGAGGATCTCTGAAGATAGTGCTTTGAAGCCTCCCCTGGCAGATAAATCTGGCTCAAGTAGTAGAGTTACTAGCACTCAAGGAAAACGCAAAGCAAAAATGAAAGGCCCCATGTTCAAGTGTTAGTACTGGCGCACACACAAAAAATTTAAAACCAAAAGCTTGAAACAATTAACAATAGCTCTTCTAAGAGTCCTACCTCTGTGTCCAAGGTCTTCAGGACCTTGTAACCATGAGGTTTGCTCTTCCCAACTTCAATCGCCTTCCAGTCTTCCCTCCATACATCATTCTCTCCAGTTACCATAACTGGAGTGTTAGCGGTTTTCTTGACCACTTACTTGCTCTCACAGATAATCACTGCTATTTAGATTTGACTAATTTAACTCTTTGCAGGCAATCTAAATTTCTAAATTCCTAGACACTGCTTTAGTAGGCCCCTTATATCCTGCACAAACACTAAATTTGTTGTTTTATACTTTATAAATGAACCATCCATTTATGCTTTGTTACTGTTTCTATGAGTGAGTATTAGAAAATAGATTGCATTTACAAAAAAAAGCAGGAACTCTCTTTTCAGAAATTAAACTCCATACCACTTCCTACAGTGCTATTTATGGTCATCAACGAGGAAGAATAAAGCATCTTTATCCATCAATGAAGGCTGCTTTCTGCATCCTTTCTCTGTGTACCTAGAAGGTCACAGCTGGAAGCTGAATACCACTGAATCTGAAAGCAGTTTTCATGTCATGAGGCCTATGGCATGCATGGGGAGTCTTGAAATCATCTCTTACTTGGCTATGGCTGGAAACTTTTCATGAATTGCTTACCAAATTGTATTCATATGGGCAAGCACTTACATTGTACAAACTAATCACTACTCCCTGGTTTGATGGCTCGACAGCCAGACGTAGGTAATACATCTCTAATTGCAGCCCGACTGCCCTACCTCTGGCTGCCTTCACAGCAGCACTAGGTACAGATTCATCATTTCCCTTTAAGAGGGTTTTCTGCTTGGTTTTGCTGGGATTTTGAATGTCTGGTTGTTTGTCACCAGATCAGGAGGACAGATTTGAATTACATTTTTGATAATAAATGACAGGGGAACAGTCCTTAAAAATATGAAAGTTTTGAGCAGAAAAGAAACTGTGCTTTGTCTCCAAATTTGAAAATGTGCATTCCTTTCTGCAACTCTAGTTCTTAAGACATAAAGAAAGCAGAAAGTAAAATGAGAGGGCAGCTGTTTTCAACTGAAGCATTAAAGGTTTCTTGAGGTCCTTCCAGGAATAGGTAGGGATAGGGAGGAATTGGTGGATTTCTCAGGGTCTGCTTCAAGCCTCCAGTCCTTCTAACATTCCCTCTTCAAGTAGGCCTTTTTGCCTTCAGTGACAGACTTACTTTGAAATGAATGAAGTTAGGCTTCAAAGGCCCTCACTTCCACAGACCCTGCTAAGATCCTAGCAAAGTAGTCAAAGGCCTTAAGTTATATGCAACTTATAAAAAGTAAAGAATAAATAAATAAATTATGGGAGCCAGTGGCTCATACCTATAATCCTCACTATTTAGGAGATTGAGCTCTGACAATTGTAGTGTGAAGCCAGACAGGAAGAAAATTCTGTGAGATCCTAATCCCCAATTGACCAGAAAGCCAAAAGTAGAGCTGTGGCTCCAGAGTGTTAGAGCTCTAGAGTGTTACGCTGGAGCACAAATGCTCAGGGAGAGTGCCCAGGCCCTGGGTTTAAGCCCTAGGACTGGCAAAAAATAAATAAACCTTAACCAATTTACAGAAAACAGCTGTCTCCTTGCATTCTAATTTATACTTTGTCATGGTTTGAATACTGATGCTATTGCCTAGAGCTCCATAAGGTAAAGGATTGGTGCTCACAGTGGCACTATTGGGAGGCACAAAACCTTTAAGCAGTGGGCCATTATGTGAAATCCTCACATAATTGGGATCCTGCCCTCAAAAGGGCTTGTCAGACTCCACTATCTTCTTCCTTGACTGCTGCCTGGCTTGTCAGTATATGGTTTGTGTAGCATTTAGTCCTGCCATGATGTACCAGCCATGACAGAGGCCCAAAAAAATGAAACCCAATGCTGCAGTGGGACTCCAGAAACTCCAGAAACAAAACAGCCTTTACTTTTTAAAAGTTAATTGCTTCAGGCAATTCTATAGAAATATAGAATTGATTAATATACTTTATATTACATTTTGCTATGTCAGTACTCATGCCTAGTCTGTTTACCAAGATGAGATTACAAAGAAATTTGGAGACAGAATTTTTTGGGTTAGCGGGACATATATGTGAAGCTGATGATCATGTCTACCTAGGGATGAGGTATTGTTAGCTATCCCATTTATAAGATATTCTCATCACTCACTATGATCCGCACATCATGACACAGAGCACAGGCCAGGAAGATAAACATGTCCTACAGAAGATGCAGAAAGTGCAGAAAGCCAGAAGTTAGTTTGTGTTAGCTAAGTCCAACAGGTGAGAACAGCAGGCCTCTCAGTTCTCATCTTTGCTTACTGTAGATTATAACAGCAGACCTCTCAGTTCTCATCTTTGCTTACTGTAGATTATAAGCTCTGCATTTACAGAAGATGAGGGAAAATAATCAGTAAATAAGTTCATTAAAAAATTAATCATATGATTGAATGGTGATTTTTATTATAAAAAATCAAGACAGAGAGAGAGATAGTAAGATCAGACTTCGAAATTTGAATAAAAGTGCTGAAGAAAAGGCTTATTAACTTATTGGTAAGTACATGTTGTTGTGCAAATTTAATTATTTATGTATAATAAATATATATAGTTATATATAAGTATATATGTTTATATAAGTATATATAGTAATATATAAGTGTATATACTTGCATATAACTATATATAAACTATATAATATATAAATGCATAAACACATATATAACTACATATGGTTATATATCATTCTATAATAAATAAAAGTTATATAATAAATAAATATAACTATGTCTATTTATTACTTATAATAAATATAAATATGCATGTATTATTATATATTGTTAATATTATATTAATGTTTTTTATTAAATAAGCTTTTTATTGTGAAAATACTATACAGAGGGGTTACAGTTACATGAGCAAGGTAATGAGTTCATTTCTTATACAGCATTGTTGCCTCTGCTTTTGCTTTTCCCCTACCATCCCGTCCCTCTCACCTCCTCAACTACACTCCTTCACCCCTCACCTTCTCACCCCTGCCTAAATTGTAAAGTTTGTTTTTCAACATAGTGTCTTGTACATCTCATTATTGCAATGGGTCAATCTGTATCACTATTTAAACATTTTGTTTTTTTCCTTCTCCTCCCCAAATTATACCAACATCAAATACAGTGAAAACAGGGTTTATACCATGGGGGAGGGACATACAAAGAAACAAAAAAAATCACATGGTGCCTTATAAATACATTAGAAACAACAGCAAGGAAGAAAAAACCACTTATGTCCCTATCTTGGGGTTCATTTTACTTAACATCATCTTATCTGAGCTTTTCTGCTTGTCCCAGACATATACTAGTTTTTGCAAATAAGGGAAACCATGGGACCTATGTTTCTTTGGGGCTGGCTTACTCCAATTAATATAATTTTTTCCAGGTCTTTCCATTTCCTAACAAATGGGGCGATGTCATTCTTTCTGATGGAGGCATAGAATTCCGTTGTGTATGTATATGTGTGTGTGTATCACATATTCTTTTTTTTGGGGGGGAGAGGGGGTGTTCTGGTCGTGGGGCCTGAACTCTAGGCCTGGACGCTGTCCCTCAGCTCTTCAGCTCAAGGCTAGCACTCTACTACTTGAGCCACAGCGCCATTTCCGGCTTTTTACTTTTTGCTTATGTGGTGCTGAGGAATCGAACCCAGGGCCTCGGGCATACAAGGCAAGCACTCTACCACTGAACCACCTTCCCAGCTCCATGTATCACATTTTCTTGATCCGTTCATCTACTGAGTGAGATCTGGATTGGTTCCATATCTTAGCTATGGTATACTATATATAATGTATTACATGTGCACATTTATATTTATTAATAATGATATCTGCATATTTATATTTGTTATATGTAGTTGTATACATTTATATTAATAAAATATAATTATATGTAATGTTTATATATAATAATCTGGTATTAGCTTAAAATATGATGAGGATTTTTATTTCATGCTTTCTTTTTTTTTATTGTGAGAATACCATACAGAGGGGTTACAATTACATGGGCAAGATAACAAGTACATTTCTTATCAAGGATTTTTATTTCTTGAATTTAACTTGTGAGTTTGAAAATCTTTATTAGAAATCATTATAATTTAATAAACTTTTATAAGAACAATAAAAATAACAAACATTAAACAGAGATGTTTTAT
Source organism: Dipodomys ordii (assembly GCF_000151885.1). NCBI lineage: Eukaryota > Metazoa > Chordata > Mammalia > Rodentia > Heteromyidae > Dipodomys > Dipodomys ordii. Next base: position 13,087,916 of record NW_012267265.1, on the reverse strand, counting down.
TAACGTGCTGAAATAATGGAAAAATATACCTGAAATGTGGAAAATACTGGCAAATACAAAAAGCAGTTGACCATTCCATTCTGCTAGATCAATGGATAGTCTGCTTGGTCAGTGATCAATGCACATTATTAACGAGTAGAAAGATACCCTACAAAATAGAAGAAACTGCTTGCAAATTGTCTAGAGATTAATATTAAGGCTATATTTTATTTATTTATTTTTTAATTTCTTTTTTTATGGTCAAAATACTATACAGAGGGGTTACAATTACATGGGCAAGATAATGAGTACATTTCTTATCAAGCATTGTAGCCTCCTCCTTTGTTTCCCCTTTCCATCCCTTCCTATCCTCCCCTCGCCTCCCACCTATTCCTCCTCCCCCCCCACCAAAGTTGTAAAGTTCATTTTTCCACATAACAACTTATACATCTCATGTATTTTTAAAGCTCATATCCCTCCCCCAAAACCAAACAACCCACTTAAAATAAGCAAAGAGCTCATATTTATAATTCTACCTACTCAAGAGGCTAAAATCTAGAGGACTGCAGCTCAAACCCAGCCTGGCTAGGAAAGTTTGCAATACTACATCTCCAAAACAACCATCAAAAAACAGAGCTGGAGGTATGGGTCAAGTACTAGACAGTCAAGTAGAAAAGCTAAGTGAGCACAAAACTCTGAATTCAAACCTCAGTATCATCTAAAAAAAAAAAGCAAAGACAAATGGGATATGAATAGACATTTCTCTAGAGACAGTATACAAATCGCCAATCATCACATGAAAAAGTATTCAACATCATATAATAATTAAGAAAACACAAATGTAAGGCCCCACCTTACATCGGCTAAGAAAGCTATAACCAAAGAACACAAAATGAGTGTTCACAAGGATTTGTGGAAATGAAAAAACCTTGCTAGTAGAAATGTGAAATGATTGCAGCCACTACATAAAATGTCATGCTCACTCCTCAAAAACTTAAAGCTAGAATTACTGTATGACCCAGAAATTCCACCTCTGGAATTTAATATAGCCAAATGAATTAAAGCCAAGACTTGACTAGAACATCCATGCTCACAGATTATTATTCACAATTGCCAAATGTAGAAACCACCCAAATGTTCAACAGATGAATGAATGGGCACTATGGGACAGGCAGATCCAAAGGCCTATTCCTCTGTGGGGAAAAAAAAAGACAGATATTTCTGACACGTGTTTTGTGGATGAACCTTACGTTAACTGAAATAAGCCACTCAGAAAAGATTCAGAAAAGGCTCCTACAGTACTTAGATTTTTAGAAAATAGAATTGTGGTTGGCAGGGACTGGGGAAAAGAATAATGGGGAGCTAGAGTACAAAAGTACAAAGTTATAATTAGGAAAAACAAAAGAGTTCCAGAGATCGATAGTGGTGATGGTAGCACAATATTGCTAGCATACTTACTATCACAGAACCTAACATTATCCATGGTAAGATGACAAATTTTAGCCAAACACTTGATTCATGCCTATATTCCTAGTTATCAACTTCAGGACAGTGGTTTGGAGCCAGCTTGGATGGACAGAAACCATGAGAATCTTATCTCCAATGAGCCAGCCAAAAGAAAAGAAAAAAGAAAAAAAGAAGTGGAAGTAGAGGTTAAATTGTAAAGTATCTGCCACGAGCACTTATAAAGTGCTTAATTTTTGCTAATTCTCCCTCTTCAGTACATTTAGACGGTAGAGGGTCATAAGCCAGATGTTCTAGGACTATGAGGCTAGTTGTCAGGAGACAGAAGACAATACCCAGAGGTGCTACAGGAAATGTAAGGTTGATTGAAGCATGTTAACAGGGAAGATAACAGGACAGAGAAACTTACTTGTAAAGTGCTCATGTCTCAAGTCCAGTACCAGTATTAAAAAAAGATGGTAAACAGTACCTCATGTATTCTTAGCCATAATTTTAAGGAAATATTTATCATCAAAAACATAGCTAAGGGGCTGGGAAGGTGGCTCAGTGGTAGAGTGCTTGTCTTGCATGCCTGAGGCCCTGGGTTCGATTTCCTCAGCACCACATAAGCAAAAAGAAAAAAGTTGGAAGTGGGGCTGTGGCTCAAGTGGTAGAGTGCTAACCTTAAGCTGAAGAGCTGAGGGACAGTGCCCAGGCCCAGAGTTCAGGCCCCACGACCAGACCTCTCCCCAAAAAAATAGCTAAAACGTCTGTAAGATTTAAGATAGATAGATAGATAGATAGATAGATAGATAGATAGATAGATAGATAGATAGATAGATAGATAGATAGATAGATAGATAGATCGATAGATAGATAGATAGATAGATAGATAGATAGATCGATAGATAGATAGATTATGTAGATCTCTATGCCTTCATAAATGATATCACAAGAGCTGTGACAATTTAAAAAATCCATTATTTTATCTCCCTGCATATAAATGCCAATGATAAAATAATCTTAATCTACAATGATGTTTAAAATTAAAAGGAAGCGTTTTCCTGGGGCAGTTTGAATTAGTCCTTCAAACCTTTAACATCTTACATACTGTTTTCTACTTCCTTATATACATTTTGACAGCTTCTTTTCCACAAAGTAGATCCATTTCATCTTTACTGGGTGAAGAACTCGCCTTCTTAGCAAAACATTATCAGCACTTTCAGCCTCTCTTTCCGCTTTGATGTTGTGCAGTTTCCAATAGGCCTGGGATCTACAGAACTAGCTGTAACTTGCAGTAATAATCTCCTCCCATTCTCCATGCTTGATTTTAATTCCTCCGACAGACTCCTGCCTTGTGAAGGAATGTGAAGCTGATAAACGTTCAACTTTCATGTCGTTACTCTTGTCTCACTATCAAAGATCCTCAGCATCAACAGTCACTTGTCCTGTTGTGAAGAGCATAGACCCAGCACTTCACACTGTGTACAGATGGCTTCTTCATCTTCTCCCATTGTTCCTACTGTGGAATGACTTATTCCCTACACTCTGTATATACTCTCTATCTGTGCTACTTTTCCCTCTTCTGATGAACACTTAGATAATAAAAGGTCAGGATCCAGCTGTGCTAGGCCAATGAGGCAGGTTAACAGGAGACAAAAGACAACACTCAAAGGTGTCACATGAAATACAAGGTTGACTGAAAGGTACTAACATGGAAATTAACAGTAGAGAGAAACTCACTAACAAAGAAGGGCCAGTGGGAGTGTGTACAGTCCAGCGGCATGGCTGCTCCAGAGGTCTCAGGTAGCAACTAGACTCACAAAAGAGGTCCACAAGTGTTGCAGACCCTGAGGTTCCAGGTACTGGCAAGGTGTGAACAAAGGCTCCACGGCCATTGACTCCAAAGCTCTGGGCTGCAAGTCCTTGCCTTTTTCTGGTTTTAGGAAGTGTTCCTATTAGCTTCTGGGCCTGGGGACTTACGTCCTTTAAATGAAGGAGGTTGGTGGACAAAGATTGAGAATGAGGATGGATGGATGGCATCTGCACTTGTTAGTACAGTGAGTCCCTGAACAATATTATGCAAGCATTTGATAAAGATAGAAAGTGTATAACGCTAAGGCTTTTGCTGAAATAAACAGAGTTGTGCTGACAACCTTCTCTCCAACTCCTTCATCGTCCTCTGGCTCTCATTGCCCTGCTCGTGCTGTGGATGGACCAGGGTATGCAAGGAGCTCCAAGGACCAATGGTGCTACTCAGAAGGTAGCAAGAAATGTGTGCCAGGAAGTGACTCTGTGGTTCAAGTGGTAGAGTGCTAGCCTTGAGCAAAAGAAACTCAGGAACAGGGCCCACATCCAGAGTTCGAGCCCTAGGACAAAATATAGAAGTGTGTGCAAGCCAACCAACAATGCTGCTTAGAAGTTCCATGGCTGCCTCTGAACAAAGAGTACTGAGAGAGGTGTTACCGGTGAGGGGCTGTCCACACTGGCTCATTAGCTTGCACTGTGCAGCACTAAGGAAGTTCCTTAGCATGTGTACAGGAAGGCAGATTCCCTTCACAGTTCTTCACGAATACCAATGCCACTTTGTAGAATTCCCATGTGCTTGCAGATATTAATTTATCTAGACATTCTAGTCTAGTCTTATTTAGATTGTCTTTTATTTAGTGAGAACCTTAGAAAGGGAGATGGTAAATGTGGCAAACAGAAATGCCATCCAGGTATGGACATTTTAAAAATACCTAGGCCACCATACCTAACCAATTGCTAGGGCTTACAGCACAAATGAAAAGCTTATGTTCACCTGAAAGCATACAAATTGGGTACAAAAAAAACTGAGCCCAAAATTTGGCAGAATAAAAAGTTCTAAGTCCAGGGATCTCAACTTATAACTAGTGCCCTACAGGAACCAATAACATGTAGACCAGTGCTTGAATCACAGTGGATGACTAACAGAGCAACTTCTTGATGTAAGCAGAGCTAAAACAATTTTCTCTGGAACACAGAGAATCTTCTGTTCACACAAAAGAAAATTTTCTCAGGGTGTTCATCTTATTTTCTGTTTCAATTTTCTCTGTTCACACAACAAAGTCTTAAGCTCACCACAAATTAAGGATCATTGGAATCATATAACTAACACAAAGAATACCGATTTGAAAAGAAAGACTATTGGTCACTACAGGAATATGATGGACATGTTGTAGACAAGTTATTTTTATATATCTTAACCTAATATTATTTTTATTGAATATGTTTTTATTACCATTGAACTTTTTTTTTCTTTTCAGAAAATGTCTGTGCTGCCTATACTCTACGTCTGATACACCATAGGAACTCAAAAGCAATGTGAATGAATTTGTAAGTGAGTAAATGTACAAAAATCTATGAACATGAAGAAATAATTCCTGAGCTACCCAATTTGTAAATTTTACTCTATTAAGTAAAAGAACTAGCAGTATAATTATAAATATTTCGCAGTATACCTCCAAGCCTAAATTATCAACTATATATTTCTATTTCTACTATTCAACTTACATTAGCATTGCAAAACATTGAAATGACTAAATCTCAGATTTAGCACTTTTATCATTTTTAATTTCAGGTTTGTCGCCTTAATTTTTGCAGTAAAAATCAAGTAGGATAAACACACTTATTTTCCACTTGCAGATTAAGTCCTGTGAAAAGTATGCAGGCATTTAAATATGCCATCTGGTACCAAAAAAGCCATATGGAATAATCAGCCTTCACAGCACTTGAAATTCCTATATAGCTCCTAGTTTGAAAGGTAACTAGAGAAAATATAGATAGCAGGCTGAGCATCTACTTTCCATAGGAATAGCTAGTTTACAAACAAGCTTAACACAGAAATTATCCTGGTGAGACAAGACATACAACCAGGAGCTTTTGATGATGGAGATGTGGAATCAGAGATTGAAACAGCCCAGAGCTCAGACACACTAGGTAAACAAAACATTAGAAAGTGGATCGACAGAAAAACTTTAAAATCTCACAAATATGCCTCTCCTACATGGAGCTATCAGAAGAGGCTCTTCTCTTCTATACCAATGAGCTCTGTTGTTAACTCAGCAAACATTTGTAGTTTTTATTAAATACTTTTTAATGCAAGGTTCACATCAAATCATTATATTTACTCACTCATGTTGCAGTCTTAAAAACCCAACATCCTTCAGTAAAATCCAAGTTAAGCAGAAAAAGTCATGTTAATACAAGGAACTTAGAATATGTTGGAAATGAACTTTATAACTTGGGTGGAGGATTTGAGGGGAGAAGAAGGAGGGAGGGGTAACAACGTTCAATTAGAAATGTACTCATTACCTCTTGTATGTATCTGTAATTCCTCTGTACATCACCTTGATAATAAATTAATTAAAAAACAGAGAATACCATCTTTAAATATTAAGATTTTCACCTGTTCCTCTTAGAAATATTTTCATCTTCTCTCAAATGTTACATTAGTAGTATGTGCAATCCCTTTGCAATGACTGATTTCATTTTCTTTTGTTTTTACTGTGAAAATACCCAACAGAGGGGTTACAATTACATGGGCAAGATAATGAGTACATTTCTTATCAAGCATTGTAGCCTCCTCCTTTGTTTTCCCTTCCCATCCCTTCTCATACCTCCCTTGTCCCCCTTTCTTCATCCTCCCCCCTTCCCCCACCCCTGACCAAAGTTGTAAAGTTCATTTTCGACATAACGACTTGTACATCTTATTGTTGCAATGGGTCCACCTGTATCCCTATATAAACGATTTGTTTTTTCCCTTCCCCTCCACAAATTATACCAACATCAAATAGAGTGAAAGCAGGGGTTATACCGTAGGGAGGGACATACAAAGCAACAAAGAAATAATCTTATAAATATGTTAGAAACAATCACATGAAAGAAAAAAACATTTGAATACTTATCTTGGGGTTCATTTCCCTAACATCAACTTATCTGACCTTTTCTGCTTGACTCAGCCATATACAAATTATTCTAAATAAGAGAAACCATGGGACCTATGTTTCTTTGGGCCTGGCTTACTTCACTTAATATAATTTTTCCAAGTCTTTCCATTTCCTAATAAATGGGGCAATGTCATTCTTTCTGATGGAGACATAGAATTCTGTTGTGTATACATACCACATTTTCTTGATCCATTCATCTACTGAGGGGCATCTAGGTTGGTTACATAGCTATGGTGAATAATACTGTGGTAAATAAAGTTGTGTTGGTACTGTGGTCTTGTTTGTAAACATTTGGGTAAATGCCCAAAAGTGGGATTGCTGGGTCATAGGGGAGCTCTATGTGGAGTCTTTTGAGCAACCTCCATACTGCTTTCCAAAGTGGTTGAACAAGTTTACACTCCCACCAACAATGCAGTAGGGTTCCCTTCTGTCCACATCCCCTCCAGCATCTGTTGCTATTAGAGTTCTTGATTATAGCCATTCTAACTGGGGTGAGGTGGAATCTCAATGTTGTTTTAATTTGCATTTCTTTTATGGCTGGAAAGTTTGAGCATTTCTTCATGTGTCTATTGGCCATCCTTCTTTTCTCTTTAGAGAAGTTTCTCTTTAAGTCTTTAGCCCACTTATTTATTGGGCAGTTGTTTCTTTGAAGATTTGTTGTTGGGGGATTTAATTTTTTGAGTTCCAGGTATATTTTAGATATGAGACCCTTTGTATGGCTAGTGAAGATCTTCTCCCAATCCGTGGGCTTTCTATTGATCTTGCTAGCTATGTCCTTTGCCATGCAGAAGCTCTGCAATTTTATGCAATCCCACTTGTTCAATCTTTCTTTGATTTGTTGTGTTACTGGGTCTCTATTAAGAAAATTTCGGCCTGCGCCAAGTAGACCTAGGGTTCCTCCTATCCATCCTGTCATGTTTTCAGAGTGTCTGCTTTGACTCCAAGGTCTTTCATCCATTTGGAGTTGATTGTGGTGCAGGGTGATATATAAGGATCTAGCTTTAGTTTTCTACAAGTAGTTAACCAATTTTGCCAGCACCATTTGCTGAAGAGGTTGTCTTTCTTCCATTCTATTTTTTAGCTCCCTTATTGAAGATTAGATGGATATAGATCTTTAGATTCATTTCTGGGTTTTCAATTCTATTCCATTGGTCCTGAGATCTGTTCTTGTGACAGTACCAAGCTGTTTTGATTACTATGGTTTTGTAGTAGAGTTTGAAATTTGGTATTGATATTCCTCGAGCATTGTTCTTTCTCTTTCTTTGCTATGTAATTGAGATAAAACCTAAACATGGGCTTGTAGAAATAGTAAAAACTTTCACCCATGAGGATACTATGTTCCTTTAAGAATGTGTGCTGGTCATGGTAGCAGATTTGTGCAAAGTTATATATACACTTTCAGCTGGACACTTACAATACTATCCAAATAATTTAAGATAAAAGATGCAATCTATGATTATGTATTTGGAGACATTAAGTCAATACCATGTGATTTATTAGTGTTTGTCAGCTCTCAGGGAAACTGGCCATTTGAGTTATCTTCCCAACCTTCCATCACAGAAACAAATAAAACTTACACCTACCAGAGATGAATAAGACTAAAGATTTAACCATTTTAAACAAAGCACGAGATCATGAGTTACTGATAACATACACTATTTTTAAAGGGCTCCATCTCAACCCAAATGTGATGTTTCTCATCAAAACACAGGGAGTATATTGTATTGGTAGATTTGTTTCTCTTTATATATAGCAGCATTTATTGAGCTGTTTTTCACTTTGACAGCACAAGGAACTGAGACACAGATGACACAGATGTCTAATCTTATAGGGAAAGAGAAGGTGAGAAACAGAAAAACCAAGACAAAATACATTAATGATAGTTCCAGTTCTTCATGTGCAGTATTTTCTATGACAAGTAATCTATCAGAGAAATCTCTAGTTGTGGTCTATAGTGAACTTGCAAACAATGAAAGTCAAAGCATGAAATTACTGGAGAAAATACTCAAGTTGTTAAATTAGTGGATAACAAAGACAAAAATGACTTCCTTGGATTCATTTTTATAATATGTATCACTGTATTTCAAATTTATTTTTCTGTCTAATCTGTTTAGAAAATAGCTTAGCTCTTCTAAAGAAAATAATTTGAAGATAGCTTTAAGAAATTACTAGTTGAAAATCAAAGTATGGTTGGACAAATGGGATTACATGAAATTGCAGAACTTCTGCATAGCAAAGGACATAGCTAGAAAGATCAATAGAAAGCCAACAGATTGGGAGAAGATCTTCACTAGCCATACAACGGACATGGTTCTCATATCTAAAATATACTAGAACTCAAAAAGATAATCCCCCAACAACAAATCTTCAAAGAAACAACTGCCCAATAAATAAGTGGTCTAAAGGCTTAAAGAGAAACTTCTCTGAAGAGGAAATAAGAATGGCCAATAGACACATGAAGAAATGCTCAACTTCTCTAGCCATAAAAGAAATGCAAATCAAAACAACGTTGAGATTCTACCTCACCCCAGTTAGAATGGCTATAATCAAGAATACAGGTGGGCCCATTGCAACAATGAGATGTACAAGACGTGATGTCGAAAATGAACTTTACAACTTTGGTGGAAAGGGATGGGAAGGAGAAACAAAGGAGGAGACAACAAAACTTGATAAGAAATGTACTCATTACCTTGCACATGTAATTTAACCCCTTTGTATGGTATTTTTACAATAAAAATTTAAAATAAAATAAATTTTTAAAGAAATCTAATAACAGATGCCGGAGGGGATATGGCCAAAGGGGAACCCTACTGCATGGTTGGTAGAAGTATAAACTTATTCAACCACTTTGGAAAGCAGTATAGAGGTTCCTGAAAAGACTACATATAGAGCTCCTTATGCCCCAGCAATCCCACTTTTGGTCATTTACCTAAATGATCACAAACAAAGCCATACTAAAGCTACCAGCACAGCTATATTTACCACAGCATTATTCACCATAGCTAAGATATGTAACCAACCCAGATGCTCCTCAGTAGATGAATGGATCAAGAAAATGTGTTATATATGTATGTATATGTACACACACACACAAAATTGAATTCTAGGCCTCCATCAGAAAGAATGACATCGCCCAATTTGTTAGGAAATGGAAAGACTTGGAAACAATTTTATTAAGTGAAATAAGCCAGACCCAAAGAAACGTAGGTCCCATGGTTTCCCTTATTTACAATAACTAGTATATGGCTAAGACAAGCAGAAAAGCTCAAAAGCTATGTACATATGACCATATAAGATGGTGCTAAGCAAGATGAACCCCAAGATAGAGACATAAGTGATTTTACCCATCTTGCTGTTGTTTTTAATGTACTTATAATGTTCCGTGTGATTTTGTTTGTTTCTTTTATATATTCTTCCCCCATGGTATAACCCCTGTTTTCACTATATTTGATTCCAGTGCCCTTTAACTTGTATATACATTTTTCTAATTTGGGGAGGGGAAGGGAAATAACAAAATGCTGAAATAAGGATACAGGATGGCCCACTGTAACAATGTGATGTACAAGAAACTATGTTGAAAATGAACTTTACAACTTTGGGGTGGGGAAAAGTTAGGGAGCTGGGAGGGAAGGGAAGATAGGGGAAAAGCAAAGGAGGAGATAACAATACTTAATAGGAAATGTACTCATTATCTTACTCATGTAACTGTAACCCCTCTGTACACTATTTTTACAATAAACACACACACACACACACACATATATATATATATATATATATATATATATTATATATATTACTAGTTGAATTGGTTTTAATTCCATGAAGAGAAAAGAGTCATTCTTTGGGAATGAGAGAACAGGTCTGGGCTGAAGGGGAGTCTCTGAGATGCCTCCCCATGTATGTTGATGTTCTTGCACAGCCAAGGAAAGACCTTTTGGGATAGGTTCCAAGTGAAGATGTATGTGGAAGGTGCCAGAAACTTTGCAGGTCCTACCATTAGATGGAAATCAAAAGTGCCTTACTTTTTCCTTCAAGATCACATGATTAATAGCTCATGAGGATTAACTACTGTAACCCACTAGAGGCCAGGGTAGGATGAACAGTGCATAATTTAATGGCTAAGATCCATATAATCAACACATGGAGCTTTTTACAAATTTGATGTACTGTAATAAACAACACATGATCTCCCTTTCTATAAAAGGCATTTTATATAAGACGTGGCAAGTCAACAGTACAGAAAGCATACTAAATAAATTGACTTTTCCAAAGGTAGATGTTTTCACTATGACCCCCTTATATTTATCTTTATTACTGACTTTATCTGTGAGAGGTTAACTTATCTCCAAGAATGTGAGTGTAAGGACCAATCACAAAGTTGAGAATCAAAACACAAAGACTCAGAAGTAAATACATAGACATATGCCTGACTGACTTCTGACAAAGCTCAAATATACTGCATTGGAGGTGGATGGACTACATTGTAACAAAAGGTGACACAGCATCTTCATTTCCAAAGACAAAGGTGAATCAATAAACCCAGAGGTACATCTCATATCTCCTACAAAAATTTACTCAGCATAAATCATGGACCAATGTGAAACTACAAAACTTCTACCAAAACCAGAGGAGAAAATCGTTAGTTCTACACAGAGCTCTTTGCAGCAAAATCACCCTTCATAAAAAGAAAAAAGGATAACTTGAATTTCATCAGAGACAAAAAAATAATCAGACAGGAGATGGGAAGGTAGCTCAGTGGTAGAGCACTTGCCTTGCAAGCCTGAGGCCCTGGGTTCGATTCCTCAGGACCACATAAGCAAAAAAGAAAAAAGCTGCAAGTGGCGCTGTGGCTCAAGTGGTAGAGCGCTAGCCTTGAGCTGAAGAGCTGAGGAGCAGCGCCCAGGCCCAGAGTTCAGGCCCCACGACTGGACCCTCAAAAAAAACAATAATAATAATATTAGTCTCAGTAAGCTGAGACCCAGATTGTGGTTTGAGGCCAGCCTGGACAAGAAAGTTCATGCGATTCCATCTCCAAATAATCTACAAAAAGCTAGCCCAAAAGGTATAGTTTAAATCATAAAGTAGCAACCAGCCATAAACAAGAAAAACAAGTGAGAACTGAAGTCTCTGATTGGTGCCAAGCAAGCAAGCAAACAAACAAAACATGCTTAGTGCTGGCCTATGTGAAGACAATGAAATGACAGGCTACAAATTGGGAGAAAGCATTCACAAATCACAAATTTGATAGGAGAATACAATCTAAAATATGTAAAAAAATTCATAAGACTCAAAAGAAAAAAACTATATTAGAAAAACAAAGGATTTCTGAAAAGTCATTTCCATTTGAAAAGTATACAAATAACAAATAAACAACACTATTAGCCTCTAAGGAAGTACAGATTAAAATTACAATAAATATCACACTCCATCTGGTAAAATGTTTCAAGTGAAAAGTGGTACCAGGTGCTAATGACTGAAGCCTGTAATCCTAGCTGCTCAGGAGGCTGAAAGGTGAGGATCACAGTTCAAAGCCAACCCAGGCAGGAAAGTCCATGAGACTCCTATCTCCAATAACGTACTAAAAAAAAAAAGAAGAGGAAGAGGAGGAGGAGGAGGAGGAAGAGGAGGAGGAGGAGGAAGAGGAGAAGGAGGAGGAAGAAGAAGAAGAGGAAGAAGAAGAAGAAGAAGAAGAAGAAGAAGAAGAAGAAGAAGAAGAAGAAGAAGAAGAAGAAGAAGAAGAAGAAGAAGAAGAAGAAGAAGAAGAAGAAGAAGAAGAAAGAAGAAGCCAGAAGTGAAGCTGTGGCTGAAGTAGTAGAGATCTAGCCTTAAGCAAAAGAAGCTCAACTACAGAACTCAGACCTTGAGGTCAAGACCCAGGACTAATAGCAAAAAAAGAAGGAAGGAAGGGAGGGAGGGAGGGAGAAAAGAAGGAGAGAGAGAGAGAAAGGAGAAAAGTAATGATAATACTAAGCACTGGTGAAGATGTGGAGAATTGAATCACTTGCAGATTGCAGTATAGATGTAAAATAATACAGTCCTTCTAACAAAACAAGCAAGCAAAATACAACCCACCCACTGTACACCCCAAGCATGTATCTTAGAAAACTGGAAGCTCATTTTATGCAAAAATTTGTCCATGAGGTGGGCTCCAGTGGCTCACACCTGTAATCCTAGCTACTCAGGAAGCTGAGATCTGAGGATTGTGGTTCTAAGCCAGACCAAGTCAGGCAAGTCTGTTAGACTCTTACCTCCAATAAACCAATAAACTACTCAGAAAAAGCTCTTCAGCTCAAGTTGTAGAGTGCTAGCCTTGACCACAAAAAGGCTCAGGAACAGTGTCCAGGCCCTGAGTTCAAACCATAGAAGTAGCAAGAAAAAGAAAAAAAGTTGTTGATGAATTAAATATTCAGCTTTATTTGTAAGAGTGAAAAACTGGTGACAACTGAGATATGCTTCAATGGAAGAATGCCTACAAATGCTGTGGGTCCATCCACACTGAGATTCTCAACAGTGAATGAAAACAAGCCTGGACAAATCTCCATGGAATTGGGATGAGTGAAAATATTCCAAAGGCTCAATGCACTCTTGAAAAAATCAATGCAGAAATTATAGAGATTAGCAGTGGCCAGTGCTTAAAGAAAGAATGGAGATAATAGGTATATGGGAATGGATTTTTTAAGGCAACATGAGAAACCTTGATAGTGAGACTCTTGTCTCTAATTAACCACAAAAAATAGTTGAAAGTGGAGTAGTGGTTCAAGTGGTAGAGCACCAGCCTGAAGAAAAGAGCTAAGTGACAGAGCTCAGTCCCTGAGTTCAATCTCCAGTACACACACACACACACACACACACACACACACACACACACACACACACACACACAGAGTAATAATAATGATAATATAATAATTCTTTAGGCATATGGCAGAAATATTTCAACAACGTTATCAGTTAAATGAAGAGAATAGCCTAAGGTAAGAGAAAATCAGGTCTCAAAAAATTAGGTCTCAAACTGATGCCATCACGTCTATTATATTTGTGAAATCGATTCTGAACTTTGAGCTTCTTTATAGGCTCTTTTTTTTACAATTCCCATTCAGAATTATCATTCATATAAATATAAAACATAGTTCAGAGTCCAAACAGCACAGATTTAGGAATAGTTACTCTTCTTGACAGCCATGAATTCAAGCAATTCACAAGCTCCCTGGGCTTCAATTTCCTCTGCTATAAAACAAGGATTATGGTAGTGATGTGTGGTTCTAATGAGTTAGCACACTGCAAAACATTTTGTAAGCTACAAAACTTCATAAATGTGGATGATTTTTATATGGTCACCATTAAATGTCAAGCCTTAAATAGAGTCTTTCTAATTTATTCCTGAAATGACCAGCATGGTTAACACACACCAAACATTGTGCCCATGTTTAACAAAATTTCATGTATTGGAAACTTGGATGCAATACACATTACACATCCCGAGATCCACACTATACACTGCAATATACTATTAGGAGACTGCTTTCAACTATAGATATTATTATTCCCTAGATATTATGAGACTGACAGATCAAGAGATGATTGCTACTGAAAATAAAATATGCTGAAAAGAGATAGACCCTTCAACAAATAGTGCAGGGAAAAGTGAGTATCTACATGTAGAAGACTAAAACCAAATACCTATATCTCATTATGTACAAAATCAATTCCAAAAGTAGCGAAGAGCTTAATATAACATAAGTATCTTTTAAACTGCTAGGTGAAAATATAGGGTTGGGGGAGGAAGAAAAAGGAAGTGGAGCTGTGGCTCATGTGGTAAAGAGCTAGGCTTGAGCCAAAAAGCTCAGGGACAGCAGCACCCAAGCCCTGAGTTCAAGCTATAGGATCAGCACCATAAAACAAAAAAGAAAAACATTTTGGTAATGCTTCTCTGAATGGGGAACTCCAGTTGTTAAAAAAAAATTAGAACAAGAACCGGGATTTCATCAAATTAAAATTATTCTGCACAGAAAAAGACTTCCCAGAAGAAAAAGAAAACCTACAGAATAATAGACATTTTTGCTAGCTGTTCATAGGATAAATGACTAATATTCAGAATGCATAGACTCCAAAAGTTAAAACCAAAGAATAAATAATCCAATTCATAAATGGACAAATGAACCGTTTTCAAAAGAAGTACAAATGGCTAAGAAATACATGAAGAAATTTTCAATATCGTTAGCCATAAAGGAAAATGCAAATTAAATGTCCTTGAGTTGGCAGGTAAAATAGCTGTTATCAAGAAAACAAATACGAAATGCTGAGGACTGGGGCGGGGGGGGGGGGGGGGGGGGGGGGGGGGGGGGGGGGGGGTGAGTGGTGACAAGACTCTCATACACTATTGGTAGGAACGTAAATTAGTACAACTACTATGGAAATCAGTATGGAAGTTCCGTGAGAACTACATATAGAATTACCATGCAAACCTGCATGCAGTCCTTCTGAGGATATGTCTGAAAAAATGTAAGTCACCCTACAGACAAGACACCTGTACACCCATGTTTATAACAGCACTCTTCACAACACCCTAAATGTGGAATCAGCTAAGGTGCCCACCAGTGATGAATACAACTCAACAAGTCCACACAAGTTGTTTGCCAATAATTTTTAGAATTCAAAACATCAGAAGTATAGAACATTTAAAAGCTTGGTTGTTAAAGAAGTATAGAGTTTAAATGCTAGAGATCTGAAATGATACTCTATGCAGAATAAATTATGTGAACATAGTTTTATTGATACTGAACTATCTTGATAATCATGAAAAAGTAACTAATTGTCAAAGAAGTAAAAAAAAAAAATTTTCCCTGTGCATAATGGAAATCAAATTAGTGAAAATGGCTCTGTGTTTTGGCTTTTTTTTTAACCAAATATGAAATTACTCAGTTGCTTTCCTAGTCAACTACAGTCTTCAGAGTTCAAGTTCCCATTGTCATAGCTTTGGCTTTGGTCTGTTTTCTCTCTGTCCTCAGAGTCCCATATACTGATGGCTGACAGCACGGACTGCAGACCTTCCCTGTTCTCTATGTCCCTGACTTTGTCATCCTTGCCCTCCTGTTGATTCCTGATGCTAGTGATTTATATTATCTTTCTTTTATTGTCTGTCTTGCTAGGTATGTCAATTTTATTGAAAACGTTTCATCATTTTTTTCTCCATCAGCTTTTTATTTTTAATTTCTATGGCTTCCACTTTTATCTTTTTTATTCCTCTTGGACTTATTTTTTTCCTTCTTTTTCTAGATTCTTAAGTTGAGACCTTCCATGATTGAGTTGAGGCTTCTAATGGGAGGAATTAAATAATGCAATAAATACCTCTTTGAGATTGTTACTTGTGTCCCACAAATGTCAATATACTGTATTTTATACAAGTATATGTTGTATACTATATGAGTGAAATACACTAAAATGTATTTTAATTTCCATAACAGTTTCTTTTTAAACAATGAATTATTTAGGTTACGTTTTCAAATGTTTGGAGATATTCCCATGATCTTTTTGTTACATACTTCTATTTGGTTTAATTTCAGTTAGAGAAAACAGTGTGCATGATTTCAACTATTTTAAATTTGTTGGGTTTGTTTTATGCCTCTGTATAGAGTATCCTGGAATCAGTCTAGGCACTTGAAAAGAATTTTGCAGTGTAAATGTGAATGAAAACCTTTCCATTCATGGCATCACTGAATTATTCCAGATCTTTTCTGACTTTCTGCCTAGCCATCTTCATCAGTTAAGGAGAGATTAAAAGATGGAAACCAAAGTGGTGACATCATCCATTTATCTTTTCCAGTTTTCCTATTGTCCCTTCACCTTTTTGTTTAATCAGCTCTGTTGTTTGGTACATTGTACAGTAGTTACTTTTCTCATTGCTGTGACAAAATACCTGACAGAATCAACACAAGAGAGGTTACATTTAACTTGGCTCAGGGTTTCAGAAAGTTCAGCCCCTAGTCCTAGGCCAGACATGACACAAGGCCAGATGGTGGTACAGGGTCTATTCACCTCATAATGGGCAGGAAATGAAGAGAGGAAGGGAAGGATTAAGGTCCAGGAATAACTTTCCAGGATCTTCCACCAATGACCTACTTCCTCTAGCTAGGTGTAAAGTTTTCAGAGCCTCCCAAAATAGTACCATCAGCTAGGGACCCAAACATGTGACCCATGAATCTGTGAGGGACACTTCACATGCAATTTCTTTCTGGTAGATATCCCTTTCATTATTACATAATTCAGCCTTCCACATCTGTCCACAGGTTCTACTTATTTATTATTCTACTTACCTATTATTCAACAAACTGCAGACTGAAAATATCTGAAAAAAATAATTGCATCTATACTGAACATATACAGACTTTTCCTAATATTATTCCCTAAGTAGTTCAGTATAACAAATATTTTATAGTATTTACAAAGATTGGGATTGGGGGGGAAGGGGGAGGCTGGGAAGGGATGTGAAGTGTAAACAAAGGAGGAGGCTGCAATGCTTGGTAAGAAATGTACGCATTATCCTGCCCATGTAATTGTAACCCCTCTGTACAGTATGTTCACAAATAAAATTAAATTAAATTTATTTAAAAAAAAGAAATTGGGCTTAATAGAAAGGTATACATAGGTTATATGCAAATATTATGCCATTATATATAAAGAATTGGGCTTTCATGTACTTTTAATATTCACAGTGGATACTGGAACACACTGTTCATGAACCCCAAGCAATGACTTTAATGTATCTCTCTGTTTCTAGTTATTTTATTTCTTCTGAAGTTTAATTTAAATGCTTTTAATGCAGTCAGTCCTACTCTCTTTATTGTTTTCATAATGAACTTCTTTCATCTTTTTATATAATTTTTATTATCTTTAAGTAGATGTACAAAGGAGTTGCCATTAACAAAGTAATTGATGAATACAATAGATCTTGATCAATGTCACCCCTTTCAACATTCTCAGCCATCCCTCCCCTAGCTACTCCTGCCCTCACTCTTCTTAATTTTATAGAATATGCATCAGATTCCTCTTCATTTACCTACATCTTTCTGCTTGACCCAACCCACTCCTTTTGCATGCCCATGTCATGATGTTTCAGTTTTCTGAACTTTTAATTTAAGCTTTCTAAGGAACCACACTATTTGAGATCTTCCTTGCATCTACCATATTTCAGTTAAGACAGCCTCTTCAGCAAATGGTGTTGGCAAAATTGGTTAATCACCTGTAGCAAACTTATAGATCCTTATATATCACCCTGCACAAGAATCAACTCTAAATGGATCAAAGACCTCAAAGTCAAAGCAGACACTCTGAAAACATTACGGAAAGAATAAGAGAAACTCTAGGAATCCTTGGCACAGGCCAAAATTTTCTTAATAGAGACCCAGAAACAACAAATCAAAGAAAGGTTGGACAAATGGGCTTGCATGAAACTGCAGAGCTTCTGCATGGCAAAGGACATAGCTAGTAAGATCAATAGAAAGCCCATGGATTGGGAGAAGATCTTCAGTAGCCATCCAACAGACAAGGGCCTCATATCTAAAATATACTTGGAACTCAAAAAGTTAAATCCCCCAACAACAAATCCTCAAAGAAAAAACTGCCCGATAAATAAGTAGGCTAAAGACTTAAAGAGAAACTTCTCTGAAGAGGAAGTAAGAATAACCGATATATATATGAAGAAATGCTCAACCTCTCTAGCCATAAAAGAAATGCAATCAAAACAACATTAAGATTCCACCTCACCCCAGTTAGAATGGCTATAATCAAGAATTCTAATAACAACAGACGCTGGAGGGGATGTGGACAGAAGGGAATCCTACTGCACTGTTGGTGGGAGTGTAAACTTGTTCAACCACTTTGGAAAGCAGTATGGAGGTTCCTCAAAAGACTCCACATAGAGTTCCCTTATGACCTAGCAATCCTACTTTTGGGCATTTACCCAAACGATCACAACCAAGGCTATACTAAAACTACCAGCACAACTATGTTTATTGCAGCATTATTTACCATAGCTAAGATATGGAACCAACCTAGATGCCGCTCAGTAGATGAATAGATCAAGAAAATGTGATACATCACTTAATACATAGGTCCCATGGTTTCCCTTATTTGCAATATCTAGTATATGTCTGAGTCAAGCAGAGAAGGTCAGATAAGTTGATGTTAGGGAAAGGGACCCTAATATATGTATTCAAATGTTTTTTTTTCTTTCATGTGATTGTTTCTAACGCATTTATAAGATTATTTCTTTGTTGCTTTGTATGTTCCTCCCCCACAGTATAACCCCTGCTTTCACTGTATTTGATGTCGGTATAATTTGTGGAGGGGAAGGGGGAAAACAATTCGTTTCAATAGGGATACAGGTGGACCCATTGCAACAATGAGATGTACAAGTCGTTATGTAGAAAACGAACTTTACCACTTTGGTGCGGGGGAGGGAGGACTGGGTGGGGGGTGGGGGGAGGATGGGAAAGGATGGGAAGGGGAAACAAAGGAGGAGGCTACAATGCTTGATAAGAAATGCACTCATTATCTTGCCCATGTAATTGTAACCTCTCTGTACAGTATTTTCACAATAAAAAAAGAAAATGTCACACACACACACACACACACACACACAATGGAATTATATGCCTCCATCAGAAAGAATGACATTGCTCCATTTGTTAAGAAATAGAAAGATTTGGAAAAAATTATATTAAGTGAAGTAAGCCAGGCCCAAAGAAACATAGGTCCCATGGCTTCCGTTATTTGCAATAACTAGTATGTGTCTAGGACAAGCAGAAAAGGTCAAAAGCTATGTACATATGACCATATAAGGTGATGTTAAGCAAAATGTAGATAGGGACTCAAATGGTTTTTTTTTTTCTTGCTTGCTATTATTTTTAACGTACCTAAAATGTACTATGTGATTTTTTTGTTTCTTTCGTATATTCCTCCCTCACGGTCTAACCTTTATTTTCACTGTATTTGATTCCGGTGCCCTGCATCTTGTATATAAATTTGGGGAGGGGAAGGGAAAAAATGTTTAACTGGGGATACAGGTAGACCCAGTGTCACAATGAGAGGTACAAGACACTGTTGAAAAATGAACTTTACAACTTTGGTGGGGGCGGGGAGAGCGGGGAGGAGAGGGAGAGGGAGGTGTGGAGTAAGTGGGGAGGGAAGGGATGGTAGGGGAAAAACAGAGGAGGAGGTAACAATGCTCGATAGGAAATGGACTCATGACCTTACTCATGTAACTGTAACCCCTCTGTACAGTATCTTTACAATAAAAATGTATAAAAAGTACATTTGAAGACACTTGCATACCACCCAAAATAGGAGTTTGTAAGCTCAATCTAGCTCCTGCATAGAAAGGAGCGCTAGTCTCTCTGGGCCTGGCTGACTTCACTGAATTTGTTCAGGCCTTTCCATTGCTTTACAAATGGTACAATATCATTTTTTCTAATGGATGAGTAAAGTTCCATTGTGTATCTATACCATATCTTCTTGATCCAGTCATTCACTGAGGGGCCTTGGGGCTGAATCTATACCTTGGCAAAAAGACAGCCTACAAAACAGGAACTTTTTGCCAGCCACACACCAGACAATGGACTACTATTCAGAATATACAGAACACTTATAAAGCTAAACTACCATAAAATGAACAACTCAATTAATAAATGCACTAATGAGCTAATGAGCTAAAGAGAGTATTCTCAGAAAAAGAAGTGAAAATGGCCAATAGGCACATGAAGAAGTGCCCAACAACTTTGGCCATAAAGGAAATGCAAATCAGAGCAACACTGAGATTCCATTTCATGCCAGTTAGAATGGCCATTGTAAAAAAATCAAAATTGGTGAGGGAGGGAAAGGATAGTAGAAGAAAGACAAAAGAAGGGGTAACAATGCTCGACAAGAAATGTACTCTCATTACCTTACTCATGTAACTATAACCCCTCTGTATAGCATCTTTATAAGAAAAAAATCTTTATGAATCATAACAGATGCTAGCAAGGATGTGGCCAAAAAAGGAACCCTAATACACTATTGGTGGGAATGTAAACTTGTTCAATCGCTCTTGAAAACAATGTGGAGGTGAAGAGTAAACAAAAGGAGGAGGCTACAATGCTGGTAAGAAATGTACGCATTATCCTGCCCATGTAATTGTAACCCCTCTGTACAGGATCTTCACAAATAAAATTAAATTAAAAAAAAGAAAACAATGTGGAGGTTCCTCAAAAAAAAAAGCTCCCATATAACTACTCAATGATATAACAACTCAAACCCCACCTTTCATTTTTTTACCTCCAACCGCCCTACATAATAATAACTGACATATTAATTTCATGTTGATAGAATATAGCTTCATTATTTTAAAATTGTACTCTACTAATACTTGTATTTTAATTGATATATTTAAGTAATTTAAGTTTAATATAATTATTGATAGCAATTAAGCCTATCATTAAATCTGTTGAACATTCCCAACTTTTCAATTCTTTCTTATCCTTTTCAAAGGATTTTTATTACTTCAAATATTGCTCTAAAATCCCATTTTATTTATCCATACTTTATAAATTAATATATTAATATGTTCTTTTTCGTGGTTTTTCTCAGTCCTGCATTACTTTTGGCCTATCAAAACCTACTGGTGTTATCATTTTAGTGATTCAAGTGAAATTCAAAAATCTTACCTATCTGTATGTCCCTATTATTTTTGTTTATAATTATTTCAAATACTTTATCTATATACATTTAGAATCATATCAGTTATCATTTTAGCTTCAATTATAAGATACAATTTAGAAGCACTCAAAAGGAGAAGCAAAGCCTCTTCTTGTATTTTTACTTATAGTTTTCTTTATTACTTTCTTGATCTTCCATGTTTCTCCTTTGGTCATTTTCATTCTGCTTGAAGGACTTTTTCAAGCCATTCTTTTTGGGCAGATCTTCTGGTAATAAACAATGTTCATTCCGTTCATTTGAGAATGATGTTTTTCCTTCATTCCTATGACTTTTTTCCAGGTATAAGATTCCATTTGAAAGCTTCTTTCCTTCCACCACCAAATAAGCTTTTTCTTGCAAATCAAAACAACATTGAGATTCCTCCTCCTCCCAGTTACAATGTCTATAATCAAGAAATCTAATAACAACAAATGCTGGAAGAGATGTGGCCAAAAGGGAACCCTATTGCATTGTTGGTGGGAGTATAAACTTGTTCAACCACTCTGGAAAACAGTATGGAGTTTCCTCAAAACACCCCACATAGTCCCTATATCCAGCAATCCCCCTTCTGGGTATTTAACTAAACAATCACAAACAAGGCCATACTAAAGCTACCAGCACAACTGTTTACTACAACATAGCTAAGATATGGAACCAGCCCTGATATCCCAATGGAACCAACCCTGATATCCCTCAGTAGATGAATTGATCAAGAAAATGTGATATATATACATATAAATGTATTTATATATCTATACATATATGCATAGATATAATGACAGGATCACAAAGTGGTACATATCACCTAGACATATACTAGTTATTGCAAATAAGGGAAACTATGGGACCTATGTTTCTTTGGGTCTGGCTTACTTCACTTAATATGATTTTTTTCCAAGTCTTTCCATTTCCTAACAAATGGGGTTATGTCATTCTTTCTGATGGAGGCATAGAATTCCATTATGTTCTGTATGCAGTTATTTGTCTTTTTCTTTCTGTTTTAATTTTCTGTATCCTTTTTCTTGTATATAAGTTGATCTAATCCATGGAAGGGAAAGGGAATCACAGAAACAGCAGGACAAAATATGAACTAATGCGACAATGATACTCACTACCCACTATGTTAGCAATGAACTTTATAACATGTGGGGGAGGGGAGTGGGGAGTGGCAAGCGGGAGAAAATGAGGGAGGAGTAACAGTCTTTAAAAAGAAATGTACTCACCCCTCAGCAGATGAATGGATCAAGAAAATGTGGTATATATACACAATGGAATTCTATGCCTCCATCAGAAAGAATGACATTGCCCCATTTGTTAGGAAATGGAAAAACTTGGAAAAATTATATTCAATGAAGTAAGCCAGGCCCAAAGAAACATAGGTCCCATGGTTTCCCTTATTTGCAATATCTACTATATGTCTGAGTCAAGCAGAAAAGTCAGATAAGGTGATGTTAGGGAAATGAACCCTAAGATATGTATTCAAATGATTTTTTCTTTCATGTGATTGTTTCTAACACATTTATAAGTTTATTTCTTTGTTGCTTTTATGTCCCTCCCCCCCAGTATAACCCCTGCTTTCACTGTATTTGATGTCGGTATAATTTGTGGAGGGGAAGGGGGAAAACAAATCGTTTAAATAGGGATACAGGTGGACCCGTTGCAACAATGAGATGTACAAGTCGTTATGTTGAAAATGAACTTTACAATTTTGGTGGGGGAGCGGGGATTATTGGGTGGGGGGCGGGGGGTGGATGGGAAGGGGAAACAAAGGAGGGGGCTACAATGCTTGATAAGAAATGTACTCATTATCTTGCCCATATAATTGTAACCCCTCTGTAAAGTATTTTCACAATAAAAAAAAGAAATGTACTCATTACCTTACTTATGTAACTCTAACGTCCCTGTTCAATCACCTTTACAATAAAGATTTTTAAAATAAATAAAATAAAATAATAAAATAGAATTGCTAGATACTAGAATGCTAAAACCTCAATCAGCAGTCAAAAAAAGAGCACTGCCTATTAAGAGAATCTTCTGCTACTTTCTTCATGCAATCTTTGTGTAAATAGTCTGATTTGCACAAGATAATGTTGATTATTACACTACTACATCATATAATGTCAATTCTTCTTCCCTAATATTTCTACCAAAATGCACTCAATTTTGACATTGGCATTATTTAGTAAAATCAAGTACTTCAAATCAATTTTTCTCTTAAACATAGCTAGGTCCTAAAATGCTTTTTCACATGATATAGAATTAAGCTCAAATGGGTAGAATGTAACATCCGAAATGAAATATTACCCCAAATATGATTTGAAAATAGATTGACATTTATACATCTATATATTTTATAAGCATATTCTGTAATCTTTGCATCATTGCATGTAGTATAGGCTAAGAATATATTTGGTTGTGGGAAGGAGGAAAATAATAGCATACTAAAAGACACCAAGTTTCAGACAGGTCTATTTTTATTAAATTTTATCTTTATAACTTTATAGTAAAGACTCAAATGATATGAACTTTTATTGCATGTCATTTGATTAAAAAAACACTTTCACTTTTATTTGAGTCACCTGAAAACTTGATGACATAAATTCCTTAAGAGGATGCCCAGGAGGCAAGATCATTTGCATGCTTGGAGCTTACCACAATGCCTGGTACTATTGGGTGTTCACTACAAATTGAATGGATTAGTTCTTGATTGAATAAATGGGTATCATTTAATATTTAAGTCAACCACGATCCAAGCTCATCTACTTTCCTAACATATCTTTCATTTTCCCTATTTCCCTGTCTCTCTAAATAACTCAATTATTCTTTCATATTGTCCTAATTGCAAGCCCTGCAGTCATTTTGGATGTTGGCTTTTTCTAATCCACAGCATCTGCCTGATCATTTAGTAAGTCTCTATAATCCTGAATGCATCCGTCTTGCCCTTTCTAGTTTGATGAGGGATGTAATTTCAATCCCTCAATCCCTCATTTGGAAGTGTGACATTAATAGCTTTATTGCTAATGAGACACTTTTCTCATAAGATTATAGAGTGCCTATTATGAATTATGTCCTAAATTACTTAAAATATGCTCTTTAATGAACATTCTCTTTTCCAGATAAACTATCACATTGGAGAGTACATGTATTCCAACAGCTGCTCTGAATAAGACTTGCTATCACAAGAGAACCTGCCCATAATCCTGATACAATTCCATATTTATGAAAAGAACCCAAGCATTGTATATAAATAGCCCAAGGGTTTGTATCTGTTTTTCTACATAGGTATCAAATATTGGATATATTCTACGTTCATAAACCAAAGTTAGTTGGACCAGGCATAGTATTGTTTGAAAATAGCAATGAGACATAATTCCTGCCTTCTAAGTCACAGTTCTAAGAGAAAAATAAATGAGGATGGGAAAGAGAAATCCAATATGTTACATACAGTGATATTAATAGGCAAAAGTATAAGAAATGTCCAAGTACTATAATTTGGGGATAGGAAATGTGATAAGTATGTGCCAATATAAGTCATATTCTTCTATGTCAGGCTCGCCGATAAGTCTTCTATATTTTATATTTATATTTTATACCTAATAGGAAATATATAAATAATTAATGCTTTAAAAATGTCATGATGAATACAAAATAGTCCCAACAACAGAAACAATTGAAAAGGCAGAGCTTAATGACTTCCAATCAAGAGGATATATCACAGTTAGATATATCACTTCTGATCCTAACACGTAGCAATGATAGCTAATATGGAAAGTTACAGACAAAGAAGTTAGTGCTATAACGACATAAATATCTCTGTTTTAACATAGCCTCCATACAATGACCAGAGCAAAGGCTGACTACTTTATTGGTTTTTAAAAATGGAGAAGAAAGAGAGAAGAAGACAACAAAGGAGTAAAGTCAGTAAAAGATAAGGGTCACAAATGATTGATCATCTCTAGACGGCCTTCTGAGATGTTATATAAATGACTTCCCAAACCATGGAAGAAATAAGGCTCATTTCCCATTGGCTAAACATGTGTAACTACACTGGTCTTTCACTCTTTTGGGCAGCACTTCCAGCTGTATACAACTGTGACTATTTTATTACTTGCCTGTATTTAACAAAGCTGTGCAGTAAGAGGTAAGAGGTAAGTGCTACTTCATTGCCATTGTGCGAAAGTTGCTGGTTTCTTCAAACACTTTGCCCAACACAGCAATGCCTTTGGCCAAAACAGTGGCCAAAAAATCCCAGAACAAATGATCATACCTAAACAAGTGTCTTACAATTAAATGCCTAAAGAAGTGTTTTACATCATTTTTATGGACTTGAAATGCAAAGAAATAAACAGAACTAAAGCCACTGTCTACTGATCTGGACCCTAAAAGTGAACAGTAACCTCAAATATACATTACAATGACAACCACGCAACCTAACACAGCACTTACAATAGGAAGAGAGAAAGAAGGAAAACAGGATGGGGAAGCAGTAGGAATTCAATAGTAATCAACATGCTTTATATTTTTATTACATTTCCTTTTGGGTATTTTATAAACTAGTATATACTGATTACACAAAACAATAGGTTACATTATGACATTTTCAAATATGCATATGAGGGGCTGGGAAGGTGGCTCAGTGGTAGAGCACTTGCCTTGCATGCATAAGGCCCTGGGTTCGATTCCCCACCACCACATAAGCAAAAAGAAAACAAGCTGGAAGTGGCGCTGTGGCTCAAGTGGTAGAGTGCTAGCCTTGAGCTGAAGAGCTGAAGGACAGCACTCAGGCCCAGAGTTCAGGCCCCACGACCGGACCCAAAAAAAAAAAAAAAAAAAACACATGCATATAACACTTTTTGATCATAATCCATGCTTTCCTGAGGAGATGAGTAATACTAGGACTTGCGCTCAGAGCCTGGGCACTGTCCCTTACTTTTTTCACTTAAGGCTAAAGCTCTACAACTCAAGGACTTGGTTCTTAATTGGAGGTAAAAGTCTTACAGGCTTTCCTACCCAGGCTGGCTTTGAACCAAGATCCTAAGATCTCAGACTGCTAAGCAGCTAAAATTACTGGTGTGAACTGAGAGCATCCAGCCCATGCTTTCTTTCTTAAAAGAAGTCTGAGGCAAAAATAGCAAAATACTACAATATTTTTTATTTTATTTTCTTGTAAAGATGCTGTACAGAGAGGTTACAGTTACATCAGTAAGGTAATGAGTACATTTATTTTCAGGCATTGTTACCCCTTCCTTTGTTTTTCTCCCCATTATCCCTTCCCTCCTCTACCTCCCCCAATCCTCCCCACAAAAGTTTTTAAGATTTATTTCCAACACAATGTCTTGTGAGTATCATTGTCATGGGTCATCCTGTGTCCTTGTTTCAGCATTTTGTTATTACCCTTCCCCTCCCCAAATTAGATAAATGTATATACAAGATGCAGGGTACCAAACTCAAATAAAGTGACAACAGAGATATACCATAGGAAGAAAAATATACAAAATAAAACAAAGAAAAAAATCACATAGTACATTAAAAATAACAACAAAATAAAACCTCTGAATCCATATCTTGGGGTTCATTTCACTTAGCATCATCTTATATGGTCATATGTACATAGTTTTTTTTTTTTTTTTTTTTTGTCGGTCGTGGGGCTTGAACTCTGGGCCTGGGCATGTCCCTCAGCTCTTCAGCTCAAGGCGAGCGCTCTACCACTTGAGCTACAGCGCCACTTCCGGTTTTCTGGTGGTTTATTGGAGATAGGAGTCTCACAGTCTTTCCTGCCTGGGCTGGCTTTGAACTGTGATCCTCAGATCTCAGCCTCCTGAGTAGCTAGGATTACAGGCGTGAGCCACCAGCGCCCGGCTTGTACATAGCTGTTGAGTTTTTCTGCTCATCTGATAAGATTATCCTAGACATATACTAACAAAATACTATAATTGAATATATAAAATATATAAAATTGAATGTTGGATACCTGAGTATTTATTATATTTTTAGACCATTTTGTACCTGGAGAGCATAATAAGTAAAATTCAAGAAATTAAAATATAAAATAATAAAAATACTATTTCCATTTAGAATTATTCATATTATATATGATATTCCATATTATATTCCATTTGGTAATAAGTATTTGAGTCTTAAAGTCCCACTTTAGCTCATAGTATTGTCCTTTAGTTTATTTCTGTGAAAAACAAATCTCATCATAACTAAAATATGGAATCTGCCCACATGCCCCTCAGTAGATGAATGTATCAAGAAAATGTGATACATACACACACACACATATATACATACATACATACAATGGAATGCTGTGCTTCCATCCGAAAGAATGAAACCGCCCCATTTGTAAGGAATTGGAAGGACTTGGAAAAAATCATATTAAGTGAAGTAAGGCAGACCCCCAAAAAAGACAGGTCCCATGGTTTCCCTTATTTGTAATTATTAGTATACAACTGGGATAATCTTAGCAGATGAGCAGAATATCTCAAGAGCTATGTACATATGATCAGATAAGGAGATGATACTAAGCAAAATGAACTCCAAAACATGGACACAAGAGATTTTTCTTTGTTGTTGTTCTCAATGTACTACATGATTTCTTTTTTCTTTTGTGTTTTTCCCCCTATGGTTTATCCCCTGTTGTCACTGTATGTGATTTTGGTACCCTGGGTATTGTATATATGTTTATCTGAACTAGGGAAGGGAAGGGAACAACAAAATGGTGAGACAAAGGACAAAGGGGGAACCTATGTAACAGCAATACTCAAAATAATATGTTGGAAATGATCTGTACTACTTGAGGGGTAGGGATGGGAGGGAGAAAGAGGTAGAAAAATGAGAGAGAGGGTAACAAGTTAGACAAGAAATGTAATCACTATAATCCTACCAAACAAGCAGAAAAGCTCAAAAGCTATGTACATATGACCATATAAGATGATACAGTGAAATGAACCCCAAGATAGGAACACAAAAGGTTTTGTATTGCTGTTGTTTTTAATATAGTATGTGACCTTTTCTTTGTTTCTTTTGTATATTCTTCTTCCTGTGGTATAATCCCTGTTATCACTGTATTTGATTCTGGTGCCCTGAATCTTGTATGTATGTTTTTCTCATTTGGGGAGGGGAAGGGAAATAACAAAATGCTGAAACAAGGACACAGGTTGACCCATTGTAACAATGAGATGTACAAGACACTGTGCTGAAAATGAACTTTACAACTTGAGGGGAAGGGAGGAGTTGGGGAGGAGAGGAGGGAAGGGATAATAGAGTGAAAAACAAAGGAAAGGGTAACAATGCTAGATAGGAAATGTACTCATTACCTTACTCATGTAACTGTAACCCCTCTGTATCTTTACAATAAAAAATAAAAAAGATATAATCACTACCTTACTAATGTAACTGTAATCCCTCTGTACCTCACCTAGACAATATTTTTTTAAAAAAACTTCAAAAGAAAAATCAATCTCAAGACTTTTTGGTGATAAAATCACTAAAAAATATATTGTTAGGCTGTATTTCTTTTTGGGGGGGGGATTCCAGTCATGGGGCCTGAACTCTGGGCCTGGGCGCTGTCCATCAGCTCTTCAGCTCAAGGCTAGCACTCTACCACTCTTGAGCCACAGCGTCACTTCTGGCTTTTTTTCTTTTTTGCTTATGTGGTGCTGAGGAATCGAACCCAGGGCCTCATGCATGCAAGGCAAGCGTTCTACCACTGAGCCACCTTCCTAGCCCTGGGCTATATTGCTAATCAAGTAAACCTTTAAAACATTATTAAAAAGAAATTTAAAAGGTGGCTTATATATATCCTACTGCCAAATCTCTGTTTCTGTTTGGTTAATATGCAATTAATTCTTTACATCAATGCCCTGAGAACCCAGAGTACCAGTTCCAAATCTTCTTTGCCTACATATATTCTGACATCTCTCTCCGAGGATTCTCTGATCTCCTTCTATTTGAAAGCAAAAGTCCAGATGTGCAATTACTGCTTCATTCTCATGCTCCTACTTTCATGTTTTAATACCCTGAATCTAGAAGACCTAGTTTTCTTCTTCTTCAACTGGGTGCCCTCAAAAAGAAATTGTTGGCTTTGCTTACCAAACAAGGAACATTCCGGTGTCTGAACATTCCTGCTGAACAGAACTTCTGGTATAGAGTGGCCATTTTATCTGGTCAATCTCCTTTTGACAGCACAAATCTGATTACTTGCCTCTGCAGAATACTTATCCCGCTTCCTTTAAGCGTTGGACAAATCAATCTCACTGATTTCTTCAGGTTTGCCTGGGATAATCCTTGACCAGGTCTATAGCAGGATTACAGTAAGCCTCCCTGACACCAATGGAAAACCAGAACTATACATACAATTAGTGACTCTTTTCCACATTTTCTTGACAAATATTTCCTGCCTGAGGAGGCCAGGTATTAACAGCAAGCAAAGAAGAGAGAGGAAAGAGAAAAAATGGGGAAAGTGGCAAATCAAAGAGTGACTTCAGATCTTTGTGAAAGCCACCATGCTGTGCTGTACTTGGAATATTTGACATAGACAGCAGCTGTCTACAGCTCTATACAACAAAGTCAGTGTAATAGTCATGAAATGGAATGAACAGTAGCTAGAAAAAAAGGAAGATAGTGGTCATCTCTTATTAAATTTCACATGCAAGATAATCTTGTTAATTTAAAAAAGTGAATTTTAATGAATTGAAACTAGCCAAACCTCCTAAAATCATACAGATGCAATGTTTTATTTCCTTGATCAGTTCCCTAGTTTTCAAGGAATTTTAAATATGAAAAATTAAGTAAATGAACAGACATTCTTTGGATTTGATACAGAATTCCTGTAAAAACTAAAACGTACACTTTCAGAACAAAAAATATTACATCTCCCAGTATGCATTCTGTCCCATTGTTTATATGTAATCACAAATGAAAACTCCAGGGTTGCAAATTGAATGGCAAGACTAAAAGAACTCAAGTTCCAGTTCATGGTTTTCCCACTCACTGTGTAGTCATTATTTATACTAAGTATTATTTAGATGTAGAAATGTGTATTATCTTCCAGGTTGGATACAAATCATGCCAACACAAGCTAAACTTTGGAAACAAAAAATGTAGCTGATTTCATGTATGGAAGAAGCTAGAAGAACAAGTGTGGAGAATTCAATACAGAATACAATATTCACTAAAGATAAATTTAAAATGTGATCATTTCAAGTTTTGAACTTAGCCCAAGAAAAAACTGTTTCCAGGAAGGAATGCTGCTTTTTTAATTTATTTATTTATTTTTATTGTCATTAAGTAGTTTTACAAAGGTATATTTCATCAGCAACTTTTTTTGTTGCCAATGTGTAGTGATAATGTTTAAAATCAATTTACAGTTCGTTACTATTATTATCATAGTAAACATTTCTATAGCCCATTTACCCCTCGTAATGCCTGTGTTTAGTAAATTCTGTTCCCCTATATCCACCATAACATATTAATAGATATCTTCAGGCTTTTTGTTTTGTTTTGTTTCTTTACAACAGAGAAGAATGAATGCTGCAGTGGAGATCAAGTACCAACAGCTATTTCTTGATCAATTCATCTTAATCTAACATATTTAAAGCACACTGGATATAAATATGTGGGACCAACTTGGATTTTTTTTTAGACAGAGTCTTACTATATAGTCCAGACAGGCCCCAAACTCACAATTGTGAGAAAAAGTAATCTTTTCTGTCAAACTAAAATGTTTCCAATCTTGTAACCAGTCACCATTGTATACTAATATTTCCTGGAATTATTTGCTTCTTGACTTTGTAACTATCATCTGTGTCATGACCAGCCATGTTAGGTGCATAAATATTTGTCAATGATTTTTGAGGGTTAATTTTATACCCTGCTACTTTGCCAAAGTTTTGAATTAGCTTGAGTAATTTGGGAGTGGAGTCTATGGGATTCTTTAAATACAAGATCATGTTATCTGCAAAAAGGGAGAGTTTTATTTCTTCTTTCCCTGTTTGAATCCCCTTTATGTCTGAATCTTGTCTTATTGCTGTAGCTAGGTATTCTAATACTAGGTTGAAGAGAATTGGAGAGAGTGGACATCCTTGTCTTGTTCCTGAGTTAAGAGGAAATGGCTTTAGTTTTTCACCATTAAGTATAATGCTGGCTGTAGGTTTGTCATATACAGCCTTTATTGTATTTAGGAATGTTCCATGGATTCCTAATTTTTCCAAAACCTTCATCATAAAGGGGTGTTGGATCTTGTCGAATGCTTTTTCTGCATCTATTGAGATAACCATGTGTTTCTTATCCTTGCTCCTGTTGATGTGATGAATAATATTAATTGATTTGCGTATATTGAACCAGCTTTGCATCCCTGAAATGAATCCTGTTTGATCATGGTGTAGACCCCCGTGGAATGGAAACTTGAGTGGAGACTTTTCACTGACTTTACCAACCTCCTCCAACTATAACCTTCCCCAACCAAGTTCTTAGTTCTGTTCCCAATTCTCAACCAGCTGTGATGAGAAAAATGTATACATTTGCCCCCCAAAAGACAATCCTTTTCCTCAGCCAGTGGTGACCTTTTGCTGATGGTTAGAATGTTTTTTTAACTTCCTTGTATTACTTCATCATCCTGGTAAGCAATTATTTAAAAAGCTGTGAGCCTGACTTCTTAGCATCAAAGAGAAAAGACAATAGCACACCTTGGGTTAGAATAAAAATCAAGCAGATCACCCTGCCCAGTGTACCTGTGGGGAGAGTGGAAGATCACCTTACTGTAAAGAGATAAAATGCCTTGGTGAAATCTCCTATATCTCCTGTGTCTATTCATTTTCTGACACCAGAGGGTCATATGTTGCCAACATGATCTTTCTACCTCAGGATCCAGAGTGCTAGGACTTATAAGCATGCCCAATTCTAGCTTGTATTTCTGAACAAATAATTCATAATAACATTAAACAAGATATTTTATCTGTCTACATTGTCTTTTGCCATTTTATAAATAACATGTCTATTCGCAATATTACATTAATGTACAATCATAATTATAAGAAAAACACACAGGATCTATTTGGTTCAGTCCAAACACTTTCTTCCCAATAATTTCCCCTTGGAATTTTGGAGAAATATGGTGATGTTTCTTCCAACATGAAAATAGAGGAGTTTTTCTCCCATGCTCCTGGATTGGAAAGATTAACATCATGAAAATGGCAATACTTCCCAAGGCTATCTATAAATTCAATGCGATACCTATCAAAATTCCAACCTCATTCTTCAAGGAAATAGAAGAGGCAATCCAAAAATTCATATGGAACAATAAAAGACCACGAATAGCAAAAACGCTCCTCAACAGAAAGAACACTGCCGGAGGAATATCAATACCAAATT
>NW_012267265.1:13032106-13054031 GCF_000151885.1 Dipodomys ordii | reverse complement strand
GGACCTGTTGCAACAATGAGAAGTACAAGTTGTCATGTCGAAAATGAACTTTACAACTTGGGGGGGGGAGGATTGGGTGGGGGGAGAGGGAGGATGGGAAGGGATGGGAATGGTAAACAAAGGAGGAGGGTACAATGCTTGATAAGAAATGTACTCACTATCTTGCCCATGTAATTGTAACCCCTCTGTACAATATTTTCCCAATAAAAAAATAAAAATTAAAAAAAACAGAAGTTTTTCTCTAACTCTTTTTTCAGAGTTCCCTAGGTGTTTGAACTCTTCTAAAAGCCACATTACTAACTCTAGGCAGAGGACCAGATGTCCTTCCTTCTTATAATTTATATTAAAATTATATCTTATTAATAGAGATTTATTTTAATTAAGATGCCATGAATGTGAAATAATAAATATAATAATAAAAATGAAAATAAAAAGAAGACAAATTGGGTATGGGAAAATTGTGTATGTGATTTTCATCACACACATATACACACACACACACAATTTATTATCATCATCAAAAAGCTTGGAGCTAGGTGTTAATGACTCACACTTGTAATTCCAGCTACTTGGAAGGCAAAACTTGGGAGCATTGTAGTTCTAAGCAACTCAGAAAAAAATTCAAGGAACTTCCATCTCATTAGAAAAAGCTGGATGTGATATTTACCTGTCATCCCATGGATGGTGAAAATCACAGGCCAAGGGGGCCCACACATACATACAAAACCATATTCCAAACATAACCAAAGCAAGAAGAACTGGAGTCATAGCTCAAGCAGTAGAGCTTCTGCCTAGCCAGTGCGAAGTCTTAGTACAGTCCATTTATACATACTAAGCTTCTTGACTAGTTAAGTCTCTCCCAGATATACATAAGAGTAACTAGTACAGAGACTGGATACTTACAAAAATGCCTAAGATAACATTTTCCAGGCAGATAACATTTTCAACTGTAACTGGTAACTTTGGATGTATATTGAAGCTACCTGGGGAATTTTAAAATGCTGATGCCTCGGTTCTCCCCTGAAATATTCTGGTTTACTAGGTCACAGGTACAGATAGGCCAAAACAAAACCTATCTCCTCACCCTGCCTCTATTGTGCTACCAAGATTAAGATCTTGTTTTGTTCTTAAATGCAAGCTGAAAAATAGTATCCTTAGTCGGGATTTGGATGACACAAACTGGTGTCTGATACCAAACCCATAAAAGTATGAAATTTTAGTACAAGACCGGGCATACATAGAAGGTACACACCTGTAGTCCCAGCCAACCAGGAAACAGAGGTAGGAGAATCACAGTTCGACACTGCTCTGACAAAAGTGTGGACTCTGTCTAAAAAATAAATAAATGAATAACATTTTAAAAGACTAAAAAATCAAAGAGGACTAAGGGCATGGTTCGAGAATTAAAGCTCTGCCTAAACAAAAACTCCGTGTCAAATTCTCTTTATTTACAGTCTTTTACATATTCTTTTTAGATAACTATTTCTTCAACAGTTTAGACGGGTCCTCCTATATAGCGTGTGCTTGTGTGTGTGTGTGTGTGTGTGTGTGTGTGCGTGTATGTGTGTGTACATGTGTATTAGTCCTGAGGGTTGAATCCAGGGCCTGGGCACTGTCCCTGAGCTTTGTTTGCTCAAGTCTATCAGTCTACCACTTGAACTACAGCTCACTACTGGCATTTCTGGAAATAATAGTCTCATGGATTTTCTCACCTATTCTCACCTAGTCTGGCTTGGACTGCCTCCTAAGTAGCAGGCATTACAGACAGGAGTCACTGGGATTTGGCAACATTTTCTTTATGTATTTGATGATGTTTGTATAAATTTTATTTCTTCATACTAGATTTTTAACAGAAAGTGGACACCCTGTGACTACTCTTTAATGACTTTTTCACTATCATTTTTATTTTTATTATAAAAATGATGTACAAAGGAGTTACAGTTACATAAGCCAGGTAATGAGTAAATTTCTTTTTGAACAGTGTCACCGCGTCCCTCATTTTCTCCCAGGATTTTCCCTCCTTCTCCTCTCCCCCTAAGTTGTATAGTTATTTTAATAATCACAGAATTTTTCATGTCACTTTAGTTAAAGATACTTTGTTTTAAAAAGGAAAAACAACAAAATCACAAAAAAGCCTTCATCCATGACATATAAAGATGTTGGTATAATTTGGGGAGGGGAAGGGAAAAAACAAATTGTTTAAATAGGGATACAGATTGACCCCTGGCAACAATGAGATGTACAAGACACTATGTTGAAAAACGAATGTTACAATTTGGGGGGGGGGGGCGTAGGAGGGAAGGAATGGTAGGGGAAAAACAAAGGAGGGGAGACAATAATGCTGGATAAGAAATGTACTCATTACCTTGCTCATGTAACTGTAACCCCTTTGTACAGTATTTTCACAATAAAAAACAATTTAGAAGAAAAAGAAAAAAATAGGATGGTAATAAATAAACATGGTAGTGCAGTTTTATACACCAGAAACAGTTAAGAAAATACCTTAATACTATAATAAATATGACACTTGGACTCGAAAGAGACCTGGAGCTGCAGAAGAATTGCAGCTAAGATGACATGAAATGGTGGAAGGAGGCTATCTGCAGCGGGTCTGAAAGCTCTAATGCCAGATGTGGGAGGGTGTGGCCATACTACATGTGCCGGGGTGAGGTCATGGGTAGACATTTGAGATGTGTGAATGCTTGTGCTGTGAATTGCAATGCAGCTGGATTCAGCTGCCTACAGTTTACTACATTTTCAAATTTGTGTGGAAAGGCAAAATTTGCATCATGTCCAAATTGTTTGCCAATATATCATGTTTTTGCATTATCGCAGAAAACCTCATGTATTGTAAGTCTTAAAAGAAATTTTCTTTCATGGAAAGAAGGTATTTTATTATGATTTAAGAGAACACATCATTAAACTGGCCTTTTAAGCCAAATGGCAAAATAACAAGTTGTTAATTAATCTTCTGGAAGACTATGTATACTAATTTTATGTAGAAGTAGAAAGACCAAAATTGAGCTTTATGGAAACATTGTTTGATTCCATTTGTTTGATTAAATTAGCTGTTATTGATCAAATGATTCTCTAACATTATTGATAATGCAAAAGGGCCAGTTTATTCCCCTTTGGTTCCAAAATATACATCACATTTCTTTCTTTTCTTTCTTTGTTTACTTATATATTTACTTATTTATTTATAATATAGAAATATATACCTGATAAATTTATAAGGATACATTAAAATTTAATAAATTTTTGAATAATAAATACATATTTATATTGTATATATAAAGAGATAGTACATACATCACATTTTTCTATGGTCAAGTTGAACTATTTTTTATGTAGTCATTTTGGACATTGTATCAGCTTGTATTCAACATGAATCTAGGCACCCATAAGCTTCTGAGTCTGATAATTTTATGTGTGTGTGTGTATGTGTGTGTGTGTGTGTGTGTGTGTCAGAGAGAGGGAGGAGAGAGAAGGAAAGAAAGAAAGAAAGAAAGAAAGAAAGAAAGAAAGAAAGAAAGAAAGAAAGAAAGAAAGAAAGAAAGAAAGAAAGAAAGAAAGAAAGAAAGAAAGAGAGAGAGAGAGAGAGAGAGAGAGAGAGATTGTGAGATGGTACTGGGCCTTGAATTCAGAACCAGGACACTGTCCCATAGCTTTTTACTTAAGGTTGATGCTGTACCACTTGAACCACAGCTCTATTTCTGGATCTTTGATGGTTAATTAGTAATGAGTCTCGTGGGCTTTCCTGCCTGGGCTGGCTTACCATGATCCTCAGATATTGGTCTCCTGAGTAGCTAGGAGTACAGGCACCTATATTGAACTTGATCATTAAGATAACTAAACCAACCTCTGGTCCCATTAAGATGATAAATGTATTCTAAAGGTTAGAGAGTTCATTTTATATCTTCAAGAGTTCAATTTCTGTCAGTGAGAATGGAACCAGATTTTTAAATTCCTACTAATATTCTTGTGTAGAAACCCATAGACTCCAAACTGAAGTCCATTTTCACAAAATTTCACTGCTAAAACTTGACCTTCAGATTCTATTTTACAAGTTTGCCAAGTGCTTTCGTAACTGTTACCTCATTTAATATAACTGCAGCCCCTGTACAAATGTATACTATAAATCCTTGTCCAACTCAATCAAGGTTTTATTCCACCCATGATATTTGCCATTTTTTTAGCCTACTTTTGGAAAATGAGATTTAACCAAGCACTTCCAGAATGTTTTATGGAGAGAATTTGGCGAGATTGGTTACATTTAACACATGTAAAGCACCTGAGAAAACTTTAGCAGTAGAATTGAAATTGATGGCTGAGCCATTTGATGTGAGCTTCTCAATTACTTAGAACACATGAGTCTCTTGAGCATTTTGTTCAGTTGGTTTAGGTGTTTTTCATTCTAGAAAGTGAAAGTGACTTCCAGAACACACTATCAAAAGAAACTACATGGTTGTGCTGGCCACTTTAGTGTGACCTGGTTTGTGGTCTATTGGATAAATGCCCTGAAAAGGGATTGCTGACCCACAGGGAAGCTCTATGTTGAGCCTTTTGAAGAACCTCCATACTGCGTTCCAGAGTGGTGGAACAAGTTTATATTCCCACCAACAGTGTAGTTGCCACATCCCCATCAGAAGTTGTTATTGTTAGTTTTCTTGATTATAGCCAGTCTAACTGGGGTGAGGTGGAATCTCAATGTTCTTTGATTTGCATTTCTTTTATGGCCAGAGATATTGAACATTTCTCCATGTGACTATTGGCCATTCTTACTTCTTTTGATAAGTCTCTAATTTATTAATTGGGTTGTTGTTTCTGTGAGGGTTAATTGGGGGGGGCATTAATTTTTCACCTCTAAGTATATTTTAAATATGAGGCCCTGCAATGAACAAAATATAAAAAAAGCTTTTTTTATATTTTGTTCATTGCAGCATCGTTTACCAAAGCCAAAATATGGAACCAACCCACATGGATGAATGAATCAAGAAAATATGCAGTACGAATACAGGTGGACCCATTGCAACAATGAGATGTACAAGTCGTTATATTGAAAAATGAACTTTACAACTTTGACGAGAAGGCGCGGGGGGGGGGGGGGGGATGGGAAGAGATGGGAAGGGGAAACCAAGGAGGAGGCAACAATTCTTGATAAGAAATGTACTCATTACCTTGCCCTTGTAATTGTAACCCCTCTCTGTATGGCAATGATATTATACCATTCATAAGGAAATGGAAAGACGGGAAAATTATAATACGCAAAGTAAACCAGACCAAAGAAACCTAGGTTGTATGGTTTCCTTCATTTATGGTAACTAGAATGTGCCTATAAATCTACAAGTAAACACACTGGACGATATAAATCTCTAGGCATTCACACAGAAAGAAACCAAAGGTGAGGATAACAAAGACTCAATAGCTAAGAGTTTATGATCATATAAAATAATATTTATTGAAGTAAACTCCAAGGAATGGAAACAAGAGTTTCATTTTCCTTTGTTGCTGTTTTAGTTTTCTTTTAATTTTGTCTTGTTTGTTAGTTTATCTGTCTTGGGGGGGGTGGTAAAGGAGGCACAGAAATGCTGAGATAAAGGGTGAACAAATGCAGCAGTAACACTCACTAGACACTATGTTGAAAATAACCTATACAAATTGTGTTAAGTGAAGTAAGCCAGGCCCAAAGAAACATAGGTCCCATGGCTTCCCTTATTTGCAATATCTAGTATATGTCTGGGACAAGCAGAAAAGGTTAGATAAGATGATGTTAAGCAAAATGAACCCCAAGATAAGGACACAAGTGTTTTTTTTCTTGCTATTGCTTCTAATGTATTCATAAGGTACCACGTGATTTTGTGTTGATTTGTATGTCTCTCCCCCATGGTATAACCCCTGTCTTCACTGTATTTGATATTGGTATAATTTGGGGAGGGGAAGGGAAAAACAAAATGCTTAAATAGGGATACAGGTTGACCCATTGCAACAATGAGATGTACAAGACGTTATGTCAAAAAACTAACTTTACAATTTAGGCACAGCAGTGGGTTTTGATTTTTGTTGGGGGGGGGGGGGTCAGAGGTCGTTGTCGTGGTCGAGTAATCGCGGGGGGGGGGGGGGGGGGATGGATGGAGTGGAGATGGGAGGGAAGGGATGGCAGGGGAAAACCAAAGGAGGAAACGACAATGCCTGATAAGAAATGTACTCATTACCTTGCTTATGTAACTGTAACCCCTCCTCTGTACAGTATTCTCACAATAAAAAACTTATTTAAAAAATTGTGGGTGGAGACAGGAGGAAAAAGCTAGGATAAAAGAAGGGAAGGGGTGACACTGTTCAAAAAAATGTACACATCATCTGACTTATGTAACTGTAACCCTTCTTTACATCACTTTTACAATAACTATACATATGTATGTATGGAGAGAGAGAGAGAGAGAGAGAGAGAGAGAAAGCATAAAGAACAAATCTAATCAAGTCTAGTTAAAAGGGACTAAAATTTCACCTCTCTGCTTTCCATGAGTAGGGACCTGTCCTAAAAATTTCCAGCATCTTGGGCACAAAGATGGAGTGAGTTCTCTCACTGGGGAATTTCAGAAATGGGCTAGGCATAAGTATTCTTGTTCTTTTGGCCTTCTGTACCATTATTAACCAATTAACTACAGAGTATAGACTTCTACTTTTGTTATTCCAAGATTTTAGACAAGTGACTAATTTTTTAGACTAATTTTAGACAAGGTGCATCTGCCTACCATTTGGAATTTTAATTCAGAAGAGTGTTAGAATATGATACTTTGAGGTAGAAATATTGGTGTGGGTTGAAATTTGGGTGGTAACATTAACACTGAGTCCTGAGAGGCTAGGTGGTTGTCAGCTTTGGTAATTTGCAGGAGTTTGTATTGCTCCAGGAAGCTAGGGCTTGCAGTTGTGTGGAATTCTTCTAACCGGTGCATTTCCTGCAGCAGCTTTCTACTTCAGTTTTAGAAGGACAGGTCTCTAGAAGAGTTGGATTGGTGGTGAGCTATAGCTTGTGATGGCATTTCTATGGGTGAGTGGCTTTCTTTTTATTAAGTGAGAGGTTGGTCTTTCACAATCGTGATTTTAAAACCCTTAAACCAAACCACATGGACCACAGAGAGCTTTGGAAGCTGGATACAACAGCAAAACCTCAAACCCTCCATTGTGTGCAACAATAAGTGAGACACTTTTATTGATTTTTACAATTTCTAAACTATATGTGCAAACATTGCCTTTAAAGTACACAGACATTTAGGTCCTATGAGTGCTATGAGTGCTTCAGAGTAAACATCCTTCCTCACTGAGCTTCCCAAGGCAACAAATTTCTTTCTTTTTCCTTTTTTTTATGTAAAGATATTGTACAGAGGGGTTACAGTTACATGAGCAAGGTAATGAGTACATTTCCTATCAAGCATTGTTACCTCCTTCTTTGTTTTTCCCCTTCCATCCCTTCCCCTTCCCACCTCCCCAACTCTTCCCCTCCCCCGCAATTTGTAAAGTTTGTTTTCAATATAGTGTCTTGTACAACCTGTATCCTTATTTAAGCATTTTGTTATTTCCTTTCCCCTCCTCAAATTAGAAAATGTATATACAAGATTCAGGGCACCAGAATCAAATACAGTGACTACAGGGGTTATACCATGGGGGAAGAACATACAAAAAAAATTACATGGTACATTATAAGTACATTAAAAACAACAGCAAGAAAAATAAAACCACTTGTGTTTCTATCTTGGGGTTCATTTCGCTTAGCATCATCTTATATGGTCATATGTACATAGCTTTTGACCTTTTCTGCTTGTCCTAGCCATATACTAGTTATTGCAAATAAGGGAAACTATGAGACCTATGTTTCTTTGGCAAGGCAACAAATTTCAAGAAATAGATGCACTGAATTTGGAATCTACTAAAAAGTTTCTCCAGCTGGACTGAGAATACGTAGAAAAAAATTCTTGGATCAAAATAATTTTTACCAAAACCACCCACCATACACAAGAGAAAGTAGGAAAGAGTCCACATGTGGACTAAAAAATCCACATTTTATCATCATTAGGAAACCTGAAACAAATGACTCAATTACATACTAAATAAGAAAACAAAACCAAGTGCAAGCCTTACTGCTTAGGAGGTGGAAGTAAAAGAGTTATGAACCCAAGCAAACCTGGGCAGAAGCACAAGACCTTATCTGAAAAACAAACTAGAAATCAAAAGGGCTTGGGGCATGACTCAAGCAGTAGAGCATCCGCCTCATACAACAAAAATAGAGTACCTGCCTAGCATGCCAACTATAAAAACTAGTATAATTCAGTTCCCGCTTTGTAGAAGAGGCTGGGCATTCATAGATTCTCCTTTAAGGTCTGTTAATTCCCTACTGCTAAAAGTAGCATCTGTATTTGTAGTTTCTTCCAATTGAATTAAAGTCCTCAAGTTGCAAATGCTGAAAAACAAGTGTGAATAGGTGGCATCGGGACAGACTAAAATCAGAAAATTCACCCCGTTCTCAAGTATCAGAAAATCTCTTCTAGGAGTACTCAACACTGAACTAAGTACGGAACAGAGTTTCTCTGAGGGAAAAAAAAAAAACTTTTCTAGGGGCTGGGATTGTTTCTCCAAATTTGGTGGAAATAAGCCCTATGCTATAATAATCTTGTAAATCCCTCTTTGTGTTTTTTGTTTATTTGTTTGTTTTCTCCAGATCCTGCTGCTTGAACTCAGGGCTTTGCTGCTGTCCCCATGCTTCTTTTGCTCAAGACTAGCACTCTATCACTTGAGCCACAGCTCCAATTCTGGCTTTTTCTGTGATTAATTGGAGAGATTAGTCTTGGCAGACTTTCCTGCCCAGTGTGACTTTGAATTGCAATCCTCAGATCTCAGCCTGCTGAGTAGCAAAGGTTACAGGCATGAGCCGCCAGTGCCCAGCTTGTAAATCCCTCTTAAAAAAACAAGACACATCAGAAACTTGACATTGAATTAATTCCATTTCTGAGGCTATGAAGGAACTAGTCCTATTCCATGAGAAAGAGCCAGGCTTCAGCTGTCAAAGAAAACTCATTTTCTCAAGAATTCTCTACTAACACAGATCAGAAAAAGAAATTGGAAG
Source organism: Dipodomys ordii (assembly GCF_000151885.1). Classification (NCBI taxonomy): domain Eukaryota; kingdom Metazoa; phylum Chordata; class Mammalia; order Rodentia; family Heteromyidae; genus Dipodomys; species Dipodomys ordii. Next base: position 13,044,910 of record NW_012267265.1, on the reverse strand, counting down.
GGATGGGGTTTTTTCCCATTAATTTCTTTGAAATCGCAGAGGGGAAACAATTTGAGTCTGAGTTTTCACTCATTTGAATGGTAACATTCAAGAGTTTAAAATTGCACTTTAATTTTTGTGGTGGAATTTAATAATTGACAGAGATTTATGTTTAAATTTATGAACTTTGTTATGGGCCATGTTATTACTGGAATAGCTTCATGTGGTCATTTAATATCATTTCAAACCCTCTAATAAGCTTGGAAAATGAAGCTGGATATAGTTTGGGTTGAAAATAGTGAAGAGAGAGAATTTTCAATTTTATTATACACTGATTCTTTGGGACATTTCTAGCCAGGAAAAATGTGTTTCCATATGTGGTTCCAGGCAGATGCACCAAAAGTCGAACTTCCATGGTAGGACAAAGCCTTTGACGGTGGAACAAAGCTATCTTGAGAGATTGCACATACTCCCTGTAATGTAACTGAAGCAACCTGCTTCCCACAAATTTGATGGCTAGGCACTAATGATAAAAGAACTTAGAGAACACCTGAGGGTCTGGGAGGTTTTATAATTCTTTATTTCCCTTCAGTTTTGCCTAATACCGTTTTTCCAAGAAGCCTCATCCCACCCAGTCTAAATCAGTTACCTGACTGGTGTGTTTAAGAGAGGGCTGCACAGGCATCGCTCAGCCCCTTTCTCCTCTGGGTTCTGAAGGAATCAGCTATCCTGAGAAGGTGCACAGGCTCCACTGTGCTTGGAGGTTTCACAAGGGCACTTCCCACCCAGGAAGCTCCAAGACATTCAGTCTAGTGGAGCTTAGTTAGAGCTGTACCTGGGTTTGAGAGACATGTCATTACAGCAAAGGAAACTACAGAAAACACTGCTTCTTCTGAGTTCCCAAATGAGTAAATATGAGCAAAAAGTGAGCATTCCAAGTCCAGTGTTTCCAAGTTCACCTTGTTTCCAGGTTTAGATCTATAGAGGATTCTGTGGAGTACTTTGGCCATCTAAGCTTAAGAGACCAAGAATATGTTGTGTTTTAAAATAAGAATCATATCATATAAAAGTAATGAAGAAACCGAGGTACAGCTATGGGATTGGACATGGAGATCTGTACACTACATGGAAAGATGAATTTCCTTCTCTTATAGCTTCCATTCTCACACCTATATCATCTGCTATCAATCTGAAGTATCCTATATGGCCATTTTCAAGACGGCAATGAGAAATTAGGATGTGAATTCAGAATAGTCAAGAAAATAAAAAAATTAGGAAAGCAAGGCATTTTCTCAGTCGTTTTTAATCTCATACAACCTATATAACTATATTTACTTTAATCTCATACAGCGCACACACACACACACACACACATATATATATATATATATATATATATATATAAATTTCAGAGCTAGTGATCAAACCAAGGCCCTCACACATAGTAAGCAAGTACTCTAGCAATGAGAAATTAGGATGAGATGTTAGAATGCCAAAGAAAATCTAGAACTAGGAAAGCAGAGCATTTTCCCAATAGTGTTTAATTAATCTCATACAATATAAATTATATATGCATATTTATACCTATTTCTTAAATCTCTTATAGAGCATATATATATACATATACATATACATACATAGATATAGATAGATAGATAGATAGATAGATAGATAGATAGATAGATAGATAGATATGCGCTAGGGATCAAACCCAGAGCCTCACCATATGCTAGACAAGCACTCTACCACTGAGCCACACCCCTAGCCATTATAAAGCCCATTTTGGTGACCATATTGTCACAAGCCAGGCAACAGACACATTAATGTTAATAGCTTAGGGCAGGTTTTTGGTGAATGTTACTTTCAAAATGTCTGTGATGCAAACAAAGCAGATGCTACAAGCAAAAACTAAACCTTAGTCTCAGGTTTATCCAAGGTTTTCCAAGTAGGAGTAGCAGATCAAAACCAGAGTACTAAATCCCAACATACCTTCCAATTCAATATTATTTTCTGCAGTGCATGCTCTCATACAGAGAGAAAACTAACAGAGATATACTCTCAATGCAATCTCAGGTCAGACTTAATTACTCCCTTTCTGAACAACTGTATAGACTATTTATCTAGCTGTTCTAAATCTATCTTTAATCCCTTAACAATAGCAAGGAGAAACCCTTTCTAGTTTATTTCTATCTTCAAGAAGACATAATTTTTAAAAGATATGATCTGCATTAATGAAAAATACAGATGCAAAAAAATATTTTTCAAAGTCCAGTGCCACTCAGCTGTTGGCCATCTCAAATTCTCTGTACAAGATTTATTGTGGAATTGAAAAACTTCTCAATTGTGAAAAATAACCAGAATGTCCTGACCCTTCCCCTCTATGGCCACCTGTGAATAGCTAACTTGCAAAAGCAATTTTAAAAGACAAACCTATAATCTCAATGAAAACTATAGCTAAATAAAAGGTTGGAGGAATGAGGGAAGAGAAAGTAATAGAGTTTATATAATATATGCACAGCTAAAACACCATGGTGAAAGCCCTTGGTACAACTAATATGCAGAACAAAATGAATGGCAGGAAGGTAAAACAGGCTGTGTAGGTAAGAGCAGGAGGAGGGAGAATGAACAGAAAAGATAAAAAAGGATAAATATGGTCAAAGTAGTTTATTTGTATATATGAGAATAGAAAAATCAAACCTAAAAAATAAAAATAAATAAAACTTGTTGCAATTATTTTAGAAAGGGGGAAAGGCAAGAGAGAATGAAAGAGGAAATGAATTTGATCTGAATAACTTGGATATATGTATGGAAATGTCACAATGAAACACTCCCATGTACAATCAATGTGTGGTTATTTAAAAATTAAATAAAAAGATAAACCTACACCATGCTAAAGAAGGTGGATTGACACTGAAAATTAAAATAAAGTAAGAAAGAGAATGAGAAGCTGCTTCTGACTGACATAAGCTCATAAAATGTTAATCAAGCATAAACACACACACACACACACACACACACACACACTATGAGCCAATCCCAGGACCATAAACTTATTTAATCATTTCCAGACTAAACTAGACTAGATTAGTTACCTTGGCTATGAGAAACTCAAAAGACTTGAGAACTTCCATATAATAGTATGAAACTTTTTTAGTTATTTAACTAATACAAAAAGATCACACACAAAAAAAAAAAAACCTCTTTCCAGCCCTGATAATTTGTAAATGATATGTCATAAGATTCTGGTAAAAAAAAATCCCTCAGGAAGTTAACTCATTTCTCAGGATCAAAAATGAGAATCCAGTTTTTGTATAGTGCACTTTGATCTGAGACTGAAGGTCCTTGTATGGTCTCCCTTGTATTTGTTTCTCTCAATGAACTACTGACAATTTTCTTCCATCTCCATTGTTACCTCATGGTTGGCTGAAAAGACAATAGTTCATCTGCAGAAACCTGACAAAAATCTATGCTGACTATGTTTTCTCCTTAGATAATTGGCTCCACCATGATGCACCTGCCACTGAACATCAGCTTCACACTAAAAGCTGTTATTCATAATTGATGCTGACACTTAATATACAGCTCCTTACTGGCATAAGATCCAGTTTCAAGCCAGAGTAACAAAATCAAAGGTTGTCTACTTAGTTTATTTGCACCTCACCCACCTGTATATATACACATATATATACTTATGAGCTGTAGATCACTGAAATATTATTTTTCAGAGGACAAAAATCATGCAAGACCTTAGTTTTTATCAACCCTTAAAAATAAAAGCCAGCAAAGACAGAGTAAAATCATTATAAGGAAACTTACAACCACAGCTATCCAGTAAAAAACACAGTATGCACATTGAAGCCAGCTTATCTCTCATAAGAAAGTCAGCCTCACAATTTTGTTTGGTAAGAAATATTAACAGCTTTTCCTACAGAATTGATATAAACCTTTACTAAGAGAAAATGTCGAGATTTTATTTGGATCAACTTTGGTGGATCACCTAAACTATTGCTATTTACTACTTCCGTCATAAAGGATAAATGAATAAATTGTATGTGTATACTCACAGCAGAGAGCTCAGCTCTAGCCCCTAACGACAGACGTTGCGGCTGCAGACTGAATTCTACTGTAGGGAGGCGCTTTTATTTTCCTTGCAAAGTAGCACCCTCTAGTGGCCTTTCTAAAATCATTATGGAGTGCATGCCAAGCATGTGACATAATTTGTTTACTATCAGTGTCAAAACACTCAGGTGGGAACAAAAGCTTGATCTGGATCTTCCCATCTCATTGTTTCCCTAGCATAAGTGGCTTGTAAATGGAGAAATGTTCAAACGTCACTTTTATTTCCTATCTGCGGGGCGCCTGTGAGGAAAATGCAGTAATAGTTTGTCTCGTTATCATCATCATCTTCATCATCATTGTCTTTATTACTTTTTACAGTTATTCTATTATTTGCATCATCATTGGTATTATTATCAAATTTCCAAAAACATCCATTTAATGAGTATTTACCAGAAAAAAAATGTAGTCTCTCAAATTTGTCTGCCTCATCAAACCATGATCCTCAGATCTGTCTCCTGACTAGCTGTGTTTCAGGCATGAAACACAAGCACACGGCTTCTGTTTTGGTTTTATTCTATTAATTTGCTTTTGCTTTTGCTTTCTGTATCTCTACTGGTTTGGGATTTCATTATAATTACTATTATTGTTGTTGTTGTCATTAAGTAGTTATGCAAAAGAGTTTCAATTCAACCTGTCAAATTTATGACTACACTACATTTTGATCAGTTTCACTTCTATCATTCCCCTCAATCTATCCCAATCTCACCCATCTCCTCATTACATTATTCCATTTCAATATGTACATTGAATATTATGACTATATTTGCCTACCAGTCTTGTAATAGTAAAATCAAAAAACGTAAAATAAGAAAAACCTAGCATATCCGTTATTCTGCTGAGCTATGTTGCAGTAACAAATGTCTCCCCAAATCTGGACTTATAACAGTAGTGTTTATTTTCTATTTTTGCATATAGCAGCCTCAGGTCACAAGGAATGTCTCCAACCTGGACCAGGCTAAAGGAACATTAGAAGAAGAGAATAATGGTGGAAATACATGATAGCTATTAAAGCTTCTATCAGGAAGTAGCCCGTGTTACCTCCACTCACCTTCCAAGTCATTTAACCAAATCGAGTGGAGTCACAAAACATTACAGAAAATATTTGAGAAAATAATTGAGAAAAAATAAATGCATCCATGCCCTCTTGTTGCTTCTGCTCACATATCATGAATCCAGTCATCTATCTAAGCCCAAGTACTACAGGAACTTGAAATGTAGCCCAACTATGAGCCTAAGAAAAAAAGGAAAAGGTTTGTACTTAGCAGTCCCAGCCACAGGCATATAGACAAAGGCCACAGACCTAGGCAGAAAAAACCTGGCCATTGCCTAATAGATATTCTTTCCTGCTTGTTCATCTAGTATCCTTCAAGCCTTCCATAAATATCAAAAAGATTTTTATCTGCTGAGGATCAGACATGGCATTTGGAATCTAAACACTAAGAAAAATGTGGTGAGAAAGTTATAACAAAGTTAAGAGATAAAGAAGCTGTAATTCAATCACTTAAGAATAAGAGAACCAAAATATCAGAAAAGATATGCTCTTGTTTTATCGCCAACCAAAAACACAACTATAATAAAAGAATTAAATTAAATGATATGAGCTGAATGCAACTTGCAAACTTGAACAGAAATTAGATTTCTGAATCATTTCAAGGTTATCTTAAAGACACACCACAATTGTATATTTTAAACTATAAGCAGTAGAGTAGCTGAATGTCAGCATAGAGATCATGTTATTGAATGCACAGAAGAAAGCTGAACATGTGTTTGATGACTCAGAAACAGAGGTGACGGTGGGAGAAAGACTGGGGAACATTTTACAAAACATTCCTTATAAAGTCATAGGCAAGCAGGGACCTGCTGGCTCACATCTGTAATCCTAGTGACTCAGGAAGCTGAGAGCTGAGAATCATGGTTCAAAGCCAGCCTTGAGGGGGAAAAAATTACAGAATTCTTATCTCCAATTAACCAACAAAAAGCTAAAACTGTAGGCATGGCACAAGAGATAGATTGCAGGCTTTCAGCAAAAATGTCAAGTAAGAACATGTCCCTGAGTCACAGTCAAGAAAGCCATAGGTTCTAGAAGAATAACATTTACTTAGAATAACATTTCCTTATCATATAGTGCTATCTATATTTTTTAAAGAGAATTGCCTCTTAAAAAGCATGATTCATCTGTCTTAAATTAATGGCTTAATTAAATAGATATATTAATCCAAATCCTTTTCCTCAAATATCTGATCTAATCTGGGCAAATAATAGTCAAACAGAGGTATTGTCTAATTCTCATCCATCTGTCTCTATTGCATTATAAATTATTTAATTTGAGCATCTCTATCCTAGCTGAAATTATCATGCATATTCTAGCTGTACTGTGTATTTGATGAATAGAATGAAATGAAACAGAAAATACTCCGCTTACTTTCTATAATTATGTTATGTTTATATTTAATATTTAGGGAGTTTTACAGTTAGACTCGGCATCATATGTAATTTGGGATACAGTAAAACAAACCAATATGATCCATGTACAGTGGACTTATAAAGTAATAAGACAGGAATAAAGATCAACTTCTAATAAGTAGGTAAGAATAGTCAGTGGCTCAATATTTGAATTCAGAGGTCATGTGTGCAACACCTATAGATTAATAGCAATAATATTTTCAGTGGTAACATTCACCATCATACACACAAGACTGTGAGAGCAAAGCCCATCTCTACTGGTTTATCTTTAGATTTAGTGCAGAAGCTGTCATAGCAAAAGGGCTAAGTAAGAAATCAACAAAATAAGTGAATGTAAAAATGGATCTATGATTGATTATTTTACATAAATAGTCTTTTGTTAGTCTTCAGAACTTGATGAGTTCACATTAATTAACCTCATTAGTTTCAGACCACCCCTGGAGATGTTTATTGATCTCTGTTTTACTAAGGAAAGAACTAAGGCTAGGAATTAAGATAAGCTGCCTAAGTTTCCAAAACTAGTAAGAAGCAGAATGAATGTAGAAAATAAAGTCGATAATGTCATTTATTCTATCAGAGATAAGTGCTGCTTAATGGTTCCACAAAAGTAGTTTTTCTAGGTTAGTTTAACTAGAGAACAAGATAGAGGTCACAAAACAGAAAAATTACTTATAAAAATGCAGCCAGATATTCAATGGGATTTTGTAATCCATTTAACTACTCAGGAGGCTGTATGACCATCGAGGGAAGTTCGAAGCCAGCTCAGGCAGAAGAGTTGGTGAGACTTATTTACATAAACTACTAAGAAAACGCAGAAGTGAAACTATGGATCAAATGGTAGAGCATTAGCCTTGAACAAAACGAAGCTCAGGGGAAACATTCCAGCTCTGTGTTCAAGCCCCAGGATAGATGCATGTGCTCGTGCGTGCACACACACACACACACACACACACACACACACACACACACACAAAGCCTACAATACTTAAAGATGCTTCTTCAGAGTACAGAGAGATTGTATCATGAATGTCACATGTACCACCCAGCTACAACACACCATACAATGACAGGATAAGGATCCTTAGCTTTCATGTATATTAGTCTCTATTTTTCTTACCATATTCTGTTATTTCCCTAGCTTGTTAGTACATTTGGGTGGTGGTGGTGGTGGTGGTGGTGGTGGTGGTGGTGGTGGTGTGTGTGTGTGTGTGTGTGTGTGCGTGCGTGCTTGCATGTGTGTGTGCTTAATAAGTGCACACACATGATAATGAAGTAAGTTAAAAAATCAACAATTGCCCTGCCTATGCAATGAGGGAGTGGTTTCAAGATGGTCTAAATGGTGTATTTTACAACATTCTTTATTGATAAGTTTCAGCTAGTAAATACAGAGTGATAAAAGTCAACATTACCCTTTGCAACTCTAATGAAATAATTTCTCTAAGCAAGGATCATCAGTGGCTGCTAAAAACATTAGGTAAAGGACTGATAAGAAGGTTATAATGATAGATTTGCTTATGTCTGAGCCTTCTGATCAAAATTGGCACCCTAAAATGAGACAACCAGCCATTATGGGCTTTGTAATGATTCAAGAAGAAAGTCACAGTGCCACGGATGAACTATGCTTGCCAAAAAGAACAAATTTGAATCTTCTGACACCTTTAGGACTATCTTTTGAGGAAAATGCAGAGGATGAGAGAGCATGCTACATGACATCTCTTGGAAGGCAATTAGCTAAAACCAGGAGGCAGGAAATTCTAAACACACGTGACCTGTTTTCTTTAACAAGTAAGTGTTTGTAAATGGGGAAAAATAAACAGGAAGGAAGAGTATTATTAAAAATAAATACATAAATAAAAATCTTAGTATGTTCTTTCAACATAGAAAGAGCCATTACCAAGCACATTACTTGTGATCTGACTCAAAAGATGTCAACCCCAATTAGACATTTATGAGAAACTCAGGAAAACTGGGGTACTGAAAAGCTATTTCATTAAGTAATAATAATAAATGTGAACAGTATGAGGATGTGAAAAATAACCCCTATTTTGTACAATGCATATTGATTTTTACCAACAAAATATTTTATCTGAGATTTGTTTCAACACCCATGGGGAGAAAAAGAAAGCAGTATAAGGAGTGTAATTCAAATAAAATTAGTGAAACATTGGCAATTGCTGAAACTAGGTGCTCAGTTCCTTATACCATTCTTAGCTCTGTTATTTGTTCAAATTTTTCATAATGATTTGAAAATAAATGAGAGAATAATCATCTAATAAGATTTATAAATCACCTGAAATCTCCATATTCTGAACATATTATTAACTTGATTGAACTTTCTAGAAGTAAGACATAGTGTTGTAGTGACTTTACATCCTTATTCCTATAAAATAAGACTGAGACTCATGATATAACTAGGGGCTATACTTTTAGCAGGGTGGGGAGGGCGGTCATGTGGCTTGAACTCTGGAACTGGGCACTGTCCCTCAGCTCTTTAACTTAAGGATAGTGCTCTACCACTTGAGCCACAGTGCCACTTCTGGTTTTCTGAGTGGTTTCTTGGGGATAACAGTCTCATAGACTTTCTTGCCCCAGCTGGCTTTGAACAATGATCCTCCGATTTCAGTCTCCTGAGTAGTTAGGATTACAGGCATGAGCCACAGATGCCTCGCTTCTTTGTCATTTGTATCCCAATTCTTCAGATCACCTGTTGATGAACCTAATTTGCCAATGTTAAAAATCACTAAACCAAAAGATGCTTTCAAGCAATCTTCCTCTCCCGGCATGTATGTACGTATGTATACACACATACACAGAGAGAGACAGAGAGAGAGACAGAGAGAGAGACAGAGAGAGAGACAGAGAGAAAGATACATATATATAAAGGAAATCTAGTCCAGTTTGAAATTAATCTCAAAACATAGCACATAAACATCACACACTCCTAGATCACTATATGAAACAGTCCTCAAAGGAATATAAATGTTTATATGTAAGACTGTGAACTTATATAACAAAATATTCTCTACAATTAGCTAAAATGCACTTGCTAAAGATTATTTGTTGCACAATTCATGTTTCTACTAAGAATAAAATAGGCAGTACAGTTTTCAACTTGTGAATTCAATACAGAGTCAAAGTCATTTTCTCAAGCTGAAGTTCTACAACATTATGTGTAAATACTTGGTTATTTTATATTATTACGGGAAACAGTACAAGTTACAAAATAAATTCCTTATAGTACATGACCACTTCACAAGACAGTTCTTAAGTAATGATTTACTGAAAAGCTCACTCCTCTTGTGCCCAATATACTAGCTCATTCTAGTCGCATGAAAATTTTGCCTTTCACAAATCTCCCCCTTTTCATTCCCTTCTGTCTCCTGGCTGTCACTCTGTTTTACATTTCACCAAAACTATCTGGCTACAGAATCAGTGTCCTCAGCTGAAGGAACCATTGCCATATTGGAAACTCATTGCACTGACCTGTCTTATCTGCCTAAATATTGCTGCCTCTGAGCCTCACTGAATTTAACCTTCCTACCTGCAGTCAGAGTGGATCACATTTTTCCTCCGTGTGGTGTTATTCACCTCATTCTGCAATAGTGCCTATCAATCTATTTTTGTACTTGTTGCTTTTTCCTTATATCTATTAACTATACATTCTCATGAGCAGAAGCGCAGGTAGATACTGCCTTTTACAAAGATGAACAAATAAAAAGAGAGACCTCATAATCATTTTTGTGTGCTGGCACTAGGCATGAACGAAAGATCTTGTGTTCTTCTCAAGCTTTGTTTCCCCCTGTGTTTGGCACTCTATCACTGAATTGCACTATCCAGCTCCAGCTTTTTTTTTTAACATTTTTAATGTTATTATAAAGGTGATATACAGAGGAGTTACAGTTATATAAGTCAGGTAAAGAATGCATTTCTTTTGAACAATGTTCCCCTTTCCCTCACTCCCAGTTTTTCCTTCCCATCCTCACCCACAAGTTGTATAGTTCATTTTCAGCATAACATCCAGTCCAGTGAGTATCACTGCTGTATTTGTTCACCATTTGTCCCTCCATTTCTGTGCCTACCTTACCCTCCCAAATAAAATGAACAGACAAATAAATGAACAGACAAGACAAAGCTGCTCCAGTTTTCAGCTTTTTTTCTTTTTCCTTATTTTTTTAATGCTTTGCTAGTTAGAGGTAATAATCTGAAAGATGTGTCTGCATAGACTGGCTCTGAGTCACATTCTTCATATCTCATTACCTGACTAGCTAGGATTAGAAGCATAAGTCATGGATAACTGGCTGGTAATCACTTTTTTACATGATTCAAAGAAGAAAATATGCCTTCTGTGATAGGATTAGAGGTCAGGAGATACTCCCCTAGTCACAAACTTGAGAGCCTGACTGTAGTATCCCTTAATCCTATGTAACAGTTTCCTGTAACTAGGCACTAAATCTGATAGATGCCATAGCATATTTGTGTTCTGGGATATTTATTGATGGTTTTAGTGGACTGCATACCTAGCAGTGTTTTGCCTATATCACCTTTCCCCAGTTCTGTTGTGTATAGCTTTCATTAACTTCACCGAGATGAATATTACAAATAAGATTTCCCCAAGAATTTGATCCTATTTTTCCAAGTACATTCATGACTGGCAGTGCACTCTAGTGTAAAGCCCTCCTTACTCCAGGGAAAGGCAAGAGTGCACCTTTATAAACTTCATTTGCAATAGTTTCTGGGTAAAATTACTCAGGTCCTTTGATAGCTACACATAAGTAGGGTTTCTTTTGGTGTGTCTTTCAGAAATATGTGTATGTGGGGGGGGGATTATGAATCATGGGATTTGAACTCAGGACCTGGGTGCTGTCCCTGAGCACTGGTCCTGAAAGCTAGCACTTTACCACTTTGAGCCACAGCACCATTTCCAATTTTCTGGTGGTTAATTGGAAATAAGAATCTTACAGACTTTCCTGCCCAGGCTGGCTTCAAACCATGATCCTCAGATCTCAACCTCCTGATTAGATAGGATTACAGTTGAAATGATTTTTTTTAATTTGGCAAATTCTTTAATGCTGTATATATAGCTCTGTTAGATGTGTTTCAAAGTATAGTAATCCATGAACCACTGGATACATGATATAGTGTACCATATCATTCAAAAAGGAAACATAGTTCTAATTTCATAGGATACTTGTTGTTCGAATCCAGTATTATCAAAATCTGGAGGAAATCTGAAAGATTCAATCATTCTTGGGCTGAGAGCTAAACATGAGATTATACTAAAAGGGTCACAAACAAAAGGCTGAAATTTATACCTCTACTTATATTTTACCCAATGTTATTTCTGGGTATTAGTATTTACAAAATAGGACTAGTGAATTACAGTGAAAAAAACTATCATATTTCATTTCATTTATAAGCATATATCATATTTGGGTTTTTAATAGAAGTCACTAGTATAATGCCAGACTATAAATAGTAAAAATGTAATTGGGAACTTAAATTTATTTCTACTTGGCCTTAGTAAATACATTCCAAAAGCCATTAAAACACTAACAGGAACTACATTTAAAACGGAATTAAAGCTGGAGATGTGGCTCAAATGGTAGGGTACCAGCAAAGGAAGTAAGCCAAGCAAGCTTCAGGACTTGAGCTCCAATGCTGGTACCATTTTTTTAACTGAATTAATTGGGACTGGGAATGTAGTTCAGTAATACAGTGCTTGCCTAGGGCATGCAAATCATTGGTTTTGCCCCAAGCAATAAAAAGATTCTCTTTTTAGAAACACACTAAGATTGAACAACAAAGAAATGGTACCATATGACAACTTGACAAGAAAGTTAGAAATAAGATAGGATATGTTCTATGCTAAAATGAGTTTTTAGTCTTGTTTCAACTTATAAATTCCATAACATTAAACCAATCAGCATTTCTCAACTTCTGTTCACTGAATATTCACCCGCTGAGTTTGTCCTTTATTCTTTCAAAATGAGTTCTATGGATTTATAAATTAACAACTTTGTAAAATTTCAAAGTTCCATTCTACAAAAACTCTAAAGCCAAATAGTAACCATCTAAAAGTAGTAGATGAGATTATCTGTTAAATGTTTTCTGAAAGAAACTAATTGCTAGATAAAAACTATATATTTGATGGAAAAACTTGGAAAAAATTATATTAAGTGAAGTAAGCCAGGCCCAAAGAAACATAGGTCCCATGGTTTCCCTTATTTGCAATATCTAGTATAT
>NW_012267265.1:13031305-13031801 GCF_000151885.1 Dipodomys ordii | reverse complement strand
GTAAACAAAGGAGGAGGCTGCAATGCTTGGTAAGAAATGTACGCATTAACCTGCCCATGCAATTGTAACCCCTCTGTACAGTATGTTCACAAATAGAATAAAATAAAATTAAAAAAAAAGAATGCAAGAGGAGGGACAAGTGGGAAATCTGACACTTATTCTAAAATTTGACCATGATCTGAGAGTAAGAGTTTGATAAACCAATAAAATCTCTGTTCTTTACTCACAAAAAAAAAAAACACTAGAAGGCAGTGTGTTCATTATTAATTTTTAGTTATTTTGTTAATGGTTACTAATTGCCAGAAGGGCACCTCCATCATATATTTAAAGCATTTGCTTATACTTCCTCTATTTCTTTTTTGTTTTACTCCTCCTTCCTCCAAAGATCTTCTGTTTTTCACATAAAATTACATCTTTATACATTCGCATATAATCTAATTTGGAAGATTTAAGCTAAACTGAATCTTTTTTTTTTAAATTTTATTTTATTTGTGAA
>NW_012267265.1:13014061-13028299 GCF_000151885.1 Dipodomys ordii | reverse complement strand
AACTTATTAGCATAAAGTTTTGAGAAGTATTCCCTTATAATGTTCTGAATCTTGGTTGTTTCCGTGGTGATGTTTCCATTCTCATCTCTGAGTTGCTAAACTGAATCTTAATTTAAGATGTACCATGGATTAAAAAGATGAATAAAAACTTGAATATTTTTGTTAAAAAAAAAAGAGAAGAATGCTGTTTCTTCTTTAAATGTGCATTTCTCATGATGATTATTGAAATGAACTCCAAGAAATGGAAACAAGAGGTTTTTCTATTTTAGTTTTTGTCATTATTTTCTGTTTTTTTCCTTTTGTTGCTGTTTTATAATTCTGTACCTTTTGTCTTGTATGTAAGTTTATCTAACTTGGGGAGGGGTAGGGGAGGCACAGAAATGGTGGGACAAAAGGTGAACCAATGCAACAGTGACATTCACTAGAAACTACGTTGAAATTGAACTATACATTTGGGGGAAGAGGAGGGTCAGGAGGGAAAACCTGGGAGAAAATGACGGAAGAGGTTCAAAAAGAAATGTACTCATTACCTGACTCATGTAACTGCAACCCTGCTGTCTATCGCCTCTGTACATCACCTTTGCAATAAACATTTAAAAATAAAAAAAACTATATATTTGATTTTGTATTTCCTGATGAATAATATTTTAAAAACTGATCATTTATCAGAATAAATAAGGTCTTCCTGGAAGTAAATAAAATAAAATCATCTCTCTACTATATATTAGAGACTCTGACTAACCATTGTTTTAAAAAATTGTCATTTAACCAATATGGTTTTGTCAGTAGCAAAGAAATGTGCTCAGATGCAAGTTTCTATTTTAAACTCTCTGAATAAAGGACAAAGCAAAAATGCAAAAGGTACAAAAGGATGAATGCTAAGACAACATATGATAGCATAGAAATTTGTCTTTTATGACTTTATAAAAACCATGGAAGGTAAATACAGTTGGTTCACACCTACAGGTGTGATCCTAGCTACTCAGGAGGCTGAGATCTGAAGATCATGGGTTGAAGCCAGCCCAAGCAGAAAAGTCCATGAAAGTCTTATCTCCAAATAACTACCCAAAATCCAGAAGTAGAACTGTGGCTCACATGCTAGAATGCTTGCCCTGAGCAGAGTAATGTCCTGTCCTGTAAGAAAAAGACTTCTTACAGGCTTGTTCTTAGAGGTAAAATAAACATCCAAACTTCTATACATGAAACAAACAACACTATGTATATTGTTGAGATACATTTACACCTAATTTCTTCTAATTGGTACATTCATAAATTAATGATCTACAAAACAGTATACAGACACATTTATTCTTTCTTCTTTCTGCCTTCCTCTGGGTGAATAGCTATGTACATATGACCATATAAGATGAATCTAACCAAAATGAACTTCAAGACCTGTACACAAGAGGTTTTTCCTTGTTGCTCTCCATATGATTTCTTTTTTCTTTTGTGTTTCCCCCTTATTGTTTATTCCATTTTCATTGTATTCGATTTTGGTACACTGGGTATTGTATGTATATTTATCTGAACTAGGGAGGGAAGGGAACAACAAAATGGTGAGACAAAAGACAAAGGGTGAACCAATGCAACAGTGATACTCACAAGACAGTAGGTTGGAAATAATCTGTACAACTTGTGGGGGGGAGGGAGTTAGGGAGAATTAAAGAAGGAGAAATGAGGAAGTGGGTAACAAGTTAGACAAGAAATGTAATCACTACCTTACTTATGTAACTGTAAGCCCGCTGTACATCATCTTGACAATAGAATTAAAAATTTTTTTAAAAAGAAATTATCTGACTGAGGAAATATTTTGTAAGGTAAGTAAAAAGAGGGACAAAATCCAGATACCTCAGAATAGTTGCAGAGTTTAAGTAAATCTTAAGGTGTATATAAAAACCAGAACTTACAAATTTTTATGTGTATTATTAAGGTGGATAAAATTAAAATCTTTTTAATTTTATTGTTAAGATGCTGTACAGAGGGGTTACAGTTACATGAGTAAGGCAATGAGTACATTACTTGTCAATCATTGTTATCCCTTCCCTTCTTTGTTGTTGTCCCACTATCCCTTCCCTCCCTCACCTCCCACACTCCTACCCCCCTGTCCCCCCTCGCCACCCAAAGTTGTAAAGTTCATTTCCAGTATACTGTCCTGTGGGTATCTTTGTTGCAATGGGTCGTCCTGTGTCCTTGTTTCAGCGTTTTGTTATTCCCCTTCCCCTCCCCAGATTAGACAAATGAATATACAAGATGCAGGGTGTCAAAATCAAGTACAGTGACAACAGGGGATATGCCATAGAGGAAAGAATATACAAAGAAAACAACAAAAAAATCACATGGTACATTTAAAACAATAACAATAAAGACAGACCTCTTGTGTCCATATCTTAGGGTTCATTTCACTTAGCATCATCTTATATGGTCATTTGTACATGGTTTTTGAGATTTTTCAGCTCATCGGATAAGATTATCCTATATATATCATATATATATATATTATATATATACTAATTATTGCAAATAAAGAAAACCATGGGACCTAAATTTCTTTGGGACTGGGTAACTTCACTTAATATGATTTTTCCAAGTTTTTTCCATTTCCTAACAAATGGGGCAGTATCATTCTTTCTGATGGAAGCATAGAATTTTGTTGTATGTAAGTACCACATTATTTTAATCCACTCATCTACTGAGGGGCATCTGGGTTGGTTCCATATCTTAGCTATGGTGAGTAAATCTTTTTTTTAAGACTGGTGAGTAAATCTTATCTAAGGATTTTCTAATTTAATTTACTGGTGTAAAACTAAAACCTAATTATCTATTTCAAAACTCTTGGCTTAGATATATTGTTCCACTCTTAGTGACATTTATACCATGTCTTTGGGAACAAAGATTTGTTTTATCAAGACAATTGCTTGTCTTTTCTAATCACTTGGTCTGGATTTTGGCTTCAAGAAGCTGAACCTATTCAAGTTCATTTAAATAGCTGTTCATGTCAAAGTCTTTAAAATGACTATATTATAACTGTAAACAAACAGCTATTATTTCAGGTGATTGTAGTACATTCTATACCTCTCTGTGACTAGAAATGTGCAAGGCTGTATTCTAAACATAATCTAGATGTTATGCAAATAGTTACAGAATTATACAAAGAAGTTTAATACATAAAAAGTGACCAAAAACTATGCATTACATCTTAAACTTGAATATACAATATGATTAGTAAAAGTTTTTTTTTAATCTACAATTTGTAATCAGTGCTACTCAGCTTTAAAAGAAAACCTGCCATTTAGATAGCCCTGCTTTTTAAACTTGGCCAGCATCTATTTGTCTTGGTTAGATCAGTGTTACAGTACTAAGATACCTTACCTGCTCCTCAGGAAATAAGACCATAAGACTGTCTGTGGTCTCTAACATCATCCCTTAACCTTATAAAAGGTCTAAAGCTTTGACTTCATCCTACCACGCCTAAGATTCTAAATTTTTGTTTTCAAAACAAAAACTAAATCAATCTATAAAGAAATTCTCTGTAGCTGTAGTGCTTACTTATACTGTTTTTTGTGTGCTATATGAATTTAGATTTCAGAAGTATAGAAACTTTCAAAAATGTAGTTAGCAAAACACTTTGCCAAACTAATATCTTCCAAACTTGATTGTTAATGATATTAGAATGTTGTAAGCTTGTGTTACTTTGTTCCTAATTGTATAGTTAATGTCACCTTGTAAGCTAGAATAATTAGATATTCCCAAACACTCCAAGCAGTGCTACTCAAATAAATAAAAGACTAGGCATTTGTCTCACAGAAAGTACAGCTATAAATAAGTGCATTCTGCTTTACTTAAAAACAAGATTAAATGAGAATTTATATATATATATATATGTTAGCCATTATTAACAAGATATATATGAATTATACAATCATTTACACAAAAAGTTAAATACATCTAATAAAAGATAATAAAGAGATCGTGATGGTCCTTACACAAGGCAGTTAAGTCACAATGATAATGCTGCAATGTTGTACGCATAAATAACTAGACTCATTTTATAACACATGGTATTAGGAAGGCTTTGAAAACAAACACTCCTAGATAAAATTCCTTGGCAGGTCGCTTATTTTTCAAAACAATTAGGGTTGCATCCATGAATTTGCTTCTTTGATTTGCATTCTAAGAAGAAAACCTATTACTCTTGACTGCTTATAGCAGAACTAAGAACAACCAGATTCCACAAAAACTAGTGAATCATTTTCCCGTGAGCCACTGCAGCGTCTAACATTGTCCTCTCCAGTTAGGAGTCGCTCAGTGTTCAGCGAAGGATAGTGATGATGCCACCATGATGATCTGTAGTAAGCTACTGGTGACAACAAACATCTGTTCTTGAGAGCATGGGGCCTGTGCTAACTGATGGCTTTTCCAGACTTTGTCTTGTGTCTCAAACAGTATTGTATCTTAAGCATCCTCCATTTTGGTATAACTATAGCAGTGGTAACAGAAGACATGCATATGTTTTTTTTAATCCTGTGTGTAAAACCACTATGAGGGTTTGTACAGCCCACAAGGATGATAGGTACATGCTTCTTACTGCAAAGAGATAACCCAAGTTCTGTCTAACTTCAGGAAGCATCTACGTGACTTCAGTGATCCTTTGCAGTAGAAATGGAAGGAACAAGTTAGGGGTAGGAAAATGTAATGGAGACTACAAAAAAAATGTTTGGAGGTAGCCATACTGTGTTGCTGGCCAGTTTGATGTGTCACCTATATAGAAAATCCAACTGAGGGGCTGGGAAGATGGCTCAGTGGTAGAGCGCTTGCCTTGCATGCCTGAGGCCCTGGGTTCGATTCCTCAGCACCACATAAGCAAAAAAAGAAAGAAAATCCAACTGAATTTTTTTTCCATTTCTCTCTCACACCTATGCTGTGAAATTCAAGATTAATACTCTTTCAACCAAATTAGGCTATCATACCCACTTTTCTTTCTCTGACCACAGAAAGAAATAAACCTCTATGAAATAAGACTACAACATCAGAGGTGAGATCACCAGCAAACCTAGAGATAAGAAGACTCTAAAAAGCCACCATCGGGTCTTAGGTCAGGTACTTCATCATGAACATTGGAACCAAGATCCTGAGCATCCTCTTAAATCCAGACATTTCTCTCAGAAGGGGCTTTAGATGTGACTTTCTATCTTCCTTATTTGTCCTGGAAAATTAATTTTTTAAAAATTATTTTACTGAAAATTCTTTTCATTATTTGTAAGTCAGTAATGAGTCTAGGTATGAAAGTTTCAATTAACCTGTCTTTTCAAAGCACAATGAAGGGACAGACATAAGAGAAACATGACTATTCCAAAAGAGAGAAATAAGCAAGAAGAAAATATAGGCCCCTAAGAAGCCCAAAACACAACAGGGCAAATGACATGAAGCCTTAAAGCTCGAGAACAATCTCTGACTCCACATTTGGCTTTCTAGATACCCTGGGGTGTGGAATGAATCTCCAAGGTTTTGGAGGATTCTGCCTCCATGGCTTTGGTGAGCAGAGCCCAGACCATAGCTCTCATGGATTGCAATCAGAGGCCTGCAGCTGTCCCTGGGTGTCATTACCCATTTGTGGCTCTAAAATTATAGGTTATTATAGGCTATTAAAGGCTCCAATGCCTTTAATAGGTATTGCTATTGTGAGGCCTCTGGTTGGTGAGACATACTATCAAATCTAAGTGGAGGTAATCCAACCCCACCTACCTACTTCATTCTTTCATGGGGACACTGCCAAGATTTGTCGTTCTCATGCTCAAGGGCATTCTGAACCAATGTGGGGCAGCTAAGGAATATGCACCAAAAAAACGTGAGGAATGGAGACATGAACACAGCAAGTTTCAAGATCACATGGTACGTTGGGGGTTACCCACCCTTAAGGCCCTCTGACTCTCAAGGCTCAGACCCTAGACAGTGACAGACGTTGCACCCTCAAAGTCTCCACCTTGGCTCTAGGGTGGCTCTCCTCTAGGTGAACAGCACCTGGTTTTCTTCTATCTACAAAAATCTCCTTTGGGCTGGGAAGGTGGCTCAGTGGTAGAGTGCTTGCCTTGCATGCACGAGGCCCTGGGTTCGATTCCTCAGCACCACATAAGCACAAAATGCCAGAAGTGGTGCTGTGCTCAAATGGTAGGGCGCTAGCCTTGAGCAGCAAAAGCAGCTCAGGGACAGTGCTCAGGCCCTGAGTTCAAGCCCTACAACTGGCAAAAAAAAATCTCCTTATCAAAGATAAAATAATTTCTCTGCTAAACACCACTTTTTTACTCACGTGGCCAGTCTGCTGATTTTCTGAATCTTTATATGCTGCCTCCCTTTTCATTATAAAGTCCATCTTTAAGTCATTTTACTCTTCTCACATTTTATTGTTAGTAGTTTTGTAAAAAGCCATAAAATGCCCCTAATGATTTGCTTAACTCTATCTTCTGCCAAGCATCTTACTTCATCAGTCTTAAATTACAACCTCCACAAAAGTCCTAGGATATAGGCATAATTCAGCCAACTTATTTGCCACTTGATAACAAGGATGGACTTTCCTCCAATAAGACATTCATTATTTCTGTCTAAGATTTCATCAGCCTGGCCTTTCCTAACCATATTTCTAGCAGCATGCTAGTCACAACCACTTAGACAATCCCTAAAAGGATTAAGGCTTTCTCTATAGTTCTTCATCTTAATGCTCTGTTCATGAAAATGTAGGTTTTTTTACCATTCACTTCCAAACTATTCCAGTCTTTATCCATTACCCATTATCCAGGCTGCTTCCACAATTTTAGATATTTGGTTGTTGTTGCTTAGGTTTTATTCATAGTCATAAACTTAACTCTGCAATCCAGCTAGACTTGAAGGGAGTAAGGAAAACATGGAAACCAAAGAACTGCAATGAGAGCACAAGGATTACAGGATACTGCAAGCAGAAGGGGTGGAAGGGTGCTTCCCTAAGCCACAGAGGCATGATCTGTGGTTACCATCAACCATGTCAACTGTGTTAGAGTTGTCCCAAGTCAGTAAATGGTGACCTTCTGGCTGGTCTTGCCATTCCCAGACCAAAAGCATTGCAAGGCTACCATACTCTGTTTTATCTTCCCAAAGGTCATATGCTTGCTATCCAACCCATCAGTGTTGAAAGTGCAGATATAAAAAAATGGTACCATTTGTGTTTAGTCCAGCATATGTCATGGACAAGATGAATGAACCTGTCTGTGTCAGGAGGAGGTTCTCATCCTCACACTTCTCTCTGTAGGTGGAACTGGCCACCAGTGCTATAATGGCATGTGAAGTCACCACCCTGGCATGTGAATCCTGGGATAATTCTGTGAAAGTAAGAACCCTTATAACCAAATCCTTTCTCTCCAGTGATCAGAGCACGGAAGTTTTCTGCTGTCTGCAACTTTGTCTGGCAACAGCCCAAAGGAGACACATCCCAAGGGACTGCCCGTGGGTGGCAAAGTCAAAGATCACAATGAGGTTGACCATGGTTGACAGCTGGTAACCACAATCCACAGCGGCGTCGGCAAAACCAGTTTTAGGTATTTTTAACAGCAACGCTTTACTTCTTTGGTACCAATTTCTGTACTACTATAACAAAATTCTATAGGCTGGATAGTTTGTAAACAACAGAAATTTTTTTTTCCAAGTTTCGGAAGCTTGGAAGTCTAAGATTCAGCCCCTGGCCAAATGTTCAGCATGGGCTGCTCTTTCATTTCAAGATGGTACTTTAAATGCTAAGTCCTCATAGTAACGAAGGTAGAAGGCCAAAAAGGACTGAACTCCCTCAGTCCATCCTGTATAATAGAATTCATGCCTTCAATGCTTCCTAAAGAGCTCCTGCTCCCACACAGTTGCATTGTGGTGAAAGTTTTCAATGCATCAACCAGGGGCACATACTCATCCCTTAGCAAGTAGGAACATTCCCTTCCTAAGACATTGTTAGAATGTCTAAAAACAAGGACTTTCAGCTCTGGGCTACTGTTAAGAGAATTTACAAGCACTATCTCTAAGAATTGTGTTCTTTATGAAAAGCAGAGCATTCATTAAAGCATTTATTTCCTTTAAGATTTTCTAGATGTAATGAAGTTAAACTTTACAAAATAAAACCTAAGCTGGGCACCAGTGGCTCATACCTGTAATCCTAGCTACTCAGGAGGCTGAGACCTGAAGATCATGGTTCAAAGCCAGCCCAGGCAGGAAAGTCTGTGAGACTCTTATCTCCAATAAACCACTCAGAAAACCAGAAGTGGTGCTATGGCTCAAATGATAGAGCATAGCCTTGAGCTGAAGAGCTGAGGGAAAGCGCCCAAGTCCAGAGTTCAAGCCCCACGACCAACCAACCAGTAACATGTAGGAGATAAGCCACATCTAGGTAACTTTTGAGAAAATATTTGGAATATATGTTTTGTCTTTATATTAATTTTCTAAAAGTAAATATGATACAAAAGGAAAATGTTAACATTTGTTAAATATTTGGTGGTCATCTAAACATTATCATTATTATTTAAGTAATGTTCTAAATGCCTTGAAAACTATATATCAGCCATGGACATCACAAGAGTGGTAGGTGTAAAGAGATGCTGTAACATCTAGAATTTCCTAAGCATGGAAATCTAAAATTCCACCTGAGATGATCTTCTTGACAGAATTATGAAAGGGGGGTACATTGATCAAGATGCATTATTTTTACAAACTGACAAGTTGAACTGAGACCCTTTGTACAACTACCTAAGAATAATAACAAACTTATTCAAGCACTCTGGAAAGTAGTGTGGAGGTTCCTCAAAAGACTAAATATTGAGCTCCCCTATGACTCAGCAATCCCACTTTTAGACATTTACCCAAGTAACCACAAACAAGTCCATACTAAAGTTACTAGCACAACCATGTTTATTGCAGCATTATTTTCCATAATTAATATATGGAACCAACCCAAATGCCCCTCAATAGATGTATGGATCAAGAAAATGTGATACACACACACATGCACACACACACGTACGCACACAGAAAGAATAACATCACCCCATTTGTAATGAAACGTAAAGACTTTGAAAAAAATCATATTAATTGAAGTAAACCAGATCCAAAGAAATATAGATTCAAGGGCTTCCCTCATTTGTAATAATTAGTATATGTCTAGGACAGTCCTAGCAGATGAGCAGAAGAGCTTAATAGCTATGTACATATGACCATAGAAGAGGTTGCTAGGCAAAATGAACTCCAAAATATTGAAACAAGAGATTTTTCTTTTGTTGTTGTTTTTAATGTACTGTGTGATTTCTTGTTTCTTTTGTGTTTTCCCCTCTGTTTTATCCCCTTTTGTCACTGTATTTGATTTTTGTTCCCTAGGTATTGTATATATGTTTATCTAAATTAGGGAAGGAAAGAGGAACAACAAAATGGTGAGACAAAGGACAAAGGGCCTGACATTATAAAATACACAAATAGGTCCGTGTATGTTTCTGATAGGTCATTTATGACAGTGGGCTTCTCTCACAGCTACAGGTACCGGTCTGTTCTCACCTACTTATCTGTGGTTGTGGTTGTACCTGTGGTTATCCACACTCCTCCTTCTGAGCAGAGTTGTGATTTGAGCTGAAGAATGGTTTCCTAGTTTTCTCTGTGTTACCTTTCTGTCACTTTGTGTTTCTCACTGTCATGTCACTTCTTTTGTGATTTCTTATATTCTTCTTCATTTGCTTTCCTGGAATGTAACTCACCCTTTGCTTCTTCCTCTTCACACAGTTCAGAAAAAAGTGTCTAACCTGCCATCTTACCCCAGAAAAATAAAAATCTTGCATGGAAGGCAAACTACAGTACTCTTTAAACAGACAAGGCTTTCTTCTTGTCATCTTCAAGCAATAGCTCAAAGCTCAGGAAATCCTCACACACAAGAAATGAGTCTAGAAGATCATAAGTCTAAGGCCAGTCTGGTCTAAAAGACAAAAAATTAAATTTTAGAGACGAGGTGAGTCAAAAATAAAATAATGAAAAATAAACAACTAAATAATGAAAAATATATGGCACAAATATTTTGAAGAAGGGCACAATTCCTGTAGTAATTAAAACTTAAATGGCCCGTTAATTCTGTATGTGCTAAGTGACTTGGTGAGAGCTCCTATATTTATGTGGAACAAATTAGTTTTCCAAATATAAAGGTTACTTATTCCAATCACTGAAATTTTTACTTTTTCCAATTATCACAGCAATGCATGTGGAAAATAAGAAATAATAAAGTCCCATAATGGCAATGTTATAACACATTATGGGAAAGTGAAAAGAAGTCTCTTGGGAAAGTCAATAAATAAGAAGCTTAATGAAATGAATATTACTCTGTGTTACTATCTAAGCAATATTTTTTTAATTTGGAAATAGGAAAATTAGCTCTAAAGACAGTTTATTTTTCTAAGTATGATTTTACTCAACAATTGTCAAGCAATTAAATTTGCAGTGATACATGCTCATTCATTCAGTTTTTAAAGTTAAAGGAGCCCATAGTTACCTGCCCTGAACAGCATTCCAAATCAGAAGGACTGTGTGGAAGCAAAATATCCAAAGGCTTCCTGTTCCTGTTCCTGTTACCGCCTCACTTCTGAAGTTGATAGGTGGGTAGTTTGATAAATCTAGAGCTAAGTCTTCTATGAGTTACAAAGAAACTAACACCTTAAATAGGCAATCAATTGGGTTAGAAAATACTATCATTGTGATGCACCTACCTAAATTTTTTATGGATAAACTACAAAGGGCATCTCCTGAAAACATACAAAAATAGTGATAGATATATGAATCTCTTAGAGTATTAAGCAACACACAGTGCTCCTGTGGGATCTCCTCTCAAATGCACTTCAGCCCAGCCAAAACTCCATCTGAGCAAGTAATTGACTTCCTACTGTGTAAAAAAAAAAAAAAAAAAAAAGATCCAGCTTCCTTGTTAGAAAGTCAAAGAGTTCATGGATTAGAAGGATTAACATCATGAAAATGGCAATACTTCCAAAGACTGTCTACAAATTCAATGCAATGCCTATCAATATCCCAACCTCATTCTTCAAGGAGATAGAAGAGGCAATCCAAAAATTCATATGACACGATAAATAACCCCAAATAGCAAAAACAATCCTTAGCAGAAAGAACAGTGTTGGAGAAATATCAATACCAAACTTCAAACTCTACTACAAAGCCATAGTTATCAAAACAGCTTGGTACTGGCACAAGAACAGACCCGAGGACCAATGGAATAGAACTGAAGACCCAGAAATGAACCCAAAGACCTATAGCCACCTAATCTTCAATAAGGGAGCTAAAATAATAAAATGGAAGAAAGAAAGCCTCTTCAGTAAATGGTGCTGGCAAAATTGGTTAAACATCTATAGAAAACTAACACTAGATCCTCATATATCACCCTGCACCAGAACCAACTCCAAATGGATCAAAGACCTCAAGGACAAACAAACACTGTAAAAACATCACAGGAAGCAATAGGAGAAATTCTAGGGCTCCTTGGCACAGGCCAAAATTTTCTTAATAGAGACAAAGAAACACAACAAATCAAAGGAAGTTTGGACAAATGGGATTGCATGAAATTGCAGAGCTTCTGCATGGCAAAGGACATAGCTAGCAAGATCAATAGAAAGCCCACGGATTAGGAGATCTTCATTAGCCATACAACAGACAAGGGTCTCATATCTAAAATATGCTTAGAACTCAAAAATGTTAAATCCCCCAACAACAAATCCTCAAAGAAACAACTGCCTGATAAATAAGTGGGCTGAAGATTTAAAGAGAAACTTCTCTGAAAAGGAAAGAAGGATGGCCAATAGACACATGAAGAAATGCTCAACTTCTCTAGCCATAAAAGAAATGCAAATCAAAACAACATTGAGATTCCACCTCACCCCAGTTAGAATGGCTAGAAACAAGAACTCTAATAACAACTGATGCTGGAGGGAATGTGGCCAAAAGGGAACCCTACGGCATTGTTGGTGGGAGTGTAAACTTGTTCAACCACTTTGGAAAGCAGTATGGAGGTTCCTCAAAAGATTCCATATAGAGCTCCCCTATAACCCAGCAATCCCACTTTTAGGCATTTACCCAAATGATCACAAACAAGGCCATGGTAAAGCTACCAACACAACTATGTTTTTTGCAGCATTGTTTACCATAGCTAAGATATGGAACCAACCCAGATGCTCCTCAGTAGATGAATGGATCAAGAAAATGTGAGATATATATACATATATATGTTTTATATATATATATATATATATACATATATATAATGGCATTCTATGCCTCCATCAGAAAGAATGGCATCACCCCATTTGTTAGGAAATAGAAAAGCTTGGAAAAATACATTAAGTGAAGTAAGCCAGGCCCAAAGAAACATAGGTCCCATAGTTTACATTATCTGCAATAACTAGAATATTTCTAGACAAGCAGAAGAGGTCAAAAGCTATGTACTTATGACCATATAACCTGACACTAAGCAAAATGAACCCCAAGATAGGGACACAAGAGGTTTTAACTTTGTTGCTATTCTTTTTAATATATTTATAATGTACTATGTGATTTTTTTGTTTCTTTGTATGTTCTTCCCCCATGATACAACCCCTGTTGTCACTGTGCTTGATTCTGGTATCTTGCATCTTGTATATACATTTTTTCTAATTTGTGGAGAGGAAGGGAAATAACAAAGGCTATAATAAAGATAAAGGATGACCCATTGTAACAATGAGATGTATAAGAAAGTATGTTAAAAATGAATTTTACAACTTTGCAGGTGGAGGTGGAGGTGGGAGAGGGGAGGGAAGGGTTGGGGAGGTGGGGAGGAAAGGGATGGTAGGGGAAAAATAAAGGAGGGTGTAACAATGCTCCATAGGAAATGGAATCATTACTTTGCTCATGTAACTTTAACCCCTCTGTATGGTATCTTTGCAATAAAAATATATATTAAAAAGTAATAAATATAAGATATTAATGAAGAACTGAGATATTATTTGATAAAAATTATATGATAAAAAAAAGAAAGGCAAGGAGTTCAGTCCAGGCAGGGTAGCTCACATATGTAATCTTAGCTACCAGGAAAGTGGAGATTGGAGAATTGCCAGCCTGGGCATAAATGTGAGACTGTATCTCAAAATTAACCAGAGCAAAAATAGCTGGAGAGCAAGGCTCAAGTGTAGAGTACTGACCTAGCAAGTGCAAGATGCTGAGTTCAAACCCCAGAGCCACCAAAAAATATATCTTACACATATAAATGTATGTATGTGTATATATGTATATATATATAGAGAGAGAGAGAGAGACAGAGAAAGTTCACAGTCTTCTAAAGGAAATAAATAAAAATCCAGTTATAAATAAAATCCAGTGATTTCAAAGGCATGAAACTACTCTTAAGTGGTCTACTAGTACACAAACTAGATGATTTTATTTGAGAAATTGAAGGAAATCATGGATGTTAACTGACTGTTGCAAGGCCAGAGTCTCATCAAAACTAAGGGAGGTGGAGGATATTTTAATAGCCTCCAAGCATGTAAGTCATACCAGGCCTATTACTAAGAACTGCATTTATAAACCCTTTCACCAAGCTCCACCACAGCTGTCATGTAAGCAATAGCTTGTGTTCTGTCTCCATGTACTGCATGTAAACAACAACCCCACAACTTCCAACTTTGCACCAGGTTGTTGGCCCAGTGCCTACCACTGTTTATTTCAATCAAGCTCCCAATATCCAAGGTCCAGGATGTTTAACATGAGTTAAACATATATCCCTGGTCCAATCAGCCATAATAGAGAAAATAAAATCTTGATACATAGGACTTCCCCTTCTGGGGTTAGAAGAAGCCAGAATCCTCGAGATGTGTATAAGGATAGTTGCATCTCTATTACGGAAGCATCTATCTTTCAAGGTCCTACGTGGCCCAGTCTTCACACTTCTGTGCCCCTGGTACATCACATTTTTCAATGAGTAACACCTACAACCAGCTTTTGCACTGCCTTCCAAACCTAAGTAATAAAAGCCTCCATCGCAGACAAGGACAAGATGGCGGAGGAGAAGCTGGAAGCTGAACAAGCTCTCGCATAGAAAGCAGTTTTAGAGTTCCAGTGAAGCCAGAGAAACACACCAAGTGTGCCATCACAGGACAGAGAGTTAGACAAGTGAGAGAAAGCCAAGGCAAGAATACACATCTGAGCACCAGCCAGCCGCCGCCGGCG
>NW_012267265.1:12958289-13007081 GCF_000151885.1 Dipodomys ordii | reverse complement strand
CCATGCAATTGTAACCCCTCTGTACAGTATGTTCACAAATAAAATAAAATAAAATTTAAAAAAAAAAGCCTCCATCGCATGCCCATAAATCAGAATGCATGAGATCAAAGAAGGCTTGCTTTTAGATTCTTGTTAGTGATAAGAAATACTTACCTCATGCTCTGTAATTATCTCAACAGGAAAGCAAATATTGCAATACTCCCAAATCAGTCTTCTTTTGTTTTATTCGTTCTAGTTCTGCAATAGAATGAGGCTTCATTGTGACATTTGCACACATGAATATGATATATACCAATCACTTTCACAACTTTTTTCTCCTTTGCCCCCTTTACATTTCTTAAGACAATTTCAGCAGATGTCAGCAAACTGATCTTCCTTTTTTCTGCTCAAGGTTAAACTTTACCACTTGAGCCACAGCTCTCCTTCTAAACCAAAAGAAAAGGCAAGTGGCATTGCTGCAAGCAGAAGAAATTGTACACAGTTACTGTTACACAAGTGTAGGAAAACAACAAGTAGACATGCACAGGATGGACAGTAACTCCTTATATGCTTTGATTCTAAAATTCTGCTCAGTTCTTATCATTTTGAAATTCACAATCTTTCCAATACCAAAATATTCCTACCTCAGATCAAGCTAACGTTTACTTCCCTATCCCTCTTTTTTTTCCCCTATCCTTCTTGATTTATGCTATTCTTGACAGTTCTGAATGGAAGTGTTTTCTACTTTCTTTATTTTCACAGTTTCCTACATTTCCCTTGAGCCATTAGTGGAATGGACTGTAAGCTTCTTTCTTCTACAGTGCCAGTCCATCAGCTCCTTTCCATATTCATTGCAGCTCTACTCAGGGGTAACAATAAATACCTCATTACTTCAGTGATGCTAGGCATAATTAAGTACTTGATTACAAGGCTAGATAATAACTAGAATTTTTTTTAATTAACAGTTTGTCAGATCACCCTTGCCATCAAAAATATTTTGTTATAGCAATAAGAGCAATATAGTCTATTCTTCTTATATTTGAGGTATGAAACGTATTAGACTATTGGACCAAATAAAAGTACAACCATATAAAAGATTTTTGCTGAATAATGCGAATCATGGGGAATATCTGAAACCAAATAATATTCAGATACTCAGAAATGGGAAAGGGAATCACAGAAACAGTAAGACAAAGGATAAACTAATGCAACAATGATACTCACTAGACACTCTGTTGGAAATGAATTTTACAACTTGGGGGGCAGGGGTAAGCAGGAGTTAATGAAGGAAGGGGTAACAGTGTTCAACAATAAATGTACTCATTACCTTGCTTATGTAACTGTAATTCCCCTGTTCATCACTTTTTCAATAAATAAAAAATTGAATTAGGGGCTGGGAAAGTGGCTCAGTGGTAGAGCGCTTGCCTTGCGTACCTGAGGTCCTGGGTTCCATTCCTCAGCTCCACATAAGCAAAAAGAAAAAAGCTGGAAGTGGTGCTGTGGCTCAAGTGGTAGAGCACTAGCCTTGAGCTTGAAGAGTTGAGGGACAGCACCCAGGCCCAGAGTTCAGGCCCCACGACCAGACCCCCCCAAAAATGAATTAAAATTTAAAAAATATATAGCAACTAAGGAAATAAGTTACATTCATAAATCAAAGCAACATTTTATACATACAGCATCTCAAATAATCATGATTTACAGTAGAGCAGAATCCACTTATTCATAAATACCATACATAACTTTATTTTATACAAACACTATGCAGGAAATTTAATCACTAAAACTATATCCCTAAGCTGAGCACTGATGGCAACACCTTTAATCCTAGTTAATCAGAAGGCTGAGATTTGAGGATGGAAGTTCAAAGCCAGCCCAGGCAGGAAAGTCCAGGACACTCTTATCTCCAATGAATCACCAGAAAAAGGGAAGTGGAGTTATGGCTCAAAGTGGTAGAGCTCTAGCCTTGAGCCAAAAAGCTCAGGGACAGCACCTAGGCTCTGAGTTCAAGCCCCATGACCATCAGAAATAATAATAATAATATCCCTGGAGAACCTTACATAATCTAAATGAGAAGAGAATGTCTGATGAAGAAAAATGATCACTCATAACTTTTTGGGGTCCTGAATAGCTTTTATACACTTAACCAGATTGAAGCATTGTTGTTGGGGGAGGGGGTTTGGTCAGTCATGGGGCTTGAATTCTGGGCCTCAGCGCTGTCCCTCAGTTCTTCAGTTCAAGGCTAGCTCTCTATCACTTGAGTCACAGTGCTACTTCCGGTTTTCTGGTAGTTAATTGGAGATCAGAGTCTCATGGACCTTTTCTGTCCTGACTGGCTTTGAATCGTGATCATCAGATCTCAGCCTCCTGAATAGCTCAGATCTCAGCCTCCTGAATAGCTAGGATTACAGGCGTGAGCCACCAGTGCCCAGCCACATTATTCTTTTTTTAAAAATCCCTGATTGATTGATAGCTTAACTAAACTTAGAATTCCAGGTTAGAAAGGAGTTTCAATCAAAATTTTGAACATCCACGTCAGTTTTGTATTTATAAGAATACATGTGCAGGAGCTGGGAAGGTGGCTCAGTGGTAGAGCACTTGCCTTGCATGCCTGAGGCCCTGGGTTCGATTCCTCAGCACCACATAAGCAAAAAGAAAAGAATACATGTGTGATTTTACATTCAGGTTTTCTTCCTTTAGAAGTTTTTAAGAGTTTCTCTTAATTCCAAATGTTCTGAAATTTCAGGATGATATACAATAATGGATCACAATGCACATCCATATCCTTCAGGTCTGGCATAATTTTCAGATTCTCTTTCAGACTCTTTCAGTCTTTCTCTTTCTCTGTCTGTCGCTCTTCTCTCTCCCTCCTTCCTTCTTCCTCTCTCCTCCTTCCCTCTCTCTCCGTCTCCGTCTCCCTCTCTCTCTCTCTCTCTCTCTTTTACTTCTCCTCCTCCCAGTCTTCCTCTCCCCCACTGTCTATATGGAAAACCTCATAAATTTGCTTTTCTACTTCCTTTAGTTTTCTCTATTATATTTAATCTCTTTGGTGGTTTTACTCATCAAATTTTCACAAACATATCTTTCAAAGATTCTATTTTTAATTTTTAATTTCTAGTCTTACTGTATTTCCAAAAATTCTAGTGTGTTTATTCAATGTTCCTCTGTTATGGTGTTCTTTGTTTCATTTATGGAATATATTATCTTATCTACTTAAGAAAATTAATTATAATTTTCTTGTTTTCCTTTCTTCTTTTTTTTACTTCATGCTGGTATGAAGACTTGGACTCAGGGCCTTTTGCTCTTGCTTCACTTTTTTACTCACAGTTGGTATGCTACCATTTGAAACACACTTATACTTCCAGCTTCTTGCTGGTTAATTGGAGATAAGAGTCTTTTGGATTTGTCTACCCAAGCTGGTTTCCAATCTCAGCCTTCAAATCTCAGCCTCTTGAGCAGGTAGGGTTAAAGACATGAGCTACTGGTTCTGGCTGTTTTACTTTATTCTTTATAATGTTCTTAATTCCTATGTATTTGAGTTGGATTACACATGATAAGGAACATTCCAAATATTTATGAATCCATTATTATATCTGCTCACTCTAATAATCAGGCTCTCCCAAGGTATGAAAATAGCCCAGATGACCCTCAATGGACAAATGCATCAAGTAAACGTGGTATGTATACACAATGGAACTTTACTCATCAATTGTGTATATGTACACAATGGAACTTTACTCATCCATAAGAACTTTGCAAGTGATATTTCATCATTTGCAAAGAAATGGATGAACTAGAAATGTTAAGTGAAGTAAATCATGCCCAGAAAGAAAAAGGGTACATGTATCTCTCATATATGGAAGGCAGAAGTAATTTATAAATGTACAAATAAGCACATGCAGAATTGTACATAAGTGCACACAAATGTATTAATTAATTGCTGGGGAGAATTCAAACAATGTAATTCCTTAGAAAAAACTCACAGTTCAACAAAATGAATATCAGGAAACTGGCACTTAAAAGGTGTGAGATGGGAAAGTCAAAGAGTGGGAATGAAGAGAGGAAGGGAGGAAGAATGCATTCATAATATTTAATGCATATTCTATGAAATTAAGAAAATTAGGGGATGGGAAGGGTTGGAAGGGATGGAGGAGAACGATGAAGGATGACATCAGTCAAGATGAATTATACTTATAAACTTAGTTGTTGAATGGTAACTCCTTTGTACAACTACTCAAAGATAATAAAAAGTATAACAATAAAAAAGAAAATAAAAAGAGTGTCTGGATTTGACAGGGTTTAGTACACGTAAATTTATTTTGCAGTAAGTTATGCAAACATAGAAAGATTTTTGTACATAAGTATCACTGCTCAGAGGACTAAAATATTTATGAAAAAGCTATGATTTTCCTATTAATTGGGATATGGGTAAAGGTAAAAATCAATATTTTAGATGTATCTTATTTTTTATTGCCTACTTGATGTAAGTACATGATACAATTTAATCTATAAAATTAATTTTGTTTCACAACATATATTAATTTGACAATCCATTCTTATCTATTTCTAAAGTAAGTCTACTTATAATAGTCATTATCTATATTGTTATTTCTCTATAATATGTTAAACTTTTAACTAAAAAATAAATATACCATTACATTATTTAGAATCTGACAGAAATATTTAAACTTATCCTTAATTTTTGTACTTAAGCACAACAAAATATTTCAAAGATTAATTCGTATAGTAGTTCTACACTGTGTAGACAGATCTTTTCTAAGATAAATTTTAATTTCACAATCCTCTAGCTTCGGATTCAACACAGTTTGGGGTGATTACTGAAAATTACATTTTGGGCTGGGAAGGTGGCTCAGTGGTAGAGCGCTTGCCTTGCATGCATGAGGCCCTGGGTTCGATTCCTCAGCACCACATAAGCAAAAAAAAAAAAAAAATCCGGAAGTGGCGCTATGGCTCAAGTGGTAGAGCGCTGGCCTTGAGCTGAAGAGCTGAGGGACAGCACCCAGGCCCAGAATTCAGGGCCCATGACTGGACCCCCCCAAAAAAAAATTACATCTTACCCCTGCTAAAGTATATGAGCAAAACCATTTTAGATTAGTCCAGAAAATTACTATTTAGTGACCATACCCAATGACACAGGTAAACATTTTCCCAATATTGAGCTACAAATATTGTGAAGTAGGACGGGCACTGATGGCTCATGCCTATAATCCTAGCTACTGAGGAGACTGAGAGCTAAGGGTTAGGTTTCAAAGCCTGCCCAGGCAAGATTTTTATCTCCAATTAACCACCAGAAAACCAGCAGGGGAGCTGTGACTTAAAGGGGTAGAGTGCTATCCTTCAGCAGAAAAGCTCAGGGCTAGGACCCCGGCCCTGAGATCAAGCCCCAGGACTGACAAACAAAAATTGTAAAGTGTCATATGATAGTCATTGTTTTCTTATTAATTTTTGGAAAATTGTACGACAATAGGTAACTAGACAAAAATCTCCTTTCCGCTTCCAAATTTAATTATGTTGTGTTTTTACTCCTTTTTCTTCATCTTTTTTTTTGTCCTTGGAGCTTAAAGTTTATCTTTCATCTCTATATTGCCAATTTAAGGAGCTTCTGCTAAAGTGGTGGTGAATTCACATATGTTATCCATCCTATGTAATGGGAAGCTGCCTCACTTGTTCTTTAATCTCTTTTATATTCTGAACTATGATTTATTTTGCTACATCTTATTAGACTTTCATTAGACTTTGAAAACTGAAATGAAAAAAAATTTGATCGTATATGCTATCTCTTCCATTAATTATACTGTCACAAACCAAAATTATTCTGGTAAAACAGTTGCATTTCTTCTGATCTACTGACAGTCTGATATTAAGATTGAGCTATATTTCTAACAAAGTTTAACGTCCATTAGTCTTTCCAGAAAAGCCTTAGACAGACAGCGCAGTGAATTTAATGTCACATGTCAACTCATTTCATAGAACTGAAGATACTGTCCTTTTTCAAAATCTAGTTAAGAGAATGTCTAATCTCATCTTCTAGACTTATTCCTGACAGGAACCATCAGTACTTGGTAAAAACTAGATCAAATTAATGCTTCCTAGCATGCATTGGCAGTCAGGAAGATCATTCATTAGTGTGTAAAATATATCCCATATTACAAAGAGAAAGAGGTTACAGTAATACTTTCATTCTAACGTGTACTGCACCTAGGCCCAAGTTATAAGGCAAAATTCTATTCAGGACAGTGACTGATACTGAGTGGAGATACAGACAATCACAGGCACTTTGGCTCTATGTCCCGGGGATTAGCACTGCTAAAGACATATGGCTAAGTAGCAATTACAGTGTTTGGGGAACCAGTATGAGTTGATAACACCTGTAACCAAGAGCCTTATTATAACACTGAATTTGGGAATGAGAAGAGAGAAAGGAATGAGAATAACTGTAGATTTCTGTGTATTTCGAGGTAGATACTTAAGAGACCTTAGTTCCTTACTCCTCTCTGTCTCATTATGAGACTGTCAGCTGAGTGTTGTATACAGAAGAGGAAAAGCAGAGTGATTCGGTGGTATATGCTGTACCCCGGTCCTTCCTTGACTTCAATGCACATGGAAGACATCTGAGCCCCTGCTGAAATGTCAATTCTGATTCTGCAATTCTCACTGGTGACCCAACCTTTGCCATTCCAAGGATCCCAGGGACTGGTCCCCAGAACATACTTAAAGAGGAAAGCTTACACTCAACTGCTTATCTCTCTTGTCTCATTAAATTCAGAATGCACCCGCCCTTCCAGGCATCACACATAACAATAGCTTAAAAACTAAGTTCTTGATCATGGTTATGGAAATAGCATATTCATGAAGAAGAAAGTAATCTTAGTTCATATACCTGCCTCTTTGCATAAATACTATAAATATTTTTAGATTATTTTCTGTTGTTGTTTAAAGTACCTATATACCTAAAACAGATTGATGAAATAGTCATTGAGAACTATATGAAGAGGTTTGGGCAATACAGAAGGAAAGCATGGTCCTTTTTCTCTGAAGGTTTACAACTAATTTGGAAGAAAATATATTAGCTGTGCTATATAGAATCTCATTACAAGATCAATTGCCAAATGACTGCAATAGACAACATAGAATTTTAAAAACGAAATAAGAAAGTGGTAAATTATAACTGCAGAAATATGGAAAAGTTTGAAAAGATAGAAAGATCACTGTTGGCTCATGCCTGTAATCCTACTACTCAGAGGCTGAGACCTGGAAAATTGTGTTTTGAGGGGATAGAAAGATTCTATTTCCAATTAGCCAGTAAAATTCTGGACTTGAGCAGTGCCTCAAGTGATAGAGTACCAGCTGTGGGTTTTGCTCTTAGCAAAACCAAGAGGTCCTGAAAAAAATAAACTATAGATAATGGATAGATGGATGGATAATGGAGAGATAGATAGATGACAGACTGGGAGGCAGGTAGATAATAGGGAATCTTAGAATCTTTTCTCAAGAGGCACAAGAATTCTTATGTTGCACAGTAAAGTATAATTAAACTTAAATATATTTTTATTTTATTAGCATAGCCTGGGCTCTAATAGCCTCATTTATCTTGTATCACAGGTCTCAACATAGTTTATGTCCTAGTGGAAATAAGATTCTATAATATTCTGCTCAATTATTTTCTCATTTTGTATTAAATATCCCCCTTGGTAAAAGAAAACATGTTCATTTATCCCATGGGGTCTCTAAATTCAGTAGATAGTACCTTGCATTGCCCTTAAAATCAATCACATCCTAGAGTATTTCAAAATGAACTTTAGCACATAATGCAATGGTTATAAAATTTGCATATCAGATTTACAGGGGATTAGAGACCTCTCTTTGCTCCCATCAGCACTTCTATTCTAAATGAGATTGCATGTACCTGGTGGGAGCAAAGGTGAAGCACACTACAGGAGTGTCAGTGTTTCTGAGACCCTGAAACAACATTTTTTAGGCAGATCGTCCAAATGTATTTAGGTTTGCAATTGTGCTGTGGGACACAGCAAACAGGCAGTCTAGCCAGGTCAGTTGTCTTGCTGTTTCATAACCATAATATAGAGTCGTTTAAACTGTGGAAGGGAATATCTGAAGTCCATACTAATCAAAATACCTGATGCTCTAAATTCTACAGCATTGGGACTGGACCAGGACACACTGCAAAGGAATATCCGCACTAACTTTTCAGTTACAAACATTTGGCTTCCCGCTCTCTTTCTCTCTCAAAATGTCCTCTGCAAGAGATCTGATAGTAACAGGCTGTCTTTTGTGCCTTGGTGTTGTATCTCTGAGGCAGAAGTATGCAGAATGTGAAGCAGCTGCTGGAAAGTGTGGACCAGTAGATACTAGGAAATGCCATGTATTTGAAAAGTATCATCTGACCAGACCTGGTAGGAGAAGACTTTCCTACTAAAACAAGCACAGAGAGAGTTTATCTTAAAGATAAACTCCCAGTTTATGGCAGATTGTTTTTCTGATCAAACTACTGTTCCTTCCAGCTCAGGTTCAAATGTGCATCCTTACCTTAACTTCCCTGTCTTAATGGGTATTTAGCAGGTGGTATTTAGAAAAGTGATCTTAATGTTCATACCACTTAGGATTCTTTCATTTTCAGTTAATTCTGTTATTTCTCAGTCAGTGGAGGAACAGGCTTGTGTAGGATGCTCTATTCTTCATAAAGTAAAGCTTCACATTTTTTTTCTGCATCAAGAGAAGATAAGATACATTTTCATTAGCAATACAGAGTCATTTTCTTTCTTTTTTTGGGGGGGGGTCCGGTTATGGGGCCTGAATTCTGGGCCTGGGCTCTGTCCCTCAGCTCTTCAGCTCAAGGCTAGCGCTCTACCACTTGAGCCACAGCGCCATTTCCGGCTTTTTTCTTTTTGCTTATATGGTGCTGAAGAATTGAACCCAGGGCCTCAGGCAAGCGCTCTACCACTGAGCCACCTTCCCAGCCCCTACAGAGTCGTTTTCTAAGTGACACCATAGTCTTTAGAATTGTGACAAAAAGTTAAATTTGATCAATCCTTGAGGGCAGAGTTTTCTCTATTACCTCATCTCATATCTTGGGCTATTCACTTAGCCACTAAATATTTAATGTCTCTTCTCTGCAAATCATGAAAATAAAGGAAAATACTATAGTAACAATAGGAAAAGACTTCAATAATAAAAATAATTATTTTCATCAAGGGACAAAGGTTAACAAATGCAGCAGTAGTATTCACTGGACACTACATAAGTTTTATACAACTTGTGGGTGGCCATGGCAAGGAAAAACTGAGAGAGAGTGAAGGAAAGAGTGACATTGTCTAAAAAGAAATGTGCTCTTTACCTGACTTATATAACTGTCTATCACCTTTATGATAACAATAAAAAATTAAAACATTTTAAAATTTTCTAATATTGACAAGGTTGATATAAAAAGTTCATTTTAGTTTCTAGTATCAACAAAGGCTTTCCACAGACATCTTTGAAAACTTCATAATCTTTTCGTAAACCAGGCAAAGAATGCTTTATACAAGTCATATTTTTTATTTTCAAAATTAAGAGATATGAGCATACTTATAAATTAATACAGTAATTTGTATATATACAAAATATATTTTAAGTTAAAACCATGGAGAAATCATAGAAAGTAGATATATATTGTCTAGGGTCCCAGACATAGCCATCATTTTCTTTCATGTTACCATATTAGAGTTAATACAAAAATAGAATGCATATTATCAAAGTAAAGGTTTTCAAGAAGCAATAGCAAGGGAATGTAAATGATCACTTAAGGATATCTTCTGGAAAGCCCTGTGTTTTTGTTTTATTTTTATTTTTTATTTTTATTTTTGTTAGTCATGAGGCTTGAACTCAGGGCCGGGGCACTGTCTCTGAGCTTATTTGCGCAAGGCTAGTGATTTACCACTTTGAGACTCAGCTGTACTTCTGGTTTTCTGGTGGCTAAGTCTCATGAACTTTTCTGTCTGGGCTAACTTTGAATTTTGATCCTCAATCTCAGCCTCCTGAATAGTTAGATTATATACATGAGCCACTGCACTAGGCTGTGCATTTTTAAATAATTTAATTTTCTTTAAGTTACATTTTTATATAGGTAAAAGGAAACAAAATAGCAGATATATCCATGAGAAATCTGGAGATTTCTGAGTACTACAGGAAGTGACATTGTACTATATTTGGGATTGAGACTAAATGATGAGACTTTAGGTATTCTTGCCACAAAAGCAAAAGAGAAACAACAGGTAACTCTGAAATGGTGGGTATGTCAATTAACTTCACTATCTCTAATGACAGCATAAGGCATATATTAAATACATCCAATAAAATTAAATTTAAAAGATAAAATATCTTTTATTCTTTTTTAATTTATTTGTATTTTTACTGTTATTATAGAGTTGATATACAGAGGAATTATAGTTACATGAATCAGGCAATGAGTACAATTTTTTTTGAACTATGTTTCCCCTTCACTCACTCTCTCCCAGTTTTTCCCTTCTGACTCCACCCACAGGATATAGTTAATTTTCCACATAGTGTCTTGTGAGTACCACTATAGTATTTGTTCCCCACTTGTTCCACCTTTTCTGTGCCCCGCTTACCCTCCCAAATACATACTAACAAGAGAAAAAGAAAGCAACAAGAGCAAATGAAAAATATCTCATTTCCTTTTCTTAAAGTTTGTTTCATAAATTATTATTTTATATGATCATATGCACATAGCTATTAAGCTTTTGTCAACCACTCTTACCCATATCCTACTCCTGAGCATTTATCCAATAGAACACAAACAATGCCACATTGAAGCTACCAGCACAACCATATTCATTACAGCATTGCTTATGATAGCCAAGATATGAAACAACCCAAATGTCCCTCAGTGCATGAATGGATCAAGAAAACGTGATATATATACATACATATATATATGGATAAGTATAATTCCATTGTGTGTATGTGTGTGTATATATATGTATATATATATGTGTGTGTGTATATATGTGTATGTGTGTATAGATATATATACACACACATACACACAATGGAATTCTACTTATCCATCAGAAAGAACAATATTGTACCATCCATAAGGAAATAGAGAAACTTCTCTGAAGAGGAAATAAGAATGGCTAATAGACATATGAAGAAATGCTCAACTTCTCTAGCCATAAAAAAAATGCAAATCAAAACAACATTGAGATTCCACCTCACCCCAGTTAGAATGACTATAATCAAGAAATCTAATAACAACAGATGCTGGAGGGAATGTGGCCAAAAGGGAATGCTACTGCATTGTAGGTGGAAGTGTAAACTTGTTCAACCACTTTGGAAAGAAGTATGGAAGATCCTCAAAAGACTCCTCATAGAATTCCCCTATGATCCAGCAATCCCTTGGGCATTTACTCAAATGATCACAAACAAGACCATACTAAAGCTACCAGCACAGCTATGTTTATCACAGCATTGTTTTTTTCAAAGTGATCACACTTTAATAATTTTTTCTTTTTTTAAATTATCTTTAAGTAGCTGTACAAAGAAGTTCTCCAGTTTCTTCTGCCTATGATTGCCACCTTATTTCATTTTCTTTTTCTCCTTCTACTACACACAATATGTTTTTCCATTCAAGCTTATTCTAGACTTCCTTCTTCCTAGCCAGCTTTTAATGTTTTGTCAGCTGAACAGAATTCAGAAAAATAAAACTAAATAAAGTAAACTAGTTTATCTACCATGTCTGGTGGGGCTCCTTGGCTATTGGTGGAGTTATTGGTCACTTTGGGCTTAAAGATGCCTGATCTTTGTGTAAAAATAGAGCTTCTATAAGTTATAGATTTAGAGGGCAGAGAAAGCTGCTTACCTCCAGAACTGATTTTCCCTTCTCCCCCATATCAAAAGACATCCTGATAATCCTATGCAATAGTTCTGCTTTTCATAAGCACACTTGTGCTGACTTGGGTCAGGGGTGTCCAGTCCAAACGGACACATCCCAGCCCGTGTCATCACAAGTGTGTCATTGTCTAGTTTTAAAAAAACATGAAAAACAGGGAGAAACTATTTATTTACTTCACTGATGTTAATTCACAGAGGTATATTTTTTCCTATCATGGGAGTAGCTATGAGGTGATTGGAGTTTGGGGTCAGAGAGGTATCACAGCATTATTTACCAAAGCTAAGATATGGAACCAACCCAGATGCTCCTCAGTAGATGAATGGGTCAAGAAAATGTGATATAGATAGATAGATAGATAGATAGATAGATAGATAGATAGATAGATAGATAGATAGATAGGTAGGTAGATAGATAGATAGAGATACACAAAGGAGTTCTATGCCTCCATCAGAAAAAAATGACAGTGCCCCATTTGTTAGGAAATGGAAAGACTTGGAATAAATTATATTAATTATGCATAAATAAGGATACGCTTTATAGAATCTGAGATGTACAAGACACTATGTTGAAAAAGAAACTTTACAATTTAGGCGGGGGTGGGAGGAGTGTAGTTGTGGAGGTGGGGAGGGAAGGGATGGTAGGGGGAAAACAAAGGAGGATGCAACAATGCTCAATAGGAAATGTACTTATTACCTTGCCTATGTAACTATAACCCCTCTGTACAACATTTTTACAATAAAAAACATGCAAAAAAAGACTTGTGTATATATACCACATTTGGAAAAATTATATCAAGCAAAGTAAGCCAGAGCCAAAGAAACATAGGTTACATGGTTTCATTTGTGGTAACTAAAATGTAATTGTAAATCTACAAGTAGATACACTGAATCATATATATATATATATATATATATATATATATATATATACACACACACATATGGCATATATCACACACACACACACAGGGACATGCTAAACTATCCTTTATTCTTATAGTGAATCAACATACCAGTAAAATACATTTGCAACAATTATAATAGCATTCAAAAATAAATTTCATGAGCAATATTCTCAGACTCCAAAAGTAATTTGTGTACATTTTTTAAGAATTTGGCCAGCAAATTGGGAATGAGTGCCACCTGCCTGTAGTCATGTACAAGCCTTAACCTAAGAGCTCTACAATCTTTCACCACGGTGTGATCCAGTTCCTTCATCTGTAAATAGAGACATTGCATACCTCTCATACTTGTTGTGCAAATTAAATGATATGCAGAGTAGGACCCAGTTAAAAATGAGTCCCAACAATAAGTCATTATTTTGCTCATTATTTCACCTTTTACATCATCTGAGGGAGGGGTGGGGTGGTACAGACCTCGAGAGGAAAGGGGTAAAATAATGCAGCAGTGCCAGCCTAATTTTTAATATCAAGAAAACTCTGGAAAACTATAAACAATTGATTTTTTAAAAATAAGTCAGGTCAAAGGTTGTAATCCTAACTACTTTAGGAGACTGAGATCTAAGGATTATGGTTCAAAGTTAGCCTACATAGGAAAGTCTGAGATTTTTATCTCCAATATATTAAAAAGCCAGAAGTAGAGCTGTGACTTACGTGTTGTAAGACTATCTATATATAAGATATGCACCAAGGTAGAAAATAGAATTTCTTCAGAAAAGTACATTCAGGTCATAGTTTCAACAGCCACTAATCTGTTCCATGATTTTGCCTGAGTATCTCATAAATTTTCTCTTCCTAACTAGAAATTTCCATCACAAGCTTTGGCCATTATTTCCACACCTGAATTGCAGTGTTTTAATAACACGCTTCGAAATGTCAGGCCATTTTTGCCCTATTTCATGCTCTCTTGCTTTTGAACTATTATATCCTTGAAGAGTTTCCTTTCATGTACCTTTTTCTTCACTCCAAACTCTATGAGTTAGTCCTGTTCCCCTTTCATTCCCTTCTCAAGAATAAGTATTAATTTCATTTTCTTGTCTCCACAAGGAGCTATAGCGAAAAATCCTTGGGCAGCATGGCTCACTTTATTGATGCTTCCTTACCATGCTTGTCACACAAGGTTCAGGGACCAGGCAGAGTTCTAAGTAGAGTGGCTTTCCAGCTCTTTGACAGGCCTTAATAACCATGTATGCCAGAGAACAATTAGTATGCCTAGCTACTAAGCTGCTTCTACTTTCTGTGCCATCTCACCTGTCAATTTTGTTGTTCATTTTCCCTTAATAATAGTTATTTTCATGTGTTTTCCAGACATTGGTCTAATACTTTTGGACATGTTACTAATATTTTCTGCATGGATTCTAATATGACATATAGTAAATGAAATAACCACATTTTCTCTAGTATAAAAGCAAATAAAATAATTATGCCCCCACTGGGAAGGTGGTATAGTGGTAAAGTGCTTGCTTAGGATGCATGAGGCCTGGGTTTGATTCCTCAGCAGCACATAAACAGAAAAAAGCCAAAGTGGTGCTGTGGCTCAAGTAATAGAGCTCTCACCTTGAGCTGAAGAGCTGAGGGACAGCACCCAGGCCAAGCGTTCAAGCCCCACAATGGACAAAAGAAAGAATAATTATGCCCCCAAAAGTTCTTCTCATTAAATCAATGTACCCAAAGATTTTATTTCACTGGGAAACCATTTACTGTTCCTCTAAATAGTATTTGTCACAAAGGAAAAGAGCTGAGTGAAAGAGAGTGAATGGCAAGAATGATACAGAATACAGATACAGAATCTCCCTCTTAGGAAAGGAACCAAAGAATCTGCATTATTTATTGTAGTCTAGTAGTCAGTCCTACATGAAGAATATATTATGTGGATTTTTTTCTAGATGTATTCATGTGATTTCAAAGCATCCATATAGTACATACAGTGTTCTAGAAACCACAAAGGCCACTAGTCTGGATAAAGTAGAAACAAGTCAGCAAAAGGCCAAAACAAATAGCCTATCTCCCTCCTTTCTTTCATATGTTTGTCTTTTCTTCTTATCCTCCACCCCCAATTCTATCTAAGAAAATGCTTACAAAGGCAAATCTTTTTATAATAAGATGCACTTTTGTCATTCTGGTGAACTTTCTCTTAGGGCTTGTCTTTATGCATTTCATAACCCCAGCATGTAGCAAAATACTTGCACAGTCAGCACTCAAAGATGAATAAAGAAATACATTCATTACTTATGTAACTGTAACCCCTCTGTACATCACTTTTACAATAAAATGAATAAATAAATAAATACAATGTAAGCATACTTACTATAGTCTAAATGTTTATGTTACTCAAAATTCTTATGTTAAAATTCTCTTAAGGTGATATTGGTATTAGGAGTTGGGCCTTTTGGGGAGCAAAAGGAATAAGTTACTACAAGCCTAAAACAGAGCTTGTTAATGCTTTCCATACAGCTAGATGTGTCATCTGTGAATGAGGAAACAGACCTTGCCAGATTCCAAACATCCTGATCTTTGAGAAAGAAATTTCCATTTGTTATTAACTCTGCGCTTTATAGAATCTGATTCTAGCAATCCCAATGGACTCAGGTGCTGCTGTAGCCCACTTTTGAATCAGGCTTTACCTTTGACATCTCACTGCCGAGTTATTGTTAATCATCCCTAATGAATGCAATAAAATCATTTTATATGCCTTTTATTTCTCTTCTCACAGTTAAGTATCCTATTTTAGGCATTAAGATCTCTCCCACTTGGGCAACCTGGAGAGAAAAAGAAGCTGAATTCAGTAAGAATTACACATGGCTTGGAATGCTGACTCTGCAGCCGGCCTGTCTGGATTCTTAGCCTTAATCTACTTCTTGCTTCCCAGATGTTGGCTTTATGCAGTCTAATTAATTACCCTATATCTCATCAGTCCATCTGCTAGAGCTACGAACTACTTTGTCAAGCTTTATGAGTTTTAAATGATAAAATACTTATCATTTCAGAACATCCCTCACAAATGGTAAGAAATATAGAAATGTTTGTTTTTAAAACATTTTCCTCTGAGTTACTACAATCATTTCTTCTGTGTAAAAGAACTTATTGAATAATTGTTATAAAAAATAAGATGGTAGGGGCTGGGAAGTTGATTCAGTGGTAGAGTGCTTATCGCATGTATGAGGCCCAGGGGTTCCATTCCTCAGCATCACATAAGCAGAAAAGGCCAGAAGTGGTGCTGTGGCTCAAGTGGTAGAGCGCTAGCCCTGAGCACCAAGAGGCTCAAAGACAGTGCCCAGGCCCTGAGTTCAAGCCCCACAATCAAAAAAAAAAAATAGAAAATAAGCTGAGACTGGAAATGTAGCTCAGCAGTGGACCACTTACCTGGCATATGTAAAGGCTTTGTGTTCTGTTTTGAGCCCTGCAAAAAAAAATGAGAAACAAAACATTTAATGGAAGAAACCAGCTAAAGATATGAACACTTTACAAAATAAAGTATTTTTATTTTACTTCATATATAAGTAGCACATGAAGCCTTCATATACACATGCATTGTGAAACTACTAGATCAAATTAGTTGACATAGACATCATCTATAATAATATAAATAATATAATACAAATAAATATAAATACAATGTATATATATAAGGCAAATAAATACTATAAGAAAAATAGGTATATTATCAAATACATTAAAATTTTAAAGGCATAAAGTGACCAATAAAGATTTCCATGTTGGATTTTTTTAATGTTCATCTATATATTCTTTATCTGACACATAATGATTAACATATAGAACATACATAATAAAAAAATATTTTAGCAATAAAGATATTCCAGATAATCATTCAAATGGAAATGTGTGTAGCTATATAGATACCAAACAAAATTAGACTTTAAGAGAAAGAATTTTCAAGATTCAATAGAAATGGTAATTATTTTTATTTAAAAGGAATATCTGGCATTTCTAGTGTGTCCTTCTAATAACATGGTTTTAGTGGTATTTGCCCACCATTCACCAGGCTAAGGCCTGCATGTGACTCTATTGCCCATCTTCCCTTAGTTGGGGAAGGTCACTATACTACAACTCACAAGTAGATGTGAGTAAATAGTTTTGTTCTTCATTTCCATGTCCAGAAAATACTCCTTTACTGATAATAATTTACTTAGTAATCCACACTTATTCAATGCTTAGCCAAAAGTTTATTCTTATTATTAAAGGTATTCCAATATTGAGACAAAATACCCACACAGTATGAAGACTGTAGGTAGACAAATATATAAATAAATTATTGTATAATAACAATTGCTGTAATGTATTAGAAATATGTATATGGTTCTTTAGGTACCCAGAGAAAGAAGTGCTAAGATGGGCTGGGAAGGAACATGGCTTCATATCATGGAAGACCTGACACTTCACTAATTAATGAAAGCACTCAGGGAAGAGGACCTC
This sequence comes from Dipodomys ordii, assembly GCF_000151885.1. Classification (NCBI taxonomy): domain Eukaryota; kingdom Metazoa; phylum Chordata; class Mammalia; order Rodentia; family Heteromyidae; genus Dipodomys; species Dipodomys ordii. The sequence goes on along the minus strand of NW_012267265.1, from coordinate 12,989,781 downwards.
CCCTCAGGCAGTGGCAAAGGGAAAGCCATAAAGGGACTATTCCAGCAGAAATTGCCTCTACATTCTTACGCAGGTACCATTGTAAGGATTTAATCAACCATGGATGAAACGTATTTGGGGGACAGAATGGATATTACCTACTAAATATGAACAGGTTATTTTCCAAAGTACAAAACAGAACAAATAATTGCATGAACAATTAATACATGCATCATATTAGATGTCATAGGCATCTAGATATGATTTAAGGGACAAAGGAGGATTATGTAGGTTCGCTGCAAGTAGAGCAGCATTTTATAGAAAGGACTTGCTTATCCAAGGTATCCACTATTAGTCCTGGAACCAAGGTCCTATGCATGCTACAAGAAGACTTTTGACAAATGGAAATGAGTAACTTAAGAAAAAAAAAAAGAAGGTGGAAGTTGGGTTACACATGGCTAGCTTGTAGTGGCAGTATCTAGAAAGGAGATTAGAAGGGTAAGCTATGAAATTGTTATTTTTGAATCTGCGAGTGTGCTAATGAGGGTCATCTGTGTATACATGGTTGCTGAAGGAGTAGGGTTGCATAGATTGCCTGAACAAATCTAAAGTTAATAATAAAATGCTAAGATTGACCTAGATTTAACCCAGATGCACATACTGACCTCGAGAAGGACTAAGAACTAAGGGTCTACAAAGAGAGACCAAAGTTCAAATGATTTGTAAAAAATACTTTTTTTGGTAAACTAATGAGCCATCTAGGATGAAGAGGCATTTCTTCAATTTTGCTTCCATAATCTCTAAAGGCATGTTAGTCCTTTTCATAAAACAATCTTGGCTAAGGAAAAAGAAGCAAGAAAATTCGCTTTGCATTTTAATTGTTTTTATGTAAGATCCAGTAGAGCAGAAATGCCTACTATATGCAGAATATTGAACTGCATTTGGTCTCACTTACTTGGCAACATTTTTTATTATTAATAAGTTTTTTATTGTGAAAATACTGTCCAGAGGGGTTACAATTACATGGGCAAGGTAATGAGTACATTTCTTATCAAGCATTGTTGCCTCGGCCTTTGTTTCCCCTTACCATCCCTGCCCTACAATTTCTCCACCACCATCACCCCTGCCCCCTCCAAAGTTGTAAAGTTAGTTTTTTGACATAGCATCTTGTACCTTTCATTGTTGCAATGGATCCACCTGTATCCCTATTTAAACAATTTGCTTTTCCCTTTTCCCTCCACAAATTATACCAACATCAAATACAGTGAAAACAGGGGTTATAACGTGGGGTAGGGACATACAAAGCAACAAAAAAAGCACCTTATAAATATGTTAGAACCAATAGCAAGAGAGAAAAACCATTTGAGTCCTTATCTTCGGGTTCATTTTGCCTAACATCAACTTATCTGACCTTTTCTGCTTGTCTCAGACATATACTAGATATTGCAAATAAGGGAAACCATGGGACCTATGTTTTTTTGGGCCCAGCTTACTTCACTTAATATAATTTTTTCCAAGTCTTTCCATTCCCTAACAAATGGGGCAATGTCATTCTTTCTGATGGAGGTGTAAGATTCCATTGTGTATATATACCACATTTTCTTGATCCATTTGTCTACTGAGAGGCATCTGGCTTGGTTCCATATCTAAGTGGGCTAAAGACTTACAGAGAAACTTCTGTGAAGAGGAAAGAAGGATAGCCAATAGACACATGAATAAATGCTCAACCTCTCTAGCCATAAAAGAAATGCAAATCAAAACAACATTGAGATACCACCTCACCCCAGTTAGAATGGCTATAATCAAGAAATCTAATAACAACAGATGCTGGAGGGGATATGGACAGAAGGGAACCCTACTGCATTGTAAACTTGTTCAACCACATCTGAAAGTAGTATGGAGGTTCCTCAAAAGACTCCACATAGAGCTCTCCTATGACCTATCAATCCCACTTTTTGGCATTTACCTGAATGATCACAAACAAGACCATACTTGGCAACATTTTTATTGTCAAGGTGATGTAGAAAGGGGCTATGCTTACATAAGAAAGGTAATAAGAATGATGTATACCATGCCCTAAAGAAACTATCAACGAAGAATACTATACCCAGCTAACCTCTCCTTCATAATGGAAGGTCAAATAAAAACCTTCCATAGCAAAGAAAAACTGAAACAATATATCTCCACCAAACCAGCCCTACAAAAGATGCATAAAGATGTCCTACACCTAGAAAACCAACAAGACCACAATGAAGGCCAAGAAACCACACCCAAACTGAGAATTCAAGAATCTCTTCAATCTAGTATTAGAATGCCTAGCTACAGCAATAAGACAAGATGCAAACATAAAGGGGATCCAAATAGGGAAAGCTGAAGTAAAACTCTCCCTCTTTGCAGATGACACGATCTTGTATTTAAAGAATCCCATAGACTCCACTCCCAAATTACTCAAGCTGATTCTAAACTTTGGTAAAGGTTAGAAAAAAGTCAATGGCTTTTCTGTATACCAACAATGAGACGAGTGCAGCTAAAATCAGAAAAGCAAGTCCTTTTGTAATAGCCCCACAAAAAATTAAATACCTAGGAATAAACTAAAGAAGTGAAGGACCTCCATGATGAAAACTTTAAAAGCCTGAAAAAGGAAATAAAAATAGAACTTAGGAAGTGGAAAAACCTCCCATGCTCCTGAATTTCAACATCATGAAAATGGCAATACTTCCAAAGGCTATCTACATATCCAATGTGATACCTAATAATATTCTAATCTCATTCTTCAATGAAATAGAAGAAGCAATCCAAAAATTCATATGAAACAATAAAAGACCCAGGATAGCAAAAACGATCCTCAACAGAAAGAATAGTGCTGGAAGAATATCAATACCAAATTTCAAACTCTGCTACAAAAGCCATAGTAATCAAAACAGCTAGGTACTGGCACAAGAACAGACCTCAGGACCAATGGAATACAACTGAAGACCAAGAAATGAACCACAGACCTATAGCCACCTAATCTTCCATAAGGGAACTAAAACAATAGAATGGAAGAAAGACAGCCTCTTCAGTAAATGGTGCTGGCAAAATTAGTTAAATAGCTGTAGAAAACTAAAGCTAGATCCTTATGTATCACCCTGCACCAGAATCAACTCCAAATGGATCAAAGGCCTCAGAATCAAAGCAGACACCATGAAAACATTCCAGGAAGGAAAAGGAGAAACCCTAGGTTTGACTTACTTCACTTAATAGGATTTTTTTCCAAGTTTTTCCATTTCCTTACAAATGGAGCAGTATCATTCTTTCTGATGGAAGTTTAGAATACCATTGTGTGTGTGTAATATGTGTGTGTGTGTGTGTGTGTGTGTGTGTATCGCAAGCAGAAAAGGTCAAAAGCCATGTATATATGATGATATAAGATGATGCTAAGTGAAATGAAACCGAAGATAGGGACACAAATGGTTTTATCTTTTGGAGGGTTATTTTTAATGTATTTATAATGTTCTATGTGATTTTTTTCATTTCTTTTATATGTTCTTCCCCCATGGTATAACCCCTTTTTTCACTATATTTGATTCTGGTACCCTGAATCTTGTATATACATTTTTCTAATTTGAGGAAGGGAAAGGAAATAACAAAATGCTGAAATAAGGAAACAGGTTGACCATTGTAACAATGAGAGGTACAAGACACTATGTTGAAAATGAACTTTACAACTTCAGGGTGGTGGGTAGGGAGGAGTTGGGGAGGTGGAGAGGGAGGGGATGGTAGGGGAAAACAAAGGAGGGGGGTAACAATGCTCGATAGGAAATGTACTCATAACCTTTCTCATATAACTGTAATCCCTCTGTACTGTATCTTTACAATAAAAAATACATACAAAAAAGCAAAAATAGAGGCATATTATAGATATGTGTGGCAAATTGCATATGCTTCTATTTACACTTACGTTCCCATCTACTTTTTATTAATTTCTGTTGTTGTTGTTGTTTTTGGTCAGTTGTGGGGCTTGAACTCTGGACCTGGGCGTTGTCCCTCAGCAATTCAGTTCAAGTCTAGTGCTCTACCACTTGAGCCACAACACCACTTCCAGTTTTCAGGTGGTTAATTGGAGATAAGTGTTTCACAAACTTTCCTGTCTGGGTGACTTTGAATCGTGATCCTTAGTCTTCTGAGCAGCTAGGATTACAGGTGTGAGCCAAGAGATCTTGGCTTTTTTTTTCTTTTTCTTTTTCTTTTTAATTTAATTTTGTTTTGTTGTAAAGGTGATGTACAGAGGGGTTACAATTACATAAATAAGGTAATGAGTACATTTCTTAAAGAACATTGTTACCCACTCTCTCCTTCTTCCACTTTCCCTCCCCGCCAACTCCTCCCCCCACCAAGTTGTAAAGTTCATTTCCAACCTAGTGTCTTCTTGGTATTGCTGTTGCATTGTTTCACCCTTTGTCCTTGTTTCACCATTTTGTTATTCACCTTTCCTTCCCCAAATGAGCTAATTGTATATATAAAACACACAGTACCAGAATCAAAAACAGTGACTACAGGGGATAAACCAAAAGGAAAAAGAAAAAGAAAGAAAGAACTTCATGCAATATATTAAAAACAACAACCTCAACAATAACAAAGATCCTCATTTCTGTATCTTGGAGGTCATTTCAATTAGTATCATTTTATATGGTCATATGTATATAGGTATTGAGCTATTGTGATCCTCTGCTAGGACTATCCTACACATATACAAATTATTACAGATAAGGGAAACCATGGAGCCTATGTTTCTTTGGGTCTGGCTTACATCACTTAATATGATTTTTTGTTTGTTTTTAAGCTAACTCTGCCAAGATCTATTAAAGAAAATTTGTGCACTCCTTACTTTTCTCCAATTTGTTCTGGCAAGTTTCTAATGATATCAGAATCACTGAATCAATGATAGCTAGTATCCATACTCTGTAGTATTTTCCACATGCTGTGCCTAGTTCAATATTATTGCCACTGTAGTGATAAACACCAGTTTTTGCAAAGTAGCATAGTATTCTATTTCAGATTCCCTCATGGCTGGGAAGTTGTTGGCAAGGATGACTTTTCCCTGTCTGATCATCTTCAGAGTCTGCTTGAACCCCAGCATATACTCTCCACTTTTTGTAACAAGTTGAAGTCTAGAGTTGATCGACTCCAGAGACTTTTTCTTCTTCTTGGTGACCACCATTTTCCTGTCTTAGGTGTAGGAGGGCTCCCAACTGAAAGCAACTGACAAGATGGCTGAGTGGAAAGAAAGGGAACATCCCTTAATATGATTTTTTTCCAAGTCTTTTCATTTCTTTATGAATGGAGTGATGCCATTCTTTCTTATGGAAGCATAGAATATATATATATATATATATATATATACCACATTTTCTTGATTTATTCATCTACGGAAGGACATCTGGGTTGGTTCCATATCTTAGCTATGATAAATAATGCTGCAATGAACATAGTTGTGATGGTAGCTTTAGTATGTCATTGTCTTGAGATATTTGTAAATACCTAGAAGTGGGATTGCTGGGTCATAAGAAAGCTCTATGTGTAGTTTTTTGAGGAATCTCCATACTACTTTCCAGAGTGGTTGAACCTGTTTCCATTCCCACAATGTAGTAGCTTTCTCTTTTGGTCACATCCCCACCAGTATCTGTTATTAAATTTCTTGATAATGTCCATTCTAAATGGGGTGAGGTGGGATCTCAATATGGTTTTGATTTGCATTTCTTTTATGGCCAGAAATGTTGAACATTTTTTCATTAGTCTATTGGCCATTCTTATTTCCTCTCCAGAGAAGTCTCTTTTTAATTCACACACACACACACACACACACACACACACACACACACAAATCAATCATTAATCATTAATGCTGCATACACAGAAGCTTTATTTTTAAGAATTTCAATTCAGAAACAGTTCAGATAGTGGTGAAAATTCTGCAGTGGCTTAAACCCAAGCTTTTTTTTAGTCTCTATAGAAGGCAAAAAATAATTTATGTAGAAGGCAAAAAAAAACCCTACAATTATTGGAGTCCATGAGTCTACAGTTGATCAATCAAATCTGTACTTACTGACTAATCTGCATCAACAGCCTGCCAGATATCTAGGAACTCTGAGAATGCTTTCTCTCTCGACAAATGCCTCCATATAACATGATTTCACAGGCTCATGAGCCAGCAAGCCTGGTTCCTTGGAAAGCCTTACTTGGGGACACAATTTAAGAATCAAAGTTCTGTTTTTAAAACTTCCCTGTACTGGACTTTCTCATTTTCCTTTCCAGATTCGCCATTCTATTCCTTTAGAAGTTGGTCTCTGTGGATTTCTTGATTCCCTTGTCCTTAAATTTCTGATCAAGATTCCCCAATGAGGAGCAACATCAGAAAATACACACAAGGTACTGATTTCCCAGGTGAAGAGAAATCATGGAGATGGGGCCTAGAGAATGGAAAAAATTGAAAGCAATCTGGGCATCAGTGGCGCAAACCTGTAACACTTGCTACTCAGGAGGCTAAGATCTGAGGACCATGGTTCAAAGACAGTCTGGGGAAGGAAAGTTCTTGATGCTCTGATCTCCAATTAATCACCAAAATGCCAGAAGTAGAGCTGTGGCTCAAGTGGTTCAGAGCAGCCTTGATCAAAAGAGATCAGAGACAGCACATAAGTGCAGAGTTCAAGCCCCAGGACTGGAACACACAACATACAAAAATATAAGCAACATACACACACACACACACACTACACCACACAATCACCAGCCTGCAGCCTCAACTTTGCACCTACTCCATGCTCCTCTATGGATCCATACCATAAAAATACAAAACAAGGAAAGAAAAGTCAAAATGCATACTCCTTGCTAATCAACATACACACACACACACACACACACACACACACACACATATACACACACACCACCACCACCACACCATCACCAGCCTACAGCCTCAACTTTGACCCTCTCCATGCTCCTTTTATCAATCCAAACCACCTTGTAGGAGGCCTCTATTCCTTATGAGGAATATATAATTTTCTACTGTAGAAGGTCCTGAACCTAGTCTATTTCTTGTTAAAGAGCCTGATTCCTTTCCCTGGGCCTTCACTAGAAATTCTCTTTGCTAAATTCTCTTTTCCTCACTGAGCATCTGAACTCTGCTCTGCTGAGATATTAACCACAGAACCTCTATGAAGAGAGAAAGAACAGAGGTGGGGGCCAGGAACGGGCGCGCCTCCACACCAGACGCTGTGGCCACTCAGTGTCCACGACCCCACGCGCAGGGAGTACTCCGTGTTCCGGCCCCGCACCATAGAGCAGGCGGTGGAGGAAATCCGTGCGGTGCTCCAGCCGGTGGAGGACGGAGAGATTCAGGGAGTGTGGCTGCTGACCGAAGTGGACCACTGGAACAACGAGAAGGAAAGGCCAGTGCTGATCATCGACCAGTCACTGCTCATCTGTAAACACGACCTCATCGTCCTTTAGTGTCAGCAGGTGGTCAGGGTGGCGCTCGGGGGCGGTGGACACCATCTCCTACGGGGAATCCCAGTTTCCTTTCAAGTCACTCAACCAGCCAGAAGGCTTTGGGGTTCACATTCAGTGGGATAAGCAGAGCCCCCTTTCTTTCATCAGCAGGTGGAACCCCTGGTTCCCAGCGTGACCTACGCCACTTTCATAGGGCACGCGATGGCAGGGGTGGACATGAGGGCGGCGTTTCTGTGCTAACTGGAAAGCTTCAAGGCTTTGTTAATCCAAGCTGTCAAAAGAAAAAAGGCCCAGAAAGTCTTTTGCCAGGACAAGGTAACAGCGTGCAGGTCCTGGAGCGCCCACTCTTCATTGAGACCTCCTTGGGGCTGATGTTCTTCATCAACAACGAGGCCAAACTGGGTTACTCCAGGACCAGGGGGAAAAATAGGCTTCTGAGCGTCAGCATGGTGGGCGCACCCCAGGCTGGTGGGGTGCAGGGGTGGGGCTGCAGGGGTGTAGGGATCTGAGCACAGTTAGAACAGTCAAGTAGATTCTAAGTATTTAGTCAGATGTTGGATGCCAGCAGATGCAACACTGGGCGTAGAATTTGGTAGCTGAGATCCAATCCACTTTTTAAGCTCAATACTAAAGTAGCCCAGAGACAGGCCACAAGCACAAGGCAGCCAGGGCTGCTTAGCTCCTAGTGAACAGTAGCTCTTGTAAATACGTTCAGCTCAAAGTCATCCTCTTTCTAGAATCAATCCAAATTGTGTTAATAATTGGCATCTTGCCCCGGCATAAAAAGGTTAGTCCTTAACACAAGTTATAACTCGAGGGAGTCGCCATTGATCATTATTTGCACACAATTTTGACAGCTAGATGCATCCTAAATTTGTGTTCTATCCATGTTTAAAGGGGGCTGGGGAGTTTGCTTATTAAAGATGCACTTTCATAAAAGGCAGGAAAGGAAAGAAGGAAGGAAGGAGTGAAATCATGTTGAGCTAATTTTCCCACTAAATCCTAATCACTTGTTAATAAACGGAAATGTTCCTTGATAAGCCACTCTTTAGCAAGAATTCAAACTTCTGACTCCAAAAGAGTGAGCCACCAAGGAGACATGTAATAAATAAGCAAGTAAAATGGATTTGGTGATAACCACTGAAGAACAGCTGTAGACCCAAAAGGACAACAGTACAGGAAAGAGACTTCAGAAAAGAGGAAAGCTGAGAACCATCTATTTGAGTCCTAAAGGATATTAAAAAAAAATCAATTAATCTATCAGTTTGCAACTTTGCCAGGACCAATTTTACTTGCCCCTTGGTTCCCATTAGTATTTTTACTCAGTATCTAGTGACTTCATAGAAGAAAATCTATTGTTATCTTCTTTAAACTCCACTTTTGGGGGTGGAGGTGGCTGCTGAACTGGGATATTGAACTCAGCATCTTGCCCTTGCCAGGCAGTTGCTCTACAACTTGAGCCACACTTAACAGCCTCTATATCTATTGATTATTTGGGTGGCGGGGGCGGGGAGGTGATCCTGAGGCTTGAACTCAGGGCCTGGGTGCTGTCCCTGAGCTCCTTTCATTCAAGGCTAGCACTCTACCGCTTGAGCCACAACCGCCACTTCCGGCTTTTTCTGTGATTAATTGGAGATAAGAGTTTCACAGACGCCGGGCGCTGGTGGCTCACGCCTGTAATCCTAGCTACTCAGGAGGCTGAGATCTGAGGATCGTGGTTCAAAGCCAGCCCGGGCAGGAGAGACCGTGAGACTCCTATCTCCAATAAACCACCAGAAAACCGGAAGTGGCTCTGTAGCTCAAGTGGTAGAGCGCTCGCCTTGAGCTGAAGAGCTGAGGGACAGCGCCCAGGCCCAAAGTTCAAGCCCCACGACCGACCAAAAAAAAAAAAAAGAGTCTCACAGACCCCCCTTTCCCCCCCCCTCCGCCCTAGCTGGCTTTGAACCTCGATCTTCAGATCTCAGCCTCTTGAGAAACTAGGATCACAGGCATGAACCAATGGCACCTGGCTGTATTATGTAGGGTATTATTCAATGCCTGGGCTAGCCTCATCTACAATCCTCCTACTTGTTCTTCCCCACATAGCTGAGGGTGATTGACATGCACCATTGCACCCACACATCAGTTAGATGGAGTCTCCTGCACTTATTTTGGCCCTGGCTGGCTTTAAATCACAATACCTTGATCTCTGCCTACCCAGCAACTGGAATGACAGCCTTGAGCCACCATTCCCAGCTTCTTCAGTACTTTTTCTTAAATAAAGAGCTAAATGCTGATTTTTTATTTTATTGCACATATTTTACAAGCAAAGACTGAAACAAAATCCATTTTCTTCTAATGAGAGTTTCCAAGATTAATTTCCTAACTACATAGGAAAAGAGGCCAGTGTGCAAGATTACACTGATTACACATCACCTCTGGTAATACAGTCCTTTCAACTTGCAACTCTCGCCATCTAGTGACATATTATGGCCTTACAACTTAACAAAACCAAGAAACTGATTTAAGCTCTGAAAAAAACACTGGAAATTCTTGGTTTCCTATTTAAAACAATTATCCTAAAGGAATTTCCAAAACATGGCACTGAACGGTACCAGCTGAAGGTTTGATGTCTGAAGTAATGAAAGCTAATTATAAATATTTATCATAATATTATAAATATTAATTATAAATACTAAAACCAAAATTTGCTTTTACACTTCTTTCCTTCTTTAAATTAGGGTCAACAGCCTCCAAGTAAATTGAAAATAAGCTTGTTTGAAAATCTGCATTAGGAATTTCTAATCTATTATTATAGTTTTCTACAACAGTCCAGAACCTTTGATTCCTGGCTAGGACTTACTCTTACTGACTGTCAAACGATTTCCTTCTCACTGTGTCCCTGCCTAGTAAAGAGACTGTGTAAGTTCTCTGCTGATACCTAAGTCTATCTTTTTTTTTCTTTTTTTCAGTCGGTCATGGGACTTAAACTCTGGGCCTGGGCACTGCCTCTTAGCTGTTCAGATTAAGGCTAGCGCTCTACCACTTGAGCCACAGCACCACTTCTGTTTTTTTCTGTTTATGTGGTGCTGAGGAAACGAACCCAGGGCCTGATGCATGCAAGGCAAGCACTGTACCACTGAGCCATCTTGCCAGTCCCCTAATTCTATCTTATCAGAGTTCTTCCCTCTGACCTCATTTAGCTTTAATTTATTCCTTCCTCCAGATACAATTGCATAACCAACAATATCTGCAGATTCTGCAGAGACATAAATCTGTTTCTATCAGTCCTACTGAAACATAAATTCTACAGATGTGCTTATCCGTAGCTCTTCGGGTAGATGGCACAGAAGGATTATAATTCCTGGAGTTTTAAATTTGCTGGTATTTTAAAATACAGAATTCATTATGCAATCACAAAATGGCTAATTATTCTCATAAAATCAAAAAAACAAGTATTTATAAGGAATCTTATTTTGCAGTTCTGTGAAGATTTTTCATGTGTACCTACTAAACTTTCAATAAACAATAAAATGGAGCCAGGCACCAGGGATTCATGCCAGTAATTCTAGCTATTCAGGAGGCTAAGATCTGAGGATCATAGTTCAAAACCAGCTCAGGTAGAAAAGTCCCCATGAGAATCTTATCTCCAGTTACCCTCTCAGAAACCAGAAGCAGAGCTGTGGCTCAAAGTGATACAGTGCTAGCCTTGAGCAAAATTGCTCAGGGACAGCATCCAGGCCCTCTGTTCAAACCGTGTGTGTGTGTATGTGTGTGTGTGTGTGTGTGTATTAGGTAATTTATGAAGAGGAAGTTCACTAAACATAGTTCTACGGTCCTTGAAAGCACTAGTGGGTTTCTTTCCATTGTTACATTTTTCATGTCTAAAACCATGGCAGGTATATGGGTAGTAGACATTGTCTCATAGGCTATCTACTCATCATTTATTTGCACATACTCATGCTTTGTTTTGAACTCAGGGCCCAGGTGCTATCCAGTATCCCAGAGCCATTTTTGCTCAAAGTTAATAATGTGCTACCATTTAAGTCACAGCTTCACATCTGGCTTTTTGGTTTTGGTTTTCTTTGGAGGGGTGCTGGTTAATTTTGATAAGAATCTCACAGACTTTCCTACCCAAGCTCAGGTAAGATTACAAAGGAGAGCCACCAACACATGGCTAACGCCAGCAGTAATAAGTAGATAAGTAGCTATCTAGTATTGAGTCTTTTTATGAATGTCAAATGATCATGAATTTAAACCAGAGTTATTCATGCTCTGATATAAACTCTAAAACTACATTTTTGAGACACATTTTAAGCACTGTAAACTTGACAAAGGACATATACATGTTAATTTTTAAAAATTGGTGATCATTCTTTTAAATGATAATTCCTACTATATCTCAATGCTTCCAGTGGTGTGCTCCTAACTAATAAGACTTGTAAAAATCATGCTTCTCCTGGGCATCTTCTAACAGTTCTGCTCTCTCTGAGGGTTTATCCCAAATGAAACAAACAGAAGGATGCTCTAGCCATTGTAAGTGCTCGCTGTGAGCCACAGGCTCACATTTTATGTTTATCAATTATCACTGAGAGGCCTTGAATTTCACACACTTTTAGGTTCTCATCAAGGCTATCTGACTACACAATGCAAGTGTATTCCTTTTAGTCAAACACATTTTTATAACATTCCTTTTTCTTCTTGTGTTTTCCTTTTGAACACAAGGACATACTATGCAGCCAGGTCACCCTGTCCTCATAATTCTCCTACCTCAGCCTCCAGAATGCTCAGGTTACAAGCATTTGCCACCACACTCCCTTTATTTCTTTACCATATATTAATTATAGAAGGATTTCACTGTGATATTTCTCTACCTGCATGTAATTCCCTATGATCATATTCACCTCCCTATTAGTTTCTTACACCTTGCCTCTTGTACAATTTTCAATAAATTTCATTATTGTATTTTCACACATGCAATCATTAATGTGCTTCAATCATATCTATCTCTTCATCACCCTCTCCATTCATTATCGCCTCCATATTGGTACACACACACACATATGCACACACACACACACACACACACACACACACATTTCCCTTTTACATTAATTTCATACTCTTTAATTACTAGCTCTAGATTTTACATATGAGGGAAAATGTATTTTTTCTTTCTAGCCTAGTTTTTCACTTAACCTGATGACCTCCAGTTCCATCCATTTCCCTACAAACAATAGGACTACCTTCCTCTTTATAGCTAGATAATATTCTGCATAGATGGATAGATAAATAGATAATATTACACATTATGTACCTTTTACATAAATATATATGACATATATTGCATATATACAACATATATGTGTATATGTACATATATATATATATAAAACATTACATTTCCTTTATCCAGTTATTGTTCATTGGTGAATAGGCACCCAGGCTGATTGCATAGCCTGGATATTATGAATAGTACTGCTATAGACATGCTGTCTCTATTATATGTAGACATACATTACTTTGGACAAATGGATGGAGTGAGATAGCTGGATTATATCATCATTTTTTAATATTTTTAGAAAAATATGTATCAATTTCCAAGATGTATATGCTAATTTATAGTTCCTCCAAGAGCTTAAAAAGTCTCCTTATCCCCACATCTTGTGCAGTATTTGTTGTTGTTTCTTTTCCTGCCATTCTAACTAGGGTGAGAGGAAATCTCAATGTCATTTTTATTTGTGTTTCCTTTATGAGTAAGGATGTTAAACTTTTTTCATGTATTTATTGCATTTGTCCTTCTGTTAAAAATTATCCAATTGCTGGGCACTGGGGGCTTACACCTGTAATCCTAGCTACTCAGGAGGCTGAGATCTTTGGATTGTGTTTCAAAGCCAACCGGGACAAGAAAGTCTATGAAGCTCTTATTTCCAATTAGCCACCAGAAAACCAGAAGAGGAGCTGTGGCTCAAAGTGGTAGAGCACTAGCCTTAAATGAAAACCCTCGGGGACAACAACCAGGCCCTAAGTTCAAATTCCATGACTGACAAATAAGTGTGTGTATATGCGTGTGTCCAATTAATTTTTCTACTTAGTAATTGAGTTATTCGTTTAATGCTTAATTTTTTGAGCTCTTATAAAGTTCTAGATATTAATCCCTTGTCCAATAAATAGTTGGAAATGATTTTTTTGTTCAGTAGGCTCTCTCTTAATTCTGGTAATTATTTCTTTCACAATGTGAAAGTGTTTTAATTTGATACAATTCCATTGCTCAGTCCTTGTTATTATTTCCTGAGTTATTCATTCTTATTGAAAGTTAATACTTATGCTTATCTTGAAGTAATTTTTCCATGATTTCCTGTAGTTGTTTCAAAATTTTAGGCCTTACATTAAAGTCTTTGATTTGTTTCAATTAGACATTTGTACAGTATAAAACATGGGGATCTAGTTTTAGTCTTCGACATAGTGATAGCTGTTTCCTTTCAGCATCTTTGATTAAGAGGTTATCTTTCTCCAATGTATATTTTTGGTAACTTTCTTTAAAATAATCAGATATCTGTAAAAGTGTGATCTTATTTATGGATTATCTATTGTATCCCATTGGTTTATGTGTCTGTGTTTGTACCACTACTAGTCTGTTTTGTTACTATAGCCCTATACTATAAATTAAAATCAGGTATGATAATAACTCTAGTATTTCTCTTTTTTAAAATTTGGCTTTTCTGGTCTTTTATGTTTCCATATAAATATTTTGACTAGTTTTTATTTCTGTGAACAATAGCATTGAAATTTAAATGGGAATTGCATTATATCTGTTGATAGCTTCCAGTAGTATGACCATTTTTACAGAATTTATTCTGCTGATCCATAGGTCTTCCCACTTTATGTGTCTTCTTCAACTTCTTTCCTCATTTTATACTTTACAGTGCAGAGGGTTTTTATCTCCTTAGTTAAGTATATTCCTAGTGGCTTCTGAGGCTATTATCAATGGGATTACTTTCTTCATTTCCTTTTCAATGTGTTCATTATTAGTATACCAAAAAAGCTACTGATTTTTGAAGGTTCATGTTGTATCTTGCTACTTTGTCCAATCTATTTATGGGATCTAAGAGTTTCTTTTGGTAAAGCCTTTAGGAGTTTTTAAGTAAAAGATGATGTCACCTGCAAACAGAGATAAATTGACTTCTTCCTGTCCTATCTATATCCCATTTATTTCTTTCTCTTGAATTATTGTTCTTAGTAGAAATTCAAGCACTATTTTGAGTAATAGTAAGAAAGTAGAAATCCTTGTCTTGTGACTAATTTTAGAGGAAATATTTTCAGTTTTTATCCATTTAGCATAATACTAGCTATAAGTTTGTCATATATATATATATATCATATATTATATACATTCCTTCTAATCCCAGGTACCTCAGGGCTTTTATTATGACATGATGCTGAATCTGCTAGAGACTTTTTCTGCATCTATTGAGATGATCATGTGATTTTTGTCCCTTATTTTGTTTAAGTGCTGTATTACATATTTTTATTGGCATATGTTGAAACAACTTTGCACTACCAGAGTAAAATGGAGTAAGGAGATTCTAACTTATGAGTTAATATGTTGTTGAATTCATAGGCTTAATCTTTTTAAGTATGCAGTTGTGGAAAATGAACATTCTTTAATTTAATTTTAGTATCTGAGAAGATCATACCAGAAATTCTGTGAAAACAGCTTCTAATCTCCATCTCAAGTTGATAGTTAAGATTTCAGTGAGCAAGGTTAGGGTATGAATGAGCAGAAGTGTTGTCAAGGGGTGTGAGAGTCAGGTATTGAGACAAATTTGGGAGATAGCAATTTGAAATTTCTGAGTAATTTAACTTTGTTAATAAAACATATGCATGTGTTATAACCTCTTCTGTATGGCTACTATGCTATACAGTTCCATATACACCAGCTCCCATAAGATCTGGAGGAGTTAGCGACACTAATATTTTATTCTCTTGTATAAGAGCATATTCAATGGAACTGAATCTTGCTGATGTCCTAATGTCAGATTTAGTTGTTGAGAATATATTCTTCAATTAATAAAAAGATTATATATACACAAACATGCATATATATGCACACATGTATTCATGTATGTGTTTTAATAACATATTAAAAGAAATTAATGTCAAATAAATCTTAAGGAAATTATATTAATTTTATAAGAAATATCTGGTTTCTGGTTGAAATGCACATTCTTAAATTCCACCCTAAATATAAAGAATATGAATTGCTCTAAGTAGATCTGACAAGTTCCTGAAGTGTTTTAAGTGTTATTCTAAAGTTTAAGGACCATTGAAACAGACTAGAGTTTTCCTAAGCAACCCTCATTCTATGGTAATCCATTTAAACTAGTCATATTTAAATCATGGCATTGATCTAATCCCAAAGGCAACACTGATCTCATAAAAAATACAACAATATGAAATCAACCCCTATTTCGAATTTCCCCCTGAGGAAAACAGCTCATAAATACTGAAGTTCAAACAACCCTTCAGTCAACTCGGGACAGTTGAAGTGTTTTACAACTGATTATTCAGGCTATTGATAGTAGGTTTGCAAAAGCAGCAACTTCTCTATTGGTTCACTGCTATATCCTCAGTGCCTAAAAGAACACCTGGAGTATGTTCATTCATATGTTGCCAGGAACTCAGGATATAAATTTTTGATGTTGCTCAATGTATGTTTCTATAAGCACCTTCCTTTTAGAAAATCTTCATTTTCCTTTTATAAAGTTCTACTGCTTTTATTTAGAGACAGACTAGAATCCATTAAAAACCACTTTGTTAGAAAACATAAAGAATTGAGATGTCTAGGGAAGTCATGATTTAAAAAGTATCTAACACTAACAAAGATTTATTATGATGTAAGATCATCGGCATAACAAGGAATATTTTTTCTTATTTTTCCATTCTAATGTTGGCAAGAACATTGATAAATGTAAACGTAAAATGTGTTGCCTTAGATAAACATTCTCAGCACCATGTTTCACTCTAACATTTTATAGCTATCACAAAGGTCAAGTCACAAGAAATCTCAAAGGTGAGTGCTAAAACAAACGTGTTACATATGAATTGTTATGATCTTGTCTCATAGTTTCTCTTTTATGTCACAACAAAAAGATACATCTAAATTTGTTACTAAGCTCCTTTTCTAAAAAACCAATAATGACTCTTGACACTAATGTTATCATTTAGTTGAAAAAGCCTTTCCTTTCCTGTGGAGATATTATTAAAACTTATTAGCTAAAGCAATAAAATTAAAACAATTCATAAACATGAGTCTATTTTGATATTTAGCAAATTCTAAAAGGCTTTTCTACCGTGTAATAATGGCAACATATTTTCAGCACCTAAACAGCACATATTTATTCTCTGTATATTATAGAAGTTAGTAAAAAGCAGAATAGTTCATGGGAAATATTGGTATGCTGTCAAGTGTAAACCCAGGTGACTATAATCTGTGTTGGCATTCAGTCACTGTGGCAAAATACCTGAGATAAAGTCACATAGTTAATTTACCTATGAGAGAAGAAAAAGTTTGTGGAGCTGGGAAGGTGGCTCAGTGGTAGAGCGCTTGCCTTGCATGCATGAGGCCCTGGGTTCAATTGCTCAGCACCACATAAGCAAAAAGAAAAAAAAAGCCAGAAGTGGCGCTGTGGCTCAAGTGGTAGAGTGCTAGTCTTGAGCTGAAGAGCTGAGGGACAGCGCCCAGGCCCAGAGTTCAGGCCCCACAACTGGACCCCAAAAAGAAAAAGGTTGTATTGTTTTCAGAGGGTTCACTACCCATTTGCTTCACTCTACATGTTAATTTTTTGTTGTGTGATGAGACATTACATCTTGGTGGGAGGTGGATAGCTGAGGAAAAGTGCTCATCTCATAGAGAGAGACATAGACGGGCAGACAGACAGACAGACAGAGTAGCCCACAATAACCTACTTACTTCAATTAGGGCCTACTTCCAAAGCATCCTTCATCTCCCAACAGTGCCACAAGCTAGTGACCAAACTGTTAGCACGTGGGTCTTTGGGGCACATTAAGATCCATATCAAATAATATTATTTTATTCGGTCTAATGTTATTCCATTGTGTTTTGGTACCACATTTTTTATCCATTCATCTATTGTGGGACATCTGGATTGTCTCCATATCTTGGCTATTATGAATAGTGCAACAATAAATATGGATGTGCAATTGTCCTTATCATATCATAGCTCATGCTGTTCAAGGTAGATGACTAGGAGTGGTATGGCTGGGTCGTAGGGAAGGTCTATGTGTGGTTTTCGAGGAGCCTCCAGACTGCTGTCCAGAGTGGATGTACTTGTTTACATTCCCACCAACAGTGCAATAGGGTTCCTTTTTCCCCACATAAACCTGCCAGCATTTGTTGTTCAAATTCACAATATTGGCCTATCTTACTCGGGGGGAGGGGGAATAAAATAATGTCATATGCAGGGAAGTGGATGGAACTAGAACAAATCATGTTAGGTGAGGTAAGCCAAGCTCAGAGAGACAAATGACACACATTCTCTCTGATATGTGGAAGTTAGATCTGAAATGCACTACAATATATGACAAATTATACAGGATTCAAGATACTCAAAGACAGTGAAACCAAAAGAGGGTACTCTTAGAAGAGAAACACAAAAGCACAATGAATGCCTAAATGCCTCTTCATATTTATATAAAACAAAATACATAGTGAAATGAACTCCAGATATGGAAAGAAAAGAATTTTTTCCTTGTTTTTAGTTTTTGATGATTCTGTATTCTTTACCTTATGTAGAATATATTTACATGTATATCTTTGGGAGAGTGAGGGGGGAAGGCACATTTCTTGAAGGAAAAGTATGAAAAATTTCAGCAGCAGAGGTCACTGGACATTGATAAAAGTGAACTATACAACTCATGGGTGGGATGGGAGAGAGGGACTGGGAGAGAATGAAGGAATAGAAGACGCGGTACAAAATGAAATGTACACATTATCTGACTCATGTAATTTTAATCTGTCTGTCCATCACCTCTATAATAACAATAAAGTAATTTAATTTTTTTAAAGATCCATATTAAAACACAACTTCTCTAAATTGGCCATTGGCTATACCTAACATTTGCATACCAAAATGCTCTCATTTAACCAATGTTCATTGCAACTCCATTTACAGTAACATAAGTAGCTGCAAAAAGCTCATCCATGTATGATAGCAAAAACAGGGAGAAAATAATAATCACTAAGGTCATAGAAAAAAAATCTGCTCATGAAACCAAGAGAGGTAATGTAAATATTGCATTTGTCATATCAGAGAGAGTTCCATCCTAATGACTGAGGGCTATACCAAGCATTATGATAACCTTTCAAACTTAGCCCTAGATATGAAATAATAAACATACTTTTTTGAGAATTTAAGACTGGTTTGAAAATAACTTGCTAAAAAATATACTGGTTACAGGCGAACTGCTCAAAAAATCTTAGCCAACATACTAAATTTTGAGATTTAATAAGATAAATACAAAAAGGATTATTCTACATCTACCAAATAGCATAACTAACAAATGAAAATATCTGTATGCTAGGCTTGAAATTAAATATTTATCATGTTTCGGGAAATTGTCAAACTTTTAGACACTTGAATGTTCACCCAGAAAATTCTATCCTTGTCACAGGTTATTTAACTATGTACTAAGGAAAGACTATTATTTCTAATTATGAGCTAAAGACTTAGGAAGAAATTTTGTTGAAGAAAAAAAATGCTCTGTGAGTTTCAGTTGAGTCAGCATCACAACGATTGGTTTGGTTCAGCTAATCATTTAAATGCTTGAATTTCCAGATATTTTATTAATAATATTACAACCATAAAAATGTGAAATGTGCTGGGTGCCAGTGGGTGGCTCACACCTGTAATCCTAGCTACTCAGGAGGCTGAGATCTGAGGACCGCGGTTCAAGCCAGCCCGGGCAGGAAAATCCATGAAACTCTTATCTCCAATAAACCACCAGAAAACTGGAAGTGGCGCTGTAGCTCAAGTGGTTGAGCACTAGCCTTGAGCTGACAAGCTGAGGGACAGCGCCCAGGCCCAGAGTTCAAGCCCCACGACTGGCAAAAAAATAAGTGAAATGTTCATATAATTATAAAGTAAGTAATATGTAATATGTACAAAAAATACATCCAATTAGAAGAGTTGTCACTCACAAAACTAATTCCTAAGGATGTCTGAAAGTAACTTCTTAAGAGGGAATCAAGTACCTAAGTTGTACAAGTAGGTTGCTAGGAAATAATATTTCTCCTGAATCATTTTTCAGGAGATAGGTATTAGTATACTAATTTACAGAAATTAGTACTAATATATAGACAAATTATTATACTAATTATTATACTAATTTATACTAATTTACACAAAACATACACCATCTTTATAAACAACATCTGAAAAAATTGGGGAGGAAATCATTTCAGTGCTATCTATCTTCTTGTCTTGCTGTTTCTCCAGTTTAAATCTTCATAGTACTCCAATGGGAGAAGAGTAAGAAGATGGTTTCCAGCAGACTTTCATAGCCCCCTTGTTACCCATACCATGATACCGCCCTGTCACACCCCCATCTAGCATGGCTACAACCCATAAGGATGCACAAAACCTTCAAGGCCACTCAGATATACCAGGTCCAAATACAAACAAGCTATATCACAACTCTGAGGTTCTTGCCTGGATTACATCAATATACAATTTACATCAATATACTATTTGTCAATATACTATTTGCTCCATTGATTGCCTCAAAACCTTTTCCTTCTGCCCTAAATCCAACTTAAGTGTTACCATCTGAGTAAATTCTTTTTTGATTTCTGTAGACAAGAATTTCCACAGCATGTTGTTCACATATAACAGCATTGACCACTTTTACTGTGACTTATTTTCTCCCTATTTTATCTCTAAACATTGAGTTCTCTAAGGTAAGAGCATTGTCCAATTCATTCTACATCTCTAGATCTATCACAGTTCCTGGACAAATTAGATTTTTCTGTGTTAATGTGTTGAATGAAATACTAGAAGGTATAGTTTTTTTTAATCTTGTTACAGCTGAGTTGTTTGAGTGCAAATACACTCCCAAAATATTTCCAAAGGTTAAATCTCTATAATTGAAAACAGTGTATTTAGGAGTCTTTACTTCCATTTCCTACATTTCCTAGGAAATGTTTCTTCTTTATTTTTCAATCTCTCTTTACTTTATCCTGTTCCATTATTTAAAAAAGTTCTTGCTAAAGTTTTTTAATATATTTTTATTGTAAAAAGGGGTTACAGTTACATGAGCAAGGTAATGAGTACATTTCCTACCAAGCATTGTTACCTCCTCCTTTGTTTTTCCCTTACCCTCCTTTCCCTCCCACCTCCACAACTACAGTTGTTGTTTTTTTAATGCTACTTTCTTATTATTCTTTAAAACATTCTACAGTTTTGGTTTTTTCAACCTATTTGTTCTCTCATTGATTAGAGCTAGATAAGAAAATTTCATGAAGTCCAATCCATGATAAATTGATGGTTAATAACATCCAAATTAATGAAGTACTTTTATTTCTTTTTTTTTTTTGACGGTCATGGGGTCTGAACTCTGGGCCTGACCACTGTCCCTCAGCTTTCCAGCTCAAAGCTAGCGCTCTACCACTTGAGCCACAGCACCACTTCTGGCTTTTTCTGCTTATGTGGTTCTAAGGAATCAAACCCAGGGCCTGATACATGCAAGGCAAGCACTCTACCACTTACCCACCATCCCAGCCCCCAAGTAACTGCATTTCTAAAGAGGAGAAGGATACTAAGAATGGGATGGTGCTCAAATGCACAAATTGTGTGCTTTTAATCATCAGAAAACCTGCTGGGTGCTGGTGGCTCACACCTATAATCAACCCTAGCTTCTCAAGAAACTGAGATCTGAGGATCACAGTTTGAAGACAGTCCCAGCAAGAAAGTCCCTGAGATTTTAATTTCCAGTTAACCACTTAAAAAAAAAGCCAGAAGTGGAGCTGTGTCTAAAGTGGCAGAGCCCTAGCCTTGGTGCAAAAGCTCAAGGAGAACACCTCAGTCCTGCATACAAGCCCCAGGACCAGCACACAAAAAAGTTAAAAAATCAGAAAAGCTGCTTTGGCTACATGGTTTCATATTTTTCATTTTGTTACCATGGAAATGTATTGTCTTGCTCAAACACAAATACTAATGTCATGAAAAAACAAGTTTTCAGGAAGAGTTTAAAAGGTGGATGTTCTTAAAAATTCAAACATATATTTCAAATATATTTACAAAGCTTTAATGAAACTTATCAAGTAAAACTTCTATTAAAAAGAAGAAATAAGCCGCACGCCAGTGGCTCATACCTATAATCCTAACTACTCAGGAGGCTGAGATCTGAGGATCACAGTTCAAAGCCAGCCCAGGCAGGAAACTCCATGAGATTCTTGTCTCCAATAAACCACTAGAAAACCGAAAGTGGTGCAGTGGCTCAAGTGGTAGAGTGCTTGCCTTGAGCTGAAGAGTTGAGGGACAGAGCCCAGGCCCAGAGTTCAAGCCCCATGACTGACAGAAGAAAGAGGAGGAGGAGGAGAAGGAGGAGGAAGAAGAGGAGGAGGAGGAGGAAGAAATAAATAGGCATCCTTGAGGAAGAGGAGGAGGAGGAGGAAGAAATAAATAGGCATCCTTGCCCTGTTTTTGTCCAGTCATCAGTGTGAGTCTTCGGGAAATATACATTTTTCACAGAAATTATACACATTTTCTAAAATTTCAAAGTGATAAAAAGGTAACAAGACCAAAGTTTCTCTCCTTTACTGAAATCAACATGCACAAAACTCTCATGATATGAATATTACTCTAATAATTTCAACAACAACACAACATTAATAATGTAGTACAAAAGGTATTATTCTTCATGGAGTTTTGTTTCATTATGGGATTCTCCCAGCCTAAGAGCAACAAAGGACTCTCAGACCATCTAATGCAACTGTTATTGATGATCCAGCTGATGTGGACCAACAGAAAGCTCAAGAAAAACTGGTGACCTTCACCTGGCCCTCACAGTCAGGTAGTTTGATTAAACATGAAGAAAAGAAAAATCCCTGCTGAAACAAAACCCACTTTAAAAAAAAGATGCAGACTAGTCTGCAAAACATAGATTCCTGTGTGAGTGTGGTTGAAAGCTGTCACGCAACCCTGGACAAAAGGTTTCTTTGGGGGTAGAGGGACAACACTCTTGGCATTAATTAACAAAATACAAAGGAGGAAAGAAAGACAAAAAGCAGCTGCCAGGAATTGGAGTAGGAATATGATTCAATTCCCAGCTCAGGAACTGTGAGCCTTTCTGCCAAGCTCCTTCGGTCTCCTTTCATAGAATGGAGAACAATCAGAAGCCCCACCCCTTCTCTCAATTCCTTGTAATCTGACAACACAACAGAAAACAGTAAGTGCCACCTTCCTCTTGTCTTTGCAGACAGGCTGAATATAATTTCTTTGGTGACTGGCTAGCCAAAGCTGCGGTAATTTCTCTCTGCTTCTTTTCTCTCACATGTGCATTTGAACTGTCTTTTTTTTTTTTCATCCTAACACTGAACTGACTTAAGGCCTTGTTTGGCCTGAACTTGTATAGATACCATGCATTTCTTTGTTATCAGTCAGTATGTACATCTCTGTCTTCTTGAAGGGTACCTACATTCACATCTCCTTACACATCTTCTAAAAATAAACATGCTTTTTTTTCCTTTCATATTTATGAGTGCTGACGATATGTACACGCACATGCATGCGTGTATACATAAATGCACAACATCTAATTACAGGGTGCCTTTTCTTGAATGGTTGGAATCTGTTTAGTTGGTGACCATTTGGCTTTAAATGTTTTTATAAGCAGCATATTCCCATTTTGGCAAATGAGGAGAATTTTATTTCCATCTGTAAAGGAAGTTCTTCAATTGCAACATGGTTTTATGAGGCTTGATAGCTGGGAATGTCAAATTGTAGGCCCCACTAACAAATGTGATTTGCCAAGTACCATCATAGTTTTGGGGACACCGAATTAGGACTTCCTGCAGCCAGAAAAAAATGACAGTACTTTTTCTTACTGGGTTTATATTCCAACAACTATCACCATCTGCTATTTATTCTCTTTATTTTGAACACGGTATCACAGAGACTCAACAAGTTTAAACGAATCTGTAAGATTTCATAGTTAACATATTCCATCCAGGGAACTGGCAACGTTTGAGAGAAAATGGGTTGCTGTTTTTTTTTAATTTATCTTACTAGAAGACATTCTCACACTAGTGATTAAGAGCACAGACAGCAAACAGGCTGAGTTCAAATCTTACATAACTATCACTACCACTCCATGATTGCAGAACATATGCACCTTACTATGCTAAAATTTCCTCATATGTAAAGTAAAAACAATAGCCATACCTACTTCTCAGAACTGTAGCTCAGGATCAAGTGAGTGAATACATTTAAAGATCTAGATCTACAATAATAAC
This sequence comes from Dipodomys ordii, assembly GCF_000151885.1. Classification (NCBI taxonomy): domain Eukaryota; kingdom Metazoa; phylum Chordata; class Mammalia; order Rodentia; family Heteromyidae; genus Dipodomys; species Dipodomys ordii. The sequence continues at coordinate 12,965,798 of NW_012267265.1, read as the reverse complement.
ATGTCAACATTAATCATTATATATGAGCTATAAAGATCCCAGGAAGGTGCATGCTATCAACCCAGTGTTCAACTCCACATAATCAACATCTGTATACATTCATATATTCTCCAGTTACCATCACAAGCTTAATTCAAACACAGTCATACTTGACAGGACCTTTAAGAGGTAGGACTTACTGGTTCTCATGAAGTAGGCAAGAAACAGTTGAGTTCCTGGGATAGAACAGCTCTCTCTTACAAATCCTCCTCCCATGTGCCACCTGCCATCCCCTAGGGGGCACACAGGAGTCACTAGTGCTATGTGTTTTGGATTTCCCACACCAGAATTAGGAGCCAAGAAAGATTTTTTTTTTCTTGAGTAATTTTATCTGCTTTGATACTATATCATTTTCTCATCTAATATGCATTCTCCACTTCTTCCTTACTAACAGAATCAATTTTTCCCATGTGGAGTTAACAAAAACCTGGATAAAAGAAGGTAAATGTAGCTTCCAGATTCACATTCAGAAGAGGGCCTTGTGTGAGAGAGTTCTGACTAATGTGATAGAAATGGAAGGTTTTAGTTGAGACTTCTGCGTAATCTTCTTGAAGGAAGTAAATTCAAATGTCATGGGGTGAGGAGTTGTTTGGGCTTATCTTCTTCCTGCCTACCTAGCAGATGCCACAGTTGAAGTCCCACCAGCTGCTGAGTTTACCATAGGAAAAAGTACAAGCAAAGAAGCTGAAATGAAGGGAAGAGAGAATCCAGTGATTGCTGTTTAGCCCCAGACTACCTCTCTTCCAACTGTCTTCTCATCAGGAAAAGATAGGCTGTTATATCATTTCCACTACTCTCATTGGGTTTTCTGCTCATACAGCTAAACTCAATTCCTAATTATGTATTATTGTCCCTATTCATAAGTAAGCTAAGAAACATCCTATGATGGCACAAGTTTTCCAGAAGGCAAAACCAAACTTGAAGCCTCAACACTCTGGATCCAGAGCACACATGCTACGTTATGGACTATATTCTTTTAGTTTTACAATATCCTTTTGTTTTATATTATATATGATATTCTTTTATTTATTTCAAACCCCAATACTGAGGTTTGAACTCAGGGCCTTCTGTTTGCTTGGCTTGCTTGCTCACAGCTGGCACTCTACCACTTGAGCCATACCTCCAGCCTGGCTTTTTTTGGCTGGTTATCTTGCAGATAAAGTTTTATAGACTTTTCTGCCTGGACTATCTTCAAATTTTAGTCCACCAGACTTCAGCTTCCTGAGTAGCTAGGATTAGAGGTATGAGCCACTGGCACTTGGCTCTTATTCAAAAAAAGTATCAATATGATAGAATCTTGTTGTTTTATTTTCTTCCTGACTACATACTCCCTTTTATTGACCCACTTCCACTGGTTTGCACAGCCAACGTACTGTCCCAGATGCTGAAGATACCCTGCTGATAAGCCAGATAAGATCCCTGCTTTAATGGAAACTCTACTCAACAAATATAGACGCGTATGGACCATGCAAATCATATAAACACAGTTGTGCGGGTGATACAAGGTACTGTGGGAAGACTAAGGAAAAGATTTAGCCCAGACAGTTTTCTTCCTTCTTAGATACCTATTGCATGTATAATTAAAATGTAGTACCTATATACAATGGAGTTTTAATTGGCCATAAAGAAGAATGCAATTATGGCATTTGCAGGAAAATGGATGGAACCAGAAATCAACATGTTAAATAAAATAAGCCAAACACAGAAAGACAGTGTCAGGTTGCCTCTCATATGTGGAATATGGCAGGGAAGGAGAATGAAAGCAAAAGGAGGACTATTAAAGATACAGAAAGCATAAGGGAAAGGGGGTAAGAAAGAATCGTGGAGGGGTGAATATGATCAAAGTGTGTAATGTGAAAATGTCATAAGAAAACCCATTACTTGTACGGTTAATATATGCTAATAAAGTGTTTGATAGCCAGTTGCCCAGAGATGCAGGATAAATTCCAGAAGTTGAACAGCTACACTTGTATAGTCTCACAGATGATTTCATTCTCAAGGAGAGGAAGGCTTACTAGACAACTTCAATTGCATTAACCGGACTTGAAATGGAATTCTGTAGGCTTTCTACATTCCCCATACATTCCCTTGTTTTTTTAGTCAGATAAGTTCTCTTAAGGTTCAGAGATAAAGAATGGTTCCCAATTCTCCAACACATGGTCCTAAAAGAGCTGTCACTCCTTTATAAATTGGTTCTCTCTGTGTCTGTCCACACGCTGAGACACTGTCCTTTCTCAAGAGCCATTCCTTGAGTCTAATTTACAAAGACTTGTCTTTGTTCATTTCTGTCATTCCTGGAGGGGAGAGATAGCAATTGGAATGAAATTCTAGAAAGGCTCTTCTTTTTACATTTGTATCAGAATTAAGTAAGATAATTTCCTTCCCTTGACCACAAAGCCCAGTCTTTTCTTTGAACATCACCTCAGCATTCATATTTAATTCACATAGGTAGTATAGAAAGAGTCCTTTTATTAACCACTCCATCAAGAAATCAAGTAAAAAATAATGGACTCGTTTCTTTTGTCCTCAATGTCCTTCTTACATAGAGCAATCTATCTTATTAGATTCTAAAATACAAAGACAGAATGGCATTGTTAAAACCTTGATTGTATTTGATCTTATTTTACCTGGTGAATAATCAATAAACTCACTGTTTGCTCTCTGATAATGAAGCATGGAAACATCATGGAGCTCAGGTTTTTACCGGTGAGAAGTGCCAATGTGGAATCACTTGACAAATCTGCAAAGAAAGACAGTATTCAGGAAACAGGCACAGCACAAACACCAGCAACAAAAGAAGCAAATAGATAACTTCATTCTACTCTTCTTTAGTGGTTTAAAAGGATGGCACACTGATTTTTTTTTTGCATAAGTAATTATTCCATTTGCTCTCTGGCCCTGTGCATCAAGACCTTCTCTGCTTCTCCCACATCTGAACACATTTTCCCTTTGTCACCATAACTATGTTGCCTGAAGGACAAAATGCTGGTGAAAGAAAGACCACGGAGTTCTTATCCTAACCAAGCCTGGACCTCCGGACCTTGGACAAGCTAGTCAAGGTCAATACTCTGGTCTTTAGAATGGCAACAGCAATAACAATCACTTCCTTCAGAAGTTTATATGGAAACAAGTAGGTTTTTCAAACTGTGATAAAACACTTCTAATAAACAAAGAGCTTTGAAGCTGCATGATTGCTCTCAGACTTGGGCTGCATTTCCAATTATAGGATGAGTCAGGCACAGATTAATCACTATAAGAGCAGTAATCCCTTCCTGTGAAGTGCAGCCACAGGGTATGAGTGTGTCAAGATGAAATATGCATTGAAATATCACTCAGACAACTTGATCAAAGGATGCTATTGGATCTTTTCACTGGTAGCAAGACAAAAAGAGCTAGGACACTCTTTGTGTCTTTGCAGAAAACTAAATGTGAAGAAGCTTGACTAAAGATGAGTACACTGATTTCCATCATTTATTTCTGCAGTGTTCAGGAGAATTTATAATAAGCATGGAATTGAGGCTGACATCTTCTAGCCTACCCCTCTGGACTCAGTGGCTGACAATAGCCTGGCTTAGAATGTTATACAGAAATGTAGCTTTAGATGACAAAGGTGTCCTTGTCCCATGCCTTCAGATTGCCAGCCTTTTTTTCTCTCATTTAATAATTCTGGTTCATTCTTTTTTTGATGTTTTGTTTTTTGTTAGCTTGAACTCTGGGCCTGGATGCCGACCCTCAGCTCTTCAGCTCAAGGCTAGCACTCTACCACTTGAGCCACAGCACCACTTCGGGCTTTTTCTGTTTATGTGGTGCTGAGGAATCAAACGAGCTACCTTCCCATCCCCAATTCTGGTTCATTCTTGAGACTCTGATTAAATTCTTATACAACTCTAGATCTTGTATTGCTTCATGATAGGTCCCTCTTATTCCTATAACCTCAGGGGAAAATTTCACTTATGACAGCTTTGTTTGTAGCAAATAGTTACATTTAATTAGAGACAAAGGAAGTTGCAGCTTTTAAATATAACTCTACTAGAATCCACTCAAGTTCTCTTTGGTTTCTGTCTCAATTGCTTTCTGCCTTTCCTGGGCCTGACTGCATTTTTTATAAGTTCTCTTTCCTTCTCTTAATATGTTAAATTCTTTTCATTTCTTCGGTGAAAGCTACAAGTAAGGTGAAAAACAACCACTAAGACAGTCTATCTTCCTGATTCCATGTTCTGCATCTCCCTCCTACCTTGGATCTTTTCTCCCTTAGGCCACCAGGGGGCCTTCTGGAAATGTAAATCTCATTTCACTCTTGTGCTTGAAAAACTCCAGGCCAGCTCCCTGTATCACAATAATTGCCAAGGACCAACACACAACTCAGAAAGACTTATTTGGTCTGGCCACCAGCTACAACTCCAAATCTACTTTCATAGCCTTTTCTCTAACCTAGTCACGTGGGCAGCAACAGCACTCTTCATGTATTCAAAGCACATTCGTGTCAGTCTTTGCATTTACTCTAACCTAAACTGAGATGCTGCCCTTCATAATCATAAGGTTCATCCCTAGCTTCAGGTTCACTTTCAAACCTCACCTTAGAGCAGAGGCTTCCAGAACTTCCTCTCACACACAGACCTCTGAATCATTGCTTCATCTTAACTCTGATTTATCATAAAAGCATCCATCACATTCTAGTATTAGATCACTATTTATTATTGACTTGTTTATGAGTTTATTGAAATGTAAATTCCATAAGAGCAGGAACCTGATTGGCTTTGTTTATCACTATGTGTATTCCAGTGCAGATCGGTGTAAGGACCCAAAGTTAGCATTAATAAATAGATGTTGAACAAAAAAGGGTATAGAAGAACAGAAATGCACGAAAAAAAGAGAAGGAAGGGAGGGAAGGCGGAAGGAAGGGAATGAGGGATAGAGTGAAGATGAGAAAGAGGGAAAGTGACTTGATAATGTTAAGAAAAACAAGTCATTGCCAGATGATTCATTTTGAGGAACTCTTAGGGGGTAGTTTGGGGTCACTTTTTATAAAGACATTATTAATGTTATTGATCAGTTCTGCCCTTTCAGGAACCCAAGGTGATTGGAAAGAGAATGTAGAAAGAATGTCATACAACAAAGACACAAACTGAAGACAGAGATGCCACATTTTTGTCTTGCATTTAGTTAATCCATGGGCCCAAGTAAGTAGTCAATGCTTTTCACCAAAGGGGCTTTTAAGCACCTCTTATACGAGTATATACAAAGGAAGTTGTGGGCTACTAGATGCTGGCAAAGCCATGGGCATTGCAAGAGAATCAAGATGGAGAAGGCTAAACATGCTTTAGCACTGGGTCCTGAAGACCTCATCTATTCAGCAAGAGTAGGAGAAGGAACTCACAGAAACCAAGAAGATAACACCTGTCCTCTTCAATATCCTTCCAGGACTCTCCGCTGCAAATGAAAATTTAACATCACTTTGTTGCAAGGGGAAATGCTTTAAAGGTTCCAGGTCCATTACTGCAGAGCAAGAAATGAAGGTGACTTTGTAGGTGAGAGGCAGTAAATTGCTAATTACTATATACTAACCATGATTTTTATTTATAAGCTTTAATGAGCAATTTTATACTTTTAGTCTTCTGTGTTTTACTTTGTCTATGATCATATATCTCTAATAAATCCCCATAATTCCAGACTTACCTATTGAGAGTATATATTCCATACATACTTAAATTCATATATAAACCATCTTCTTTGCACTGCTCCCCTTCAGAAAAGTCTGTTCTTGATTATCCTCTGCCTCTCTTTCCCTACACAGTCACACACACACACACACACACACACACACACACACACACACATACACACACACACACACACACACACACACCTACATCCAGTAGGCCCATTCTCTGTTTTTATCTCTGAAAATCACTGCCTTTTTTGCCTTCCTACTGTCTTACTTTAAGCCTCATTATCCTAATGGCTTTTTAAGTGGTCTCTGTCACATTCCCCACATGCTAATCAATATTCACTCTGCTGCCAGGGAACTTTTTCTAAATTCAGATCTTATGCTCTGAATCCTCCCTGAAACTCACCCATTGATCACCCTCTATTGCTTTCAGAATGAACTCCAAATTCCTCAGTATAGTACACAAGGACCTAAACATACACCTGAATATACTTTGTACCTCAATTACACCAAACTTTAAGCTTCAATCCAATAGAATAAGATTTTATAGTGAGTCAGATCTAATGCAATCAATTAATCATGAAATCTATTTTGTATTGTGCAAAGTACTATTGATTATAAGTCAGTATGCGCTGGGAATTAATAATTCACTAAAAAGAAAAGCAAAACCCACAGATAAGACATGGAAACACATGACTGTTTTGCACATATGACGGGATGCTCTGTCAACATCTTTCTCTGGACTTCTATTTTGGTGTTCTCGTTTACCTTCGGCATTCATGATAACTGCAGCAAGCACAATTATAAGGTCAGGACCCAGTGACAGAAGAATATGAGGTTGTATGGACCAAAGAGAACATAAAGTCTTTTAATTTTGGTTTTCCCATTTTGATGTCCTTCTCTTTCCTTTTTTCCATTTGCTTTGGATATTAAGAATATTATTAGAACACTGAGGAATGTATTATTGAAATTTCTGCAGTGGGAAAAAAAAAACCTGTGGTAAGATTTTGAAGCTCTCTAGCATGTTACCTGTGTTTTTCCATTGAAAAGTGTATGACCTTTAATAATAAAAGGATTATTAGAAATATGGCCAAACAAGCCAGGCACTTGTGGCTCATGCCTGTCATCCTAGCTACTCAGGAGGCTGAGATATGAAGATCACAGTCCAAATGCAACCCAGATAAGAAAGTCTGTGAGATTCTTATCTCCAATTAACCACCACAAAACCAGAAGTGGAGCTGTGGCTCAACATAGCAAAGCACTAGCCTTAAGCAAAAAAGCTCAGGGACAGGGCCCAAACCCAGAGTTCAAGCCCTATGACCAACAAAAAAGAAGGAAAGAAGAAAGGAAGGAAAGGAAGCAAGGAAGGAAGGAAGGAAGCAAGGAAGGAAGGAAGGAAGGAAGGAAGGAAGGAAGGAAGGAAGGAAGGAAGGGTAAGTAATTGGATTTTGCTTCCTCTAGTTAACTTGCTGCTCCTCTTTGACTTAGCCAAAACATTGCTACTTTAAGAAAAGTTTTCTCTTATTATTTCAGCAGAAATCCACTGTTTGTTATTCCTGACCCTGTGGCACTATAGGCATATTTCTTTACTTAAGCTTAAATTCTAATTCTCAATATACTATTTTCTTTCCACCAATGAATCAAAGATGGAACTTGAGAGAAGCCTTTCATCTGTGTGTCACCATGGGCTCAAATCATATATTACAGGGGCTGGGAAGGTGGCTCAGTGGTAGAGCGCTTGCCTTGCATGCCTGAGGCCCTGGGTTCCATTCCTCAGCACCACATAAGCAAAAAGAAAAAAG
>NW_012267265.1:12942872-12957755 GCF_000151885.1 Dipodomys ordii | reverse complement strand
TCAGCTCAAGGCTAGCACTCTACCACTTGAGCCACAGCGCCACTTCCGGCTTTTTCCTTTTTGCTTATGTGGTGTTGAGGAATCGAACCCAGGGCCTCATGCATGCAAGGCAAGCGCTCTACCGCTGAGCCAACTTCCCAGCCCAGGATTCTTATCTCTAATAAAGAACTCAGAAAAAGCCAGAAGTGATGCTGTGGCTCAAGTGGTAGAGTGCTTGTCTTGAGCACAAAGAAGCTCAAGGACAGTTCCCAGGCCCTGAGTTCAAGCCCCAGAATAAGCACACCTCCCCCAGCAGAAAGGGATATTTGTTGGGGCAATGACTCAAAAGATGGAGCATTGGGGCTGGGAAGGTGGCTCAGTGGTAGAGCGCTTGCCTTGCATGCTCGAGGCCCTGGGTTCGATTCCTCAGCACCACATAAGCAAAAAGAAAAAAGCCGGAAGTGGTGCTGTGGCTCAAGTGGTAGAGCGCTAGCCTTGAGCTGAAGAGCTGAGGGACAGTGCCCAGGCCCAGAGTTCAGGCCCCACGACCGGACCCCAAAAAAAAAAAAAAGATGGAGCATTGGCTTAGCAATATCATAACCCTGAGAAATCTCAGTACTACATAAAAAGAATAGGACTGAATTACATAATTTGTGGGTAGAACAAACTATGTAATAAAGTACTACAATAAGTGTACACAGAACTCATTCTGTGAGTCTTTGTATAGAGAAAAAAGAATATTTAAGAGCTTCCCTGTACAACCAAATGATTGGTAAGTTTTCTTTGCTTTTTTTTTCTTTTTTTTTTTTGCCAATCGTGGGGCCAGAAGCCTGGGCCTGGGCACTGTCCCTAAGCTCTTCAGCTCAAAGCTAGTGCTCTACCCCTAGAGCCACAGCGCCACTTCTGGCTTTTTCTGTGTATGTGGTGCTGAGGAATTGAACTCAGGGCTTTATGTATGTGAGGCAAGAACTCTACCATTAAGCCACCTTCCCAGCCTTGATTGGCAAGTTTTCTAAATATGAAAAATTAGAACTGACAAATCAAGAACAAAATGTTTATAGGAAGGGTAATTATGATTTTGTGAAATCAGTGGCTATAGAAAACTGCAGATATAAAGTACATTATCTTATACATAAATTATGTCTCAGTAAGTTTGAAAAAATCAGTAACTATAGTGCCAAAGATATATTAACATCTTTGCAGGATTAGGAAGGTGGAAATAGCATAAAAGGGCAAGAGGGAGTTCTAAATGTAGCCTATATTTAAAATATAATTGGTGATTATTTGGGGGGTTTTGTGTGTGTGTGTGTGTGTGTGTGTGTGTGTGTGTGTGAAAGTAAATCAAACACAAAAAGGAATTCTTTTATTTTATATAAATTATATCTCAATAAAATAAATACAAAAAAGCAGTAGCTACAGGGCACTAGTGGCTCACACCTATAGCCCTAGGCTACTCAAGAAGCTTATATGCTGGACACTAGGGGCTCATGCCTGTAATCCTAGCTGCTCAGGAGGCAATCTGAGGATTGTGGTTCAAAGCCAGCCAGGGCAGGAAGAGTCTGTGAGACTCATCTCCAATTAACCAGAAGAAAACCAGAAGTGGCACTGTAGCTCAAGTGGTAGAGCACTAGCCTTGAGCTGAGGAGCTCTCCAATAAACCACCCCCAAAACACCAAAAATGGAGCTGTGGCTCAAGGGATACAATGCTAGACTTGAGTAAAAGAAGCTCAGGGACAGCACCCAGGCCTCAGACCAGACAAAAACAAACAAACAAACAATAGTCAACCAAAACAAAATTGTCATTTTATCCAAGCTCTTTGAATTACTATTTTGAATATTTATATACACAAATGTTGGAAAATCTATCTTTATAATGAATTTCCTTGGTTGGTCATCTCATAGCTTTAGAATCATGTTTGTAGATCTCATTAAGGGAGTAACTGCATGAAATTTCTTTCTTTATGAAGAGAGATTATCAATGTCTAACAATGTGAGGTGATTGACTATGTTTATTGAAATATGTGTTATATTCCATATATTTAAGAGCTTACCATCAGATTTAAGGCCTGTTTTATAATCGATGAAAATAGCTAATAAACTTGTAGATTCACAAATATAGTTAGCCCTATATTACATTTAGATGGAGAAATTATCACATCAAAATGGATGTTTTGAGTGCAGGGGTTGGTGGGGGGGGAGAGGGGTGATGGGGGATAAATGGCTCCAGCCTGTAATCCTAGCTATTCAGGAGCTTGAGATTGAGAGGATCTCAATTTTAAGATAGCTTGGGCAGGAAGGTCCATGAGATTCTAATCCAAATTAACTTTTAAAAAAAGCCAGAAGTGGAGCAGAGCACATCAAGTTAAAAACTCTTGTAAATATGAATAACAAAACAAAACATGACACCAGGGTAGTCAATCTAGCAATGGAGAATTTGGGATGCACCACACCCAGAAGTATGTGTTTTGTAGCTACATTAATAACTTAGCAAAATGAAAACATTGCCTTCTTTTAGTTCAGTTGTTTTTTTTTAAAGTAATACTTGTGAGGATTCTACAAAGAATTCTATCCCCAAAAGGTAAACTCATCCTTCAATGGCAACTGGATTTCAGTGCCAAGAAAGGAAGAAGTTCATACAGAGTAAGATCATACGGATATAGAAGAACAAGGAAGCAAGTATGGCTTTAAATAATTGTTTTGCAGAGCCAGTCTCATGCTTTAGACCCAAGAGTGCTTTTAAATTTCCAAAAACAAAACAAAGCAGAGCTGTTCTGTTGTTCTTAAACCACCCTGTGACTGAAAACTTCAATAGTGTTTCTATATAGCCTTAAGTCTAAGAAAGTATAATCTTTCTGTTGTTTTAATCTTCATTATTTTCTAATGAAGTCTTTTCAATATCTTGTAGTCATGAAACCTTTGTTTCATGCTTGCATTCACACTCAGTTAAGTGCTAATTATTGTTCAATATATCTTTCAGATTATCTTCCCTAAATTATTACAGTATTGCAATAGGCAATGTAAGATTTCAAGAAAGTAGTCAAAAGGTTGAACAGCAGCGCATAAAGATAAAGAATAAGCTTTGTTGAATTTGACTTCCCATAGATGCTTCTGAAGTAGAACTTTGGGGAATGCATTAAATTTTCATTTTTAGCTTATTTATCATTTACCAGTATGAGCAAACACACACACACACACACACACACACCATTTTTCATTCATTCTTCTGTCCATATGTTTATTGGATATTCTAAGTACATTCACTGATTTCCTAGAAACATTATTGCTGCTTGATAAATAACTAATATAAAATTGTGTTGTTTACTTTTCTCCTCACTGTTGTGAAATGCCTGACAGAAACAATCTAAAAGCAAAAAGATTCATTATATTTCATGTTTTGAAAAGTGTTACTTCATCATGGCAGTCAAGAGCTGATCACATCATGGCAGCCAGGAAGTGGGAAAGAGCCACAGAGCGCAGGGCCAGAGCAACACAAAGGCCCAAGGACACACTTCCCACCCCTTTTAAAGGTCCCACTAACGCCCCCATAATATGAATCCATCAAAGGATTCCTTCACTAATTAGGTCAGATCCCTCATGATCAAACTATCTCTACATATGCTAAGCCTCATAGACACACCCAGAGGTATGTCTTACTAATCTCCTAGGCATTTCCTAACACAATGAAGTGGATAATCAAGACCAACCCTCACATTAAGCACTGTCCAATATTCCATTGTGTTTTCTTCTCAAAATTAGTGATGCTCCTTAAAACAGTAATACGAAGACCTTAATCTAGCTGTGATCTTTTCAAATGCTGAACCATTAAAACTTTGGTGTCTTGCTAGAATTTGTTGTCCTTCAGTCTAATAAGCACCTACTCTGGGCTAGATTCTATATACAATGCAGGTTAATTTCAAAGTGCAGGATATTAAATAGTTGGAGAGCAGCACTTCTTGTAAGAGATATGCATGTGGACCCCATGACAAACAGCCCCAATCCCTTTTCTTTATATAATAACAGGCTATCCCCACCATATTAAACTATTTCTCAAAGTGATCTTATACTCAACGTTCTCTATTTCTAGTTCAAATTTAATGAACTATTAATATCTAAAATCTCCCATGTACTCCAGAAAAAAGTGCAGAGCAGTCATACATCATGATTTTTAATGCATTTAAGCTGGGAAATTATCATAATTTCTTCTCAGTTAGAACAAAGTAAAAAAATTTTAATGATTTTCACAAAAATTTTAGTACCTAAATACTACCATACTTAGACTGAGTGCTAATGAACATCATATAATTCAAGTACAAATATTTAGAAGGAAGGCTATATGTCCTGTTTATATTTTCATCACAGAATCAGCCTATATAATCAAGTCACAGCATTGTTAATTTATGTATCATAAAATTAGGATAATAGAAAGAATGGATGGTTAGCTCTGGAATATGAAAATGTTGGGGAAGAATCTTGGGAGGATACATCTCTAGCTGTATGTCCTCTGAAATACTAACATCTCAAAGCACAAGATTCCTAATTTGCAGAATATGGCTAGCCACAGTATTGTGAAAGTTCCACACAAGTTTAACCATACATAGCACTCACTAGATGTCATGCAATGTTTGTACTCTTATAGCTTATGTAATAGGATTTAATGAAATTTAACCTAAGATCTTGCTTTCAGTGAGATCATTCATAAGTGACAATGCCAAGTGTTCCGCGTTAGGGAAAGACGGGGGGGGGGGGGTGGGTAACTATGTCTAATTTAGCAAGAGACTATCTTGGTTTTTCCTCTCCAAAATAAGATAAATTACTTATATTTGGGGATCCTAAACTCTTCACTGGGTATATTTGACACACTCATGGAGAATTATACCAACAATATACTTGTACTTTTTACCAAATTTGCACAGGGTAGAAGGATGGAAAGTAAGGAGGTGTTTAATTCCTTTTCAGCATTCATTTGTATCAAACATACTAGAAACTGTTTAGAACTACTTCTAGAGCAAGAAATGTTGGTCTCCAGTGCAAGGAGTTTCTCTTTACCTTTCTGTCTCCACCTGTATCTGTCTTCCAAGAGATCAAATTCCAAGTAACTTGCTGGCCCATCAAGAGTCTACTAAGTCTATATGCATCCTTCCCCCATTTTTGTGCCATGTGGGAACAAAACCAAAGTCACCAACTATGAACCAGACAGCAGGCCCTCTCCATAAAATGAATCTCCTAGCACCTTGATCTGGAGTTCCTAGCCTGCAGAACTGTACAAACTTAATTTCTGTAATTCTTAAGATACCTAGCATATGGCATTTTATTATAGCACCCCAAACATAATCAGATTTAATTTCTTTTCCAAATACTCTCTGTTTTTCCTTTATAGTACAATTTTTCCATGTGTCATAGTGGGCCATGTCTAAAACACTAACAGCTTAGTTAAGTTTTTCTTCCCTTTATGTAACATTTTCTCACAAACCATGTTTCAAAAATCCATTACTCGAGCCGTGGTGGGGGGAGGGAGGGGTGCAGTGGCTCAGGCCTGTCATCCTAGCTACTCAGGAGGCTGAGATCTGAGGATCGCGGTCCAACCTGGGCAGGAAAGTCTGTGAGACTCTTATCTCCAATAAACCACCAGAAAACTGGAAGTGATGCTGTGGCCCAAATGGTAAGGTGCTAGCCTTGAACTGAAGAGCTGAGGGACAGCGCCCAGGCCCAGAGTTCAAGCCCCACAACCAATAAAAAAAAAATCCATTACTCTGATCTGATCATTGCCACCTTCTGAAGGAGCAACAAGGACCAACTTAATATTGATAAATTAAACAAAAGGCAAATAAAAATCAATCTTGCTGACCCTAATAGGGAAGCAAGAAGATTCCAGTGAAAACTCCATACTTTTGAAACAGTTATGAAGTTTCCTCTAAAGGAAATCTGTGTACATGGTCAAAAGAGTAAATACCCTCCATTGTGGACCAGGGGCCAAGATAAAGGAGACAGGTGAAGTTGCTTTATAAAGTTAGCTAACCACCCGGCATTTGGAAATGCTCCATCAAAGTTTTTGAATGAATGACTGCTCATTAAAACAAATGCTAAGTGATCCTGGGACATGAAAGATAAAAAGGTAATGTATTGAAGAATAATTTGTGAGTAATTTTCTCAGTCCTTATGAAGCATATGATCATGATTTCTATTCTAACTGGTTTTAAGCACAGCTCTCCTGACAGCATTGCATTTTATACTCATAATGTGACCTATGCAATTAAGTTTAAAAGAACCAAAAAGTTATATTATTCAAGGGATTAAAGTTAATGGACCCAATTACTTACGTCAGCTTAACAATACTTCCACTTAGAGTTTTTTCACTTGAGAATCTCAAGGCAGTTTGTAAATCTTCAGTTTATGAATTTCCCTCTCCAATTTTAAATAGTAAAAAGCTATGGCAATTTACTTTTAATGAAGTTTTTTCCAATGGAAAAAGACAGATATTTGCTCTGAATTTGCAAAGAATGCTGTTATTCTTTCTAAAATGCAACAGAGTATATGTTCAGCAAGACCCTTAACAGTATCCTTCAAAGGATAGCAGAAAGAAAACTCATGAAAAAGGAAGGGAGAAAGGGAGAGAGGGAGGAAGGAAAAGAGAGAAGAAAGGAGAGGGGAAAAAGGAGAAAAGAAGAGGAGGAGGAAGAGACAGGTGCCCGGCAAGAAGAAAAAGGAAAGAAACTCTGTGAAGCTTTGTCGTGATTAAGGATGGTGCTATAATTTGAGCCGATGTTGATGAAAATAGCAGGACCAGCTAGCAGTGATCTGCTAGATTTTTAGCAGTAGTAATACTAGACTAATAGTAGGGTCTGTCCCACTCATATTGTGTACCTCTGATCAGTAGCAGCAGCTCTAAGTACTATTTATGAGGGTACTTCATCCTTCAGCCCAGAACTGGAACACTGGCTCTCCTTGAACTTGAGTCTGCCAGCCCACAATGCAGAAGTAGACTTCCTAAGCCTCATTGTTACAGGAGTTAATTTTGTATGACAAATCTCTCTGGATTGGCAGAAAGTTGGAGAGAGAGAGAGACAGAGGGAGAGAACACAAATGGGTAAGATATTGGTTCTGCTCTGGAGAAGTCTAATATCATAATATATGTTAGCACAAGAATCTAATTCATAAAATAGATTCAATGATAGAAACTAGAATACTAATCTCAGTTCTTAGAATATAAGACTTTTAGGGCTGGGAAGATGGCTCAGTGGTAGAGTGCTTGCCTTGCATGCCTGAGGCCCTGGGTTCGATTGCTTAGCACCACATAGCAAAAAGAAAAAAAGCTGGAGGTGGCGCTGTGGCTCAAGTGGTAGAGCACTAGCCTTGAGCTGAAGAGCTGAGGGACAGCGCCCAGGCCCAGAGTTCAGGCCCCACTACCGGACCCAAAAAAAAAAAGACTTTTAAAGATGAAGATCAATCTTTAGATAGGGTCATTTAATTAATATACTTTATCTTACAATGAAAATACTGTGACACTGCAAAAACATATGTGAACTACCATGCATTAGACATAGCCTTAGGACTGTAATGTTAAAAGGTGTTAAATGAATAAGTGTTCAAATTACCAGCCCAGCTATGCCAGATGGCTCAGAGAGTAGATGTGAGCTTCCTAAATGTCATCCTAGGGAACAGAATGTCCCAAGGGAACTGAAAGCTAGGGGCAGATGAATCACATCTGCCGTCGTCATGGATACTGTTCATCTGTGTGAACTTGAAAACTAAAAGCACTCTAGACGAGAGTGGCTAGCTACCCAATTGAGGCTCATCTGTTACTAAAAGACTTAGGCCAATAGAGCATCCTTAAAGCTTAATTAGCACTCAAAGTGTACTTGGCCTTTACAAAATGTGCAAAATGTACAAATAACAGTTTCTATTCTCCTGTTTCGTTATTGCATATTCTAGGGACGCACTGGAGAACTTGGAGAAATATCTTTGATAGTATTTCGTTCCCAGATAGTCTGACTTGGAATCTTATTGAGTCAATTCAGAGAGAATACCACATCCTCATCCCTCATTTCTGACCCCCCCCAATATGATCAAATTCTTTATCCCTTGCTACCCACCCAGTAATATATAATCACTCATATCAGCAAGAAGCTGATGAGACAATTTAACCAGAAATCCCTCTGTTATTCCTGTGTTTCCTCCTTCTAATTTTCTGCTGTTACTTTGCCCAACCTCTGACTAAATTCCCCACATACCTTTGAGTTAAGAAAACAGCCCACTTTCTTACTTAGTTCTTTTTTCCTCTGTTGCAATAGTTCCTAAACAAAAACTGTTTCATCATTTTACTGTTTTTCTTTCCTTTCTTTGGCAGTACTGGAGTTCAAAAAAAAAAAAAAAAAAAACCCTGTGCCTCGCATTTGCTGGAAAGGCACTCTACCACTTGAGCCAAGCCCCTAACTCAACTTTATTCTTTCTGTCTTTAACACAGTACATTATTTGATTCTTTGTGTATTATATATGTTATATATCATTTGACCTTTATCTATTCTGAATAATATTTTATCTGGAACAAAACAGAGGCAAAAGATTTGACAAGAGAAAGGCTTAATGGGGGAAATATTTTCTGATGTATATGAAACACAGGAGAACATGAAACTTCAGAAGGACAGGTTAGACAAAAGATTAGAAAATAAGTGCAAGTGTTAAACCAGTCACATAAATAAGAGTTTCTGACACAAATCTGATACTGTGTATGGGAATGAGTGTGTAGCATAAACATAACATACCCTCAATTCCATTTTTTAAGTATATAAGAGGTATGGCAATCTTTCTTACACATGGACTCTAATTTCCTCTGATGATGCAAAAAGCAAACATGAGTTTTCAGCGTATCCATTTTTCCCAATAAAGCCAAGGTATCTTTTTGGGATTTAGTAGATTGTAACTCTAGCCCTGCTCAAAACTTCCCAAAGAAGCCCAATGCTGGTAGTTCATCCCTGTAATCCCATCTACTCAGGAGGTTGAGATCTGAAGATCGTAGTTTGAAGCCAGCCTGATCAGGAAAATCTATGAGACTCTCATTCCCAACTACCAAAAACCCCAAAAGTGGAACTGTGGCTCAGCTGTAAGCATAACAGCTCAGGGACAGCACCCAGGCCCTCTGTTAAAGTTCCAGTAGTAGGAAGAAAAAAAAAACCCTTCCCAATGACTGCCAAGTAAAATTAAATAAAAGGGGCTGGGATGTAGCTCAGTGGCAAAGCGCTTGCCTAGCAAGTGCAACGTCCTGGGTTCGATCCCCAGTGCCAAAAAAGAAAAGACAAAAAAAATACAGTTAAAATTAAATAAAAGAAAATTTCCTTGCTATTATCTTCCAGCCCCTATAATCTGGCCCTTACCTGTCTCTCTCCAGCTTGATTTCATACTATTTATTTACTTAATCCAAATGCAGCACCGCTCTCTTGGATTTCTGTGTCCTTTGTTTTCTTTATTTTCAAATCTCAGCTCAAATGGCACTTTCTCAAAAAGCCATTGTCTCCTTTACATGCATGCCCTCAGAAAGAATCTTAGTCATTCTCTGAATTACTACCATATTTAAAGCACTTAATGCTTCTAGAAATACCACCTATTTGTATGGTCACCTTCATCTTCACCTATTATCTCCATTACAGCTGATAGTCTCTTATCTGCCCTGTCTTTCTGAGTTTCACACTCTTCTGTGTTTCATATATATCAGCTGTAATGGAGATAACTATTATCTCCATTACTTCTTGTATTATCAGTGACTAGACCCTTACTTGTCATATCATGTGTTTTCATTTGTTTCATGCAGTACTGGGGCTGGAATTCAGGGCTTCCTTTAGCTTTTTCACTCAAGGATATTACTCTACCACTTGAGCCACACCTTTACTTCTTATTGTTATCACCAAGGGATAATACAGAGGAATTACAGTTACATAAGTCAGATAAAGAGAACATTTCTTTTTTGGACAATGTCACCCCTTGCTTCACTCACTCCCAGTTTTTCCCTCCCATTCCATCCACAAGTTGTATAATGCATTTTCAACATAGTGTCTAGTGAGTATAACTGCTGCATTTGTTCACCCTTTGTCCCTCCGATTCTGTGCCTCCCTTACTCCCCCCAAGAAAGATAAACATATAAGACAAAAAGAAAATAATACAAAAATAAACATAAGAGTCTCATGGTACTTTGCCAGCCCAACTGGCTTCAAACCTTGATCCTCAGATCTCAGCCTCCTGAGTAGCTAGAATTAGTTTGAGCCACCAGCTCTGGGCTGCAAATTCTAGGTTTTTAAATAAATGTTGGTTAAATGTATGAATGGTAAATGCCATTTCTCACAAATACCAAGTACTTTCTCTTGAGTGTCCAAACCTCCAACAACAGTGCCTATTATCCACTGTGGTTTTAAGGTTACAGTATTCAGAGCTGAAAAGGCTAACAGCTATTACGAGGCTGACCCTTATAAATTTCTATGTGTAGTTTCAACTTGGAGCCCTATGAATAATGCCTCTACTACACAGAATTCAGAGATTCTTCCTTTCTTACCAGCCATTATACTAAGAATTATTAGTTGCAAGGCTAAGATGTAAATTTAAGTTTTAAAATAGATCTACTCAAATGGTATGGGCATGAAACAAGCATGTAGTCAAATAAATTAATTAAAATAGTAACTTGGCTATGTTGAAAATGAACTATACAACTTGCAGGTAGGGCTGGGAAGGAAAACTGGGAGAGAGTTAGAGGAGGAGTGACATTATCCAAAAGGAAAGGTGCTCTTTACCTGACTTATGTAACTGTAACCCCTCTGTATAACAACTTTATAATGACATTTTTAAAGAAATTTTAAAGACAAAAATAGCCACTTTGAAGTAATTTACAGAATTCAGTAAACAAATACTGATGTGTTATAGAAATAATAGAGAATAATATCAAATAAGTATTATATTAATAAGTGCCCAGGGGATTTAATAGTATTCAGTCCATAAATGTCAATGGCCCACCTTTTCAGAAACAAAATAAAAACAATAAAATGTAGTGAAAATTCCAATACATAATTTCTTAACATTTCAATGTTAATGTGGAATATTAATGTTCATATATGTTAATGTTAATATATGGAACAGATTGGCTAAGGCATAAACCAAGAAAATATACAGAATACTAGCCACTTATTTAGAATAGGGTTTGAGGTATGATAGAATTTTAATATGCTCTAAAAGCAAATGTTGTTGGTGCAGCATCAAGTTATGCCAGCTATATATGTGTTTATTATGTTCATGATCCATTCTATTTCATGCCTGAGAGGCTGAACTACATGCTCTGCATAACAACCTAATCTAATGCACAGGTGATAAAAGGAATAAAATTAGCATATACCATCTGTTTCCAGCATTTCAAAATCATGGCTTATACCATTTCTTGGTTCATTGCAACTTCTGTCTTTCTACCGTGATGAATTTCAATTCCAAAATTTCATGGCTAGTTAAAAAAAGAATGGTAAAAAACAACACATGCAGGTATCCAGATAAATCATAAGCATAACTTTGAGTGCTAAAAGTAATCCTACCTCAGGAAAAAATCGTATTCTAGATATTTGATAACATATATTTCTGTCTTTTTGCCCTGGTGAATTTCAAAATAAAAATTCCATGGTAAAAAAATTGATAAATAGTCATATATAAAAATAAGCATAATTCCAGTGCTATCCATTCTACAGGGGAAAATAAGAAGCAATCAACACAACCTCATTTCTATGTTTATGAGGTCAAGAAAAATTATCTTCTTACATGCTTAAATATGTATTATGTAATCTCTTAGCAAATCAGAGTAAATAGGATATTGAGGTGCCATAGGCCATAAATGTCAATGCCACACAGGTTATTTATAGTCATTGCTTGGTAACAAGAATTTCTCCAGGTTTCAAGAAGTGATCAGATGCAGAGGAATTTAAAGAAAATATGTGTTGTCCTATAAGTTTCAAGTCACACAGAGATTGGTCTGACAGCTACTGTCCTTCAAGTTCTCAACTTTAATCTCAGCTCAGATATAATCTCATGCATCATCAACCTTCCACCAAATACTTGACTACCTACTATGTTCCAGGCATGGTAATGCCATGCCTTTGCAAACTTAACATCTAGTGGGGGAGAGAGAGAGAGACAACAAACAAATAAGTGTATTGAGTACTATATTACATATCTACACACATGTAGTTAAAGAAAAGAAACCAAGTAATAGAAATAAGAAAATGGCCTCAGGAAGTAAAAGTGTAGTTTTTTGTGGGTTATGGGGCCTGAACTCTGGGCCTGGGCGCTGTCTCTCAGCTCTTCAGCTCAAGACTAGCAGTCGGCCACTTGAGCCATAGCTCCACTTCTGGCTTTTTCTGCTTATGTGGTGCTGAGGAATTAAACCCAGGGCCTCATGCATGCAAGGCAAGCACTCTACCACTGAGCCACCTTCCCAGCCTTGTGAGATTCTTATCTTTAATAAACTGCCCAAAATAACCAGAAATAGAGCTGTGGCTCAAGTGGTAGAGCACCAGCCTTGAGCAAAACTGCTCAAGGACAGTACTCAGGCCCTGATTTCAAGCCCAGGACCAGCAAAACAACAATAACAACAACAACAAAACAACAAAAACAAAACTTATATTCTTTATTGTTATATTGCCTGTAATAGAAAAAACTTAAACATCAATTTAAATAATTATGAGTATGAGAGTATAACTTAATTATAGTATTTGGAGTTTGTTTTCCAAAATTATACTTCATATTTAATAACATTCTTACTCAGTTAACACTAAACAAACTATTCTCTATTATGCTCAATAATAGCGCCTTGCTTTTCCCTTGGGAAAAAGTCTTCTGATAAAAGAAACAAGGTAATGATAACCTTACTAAAAACTAAGATTATATTTATTCTTACAGTATCATCATAGTAGAATTATTAAATAAATTTATATGTACTTATTACCCATTGTGTCAGAATCGCAGCACATCCAAGGAAAGTCTCTAATTATGAGGAAATTGTACAAGTAATTATAGCTAGAGTTTTTTAAGTTTCGACGACTTTATCTTAAAAAGTGATGATGAATTTGGTAGAGCAATATAAGGTAATGGAGTATTTCAACAGAGAGAGGCTACTTCTTCAATGATCAAAAAAGAGAGGGAGGATCGCAGATTTAAGAAAATCTAGGTCATGTATTTACCAATGAAACACACAGCATTTGTAGGGAAGTTGCTACAAATGGTTTACATGTACAAAAGGTTTATTGAAACTATGATAATAGGTAAAGGATAGGGAGCCAGAAAAGGAGGGAGTAGACTCGAATGCAGTCTGATGCATGAACTTCAGAGTACCGTGCAGTCTGAGACCTGCATCAGAAAAGGGCCCGACAGGCTGCAGCGCTACAAAAGACTCATCCGCACTGGCCAGAGTCTATATGTCAAAGCCCCCTGCTAAAGAAATCTTGTGTCTGAGTTTGCGCCCTATCACTACTATGAAAAAAAGAGAAATTTCTGACTTCAATACATATACTCCACTCCTATCATTTCCACATGTGTCCTCTGACCTGTGAACTCATCTGTGCCTTGCAAAGCAATACTGTCTCCAAAGAAAGGTTTTGGGGGGAGAGGGGGAGATGAGAAGGAACTCTAAAAAAGAAATCCTTGCTTCATAGAAATAGAAGGTATGAAAGTATAGCAACTTTTTATTCAGATCCCCAATAACTGTCCACATCCAAGGCTTTGAAATCCACTACAAAAAGCATTTTGAAGGATTTCACACACACAAAAAAAGAACTTTGCAGGTAGAAGTCCAATTTAGCAAAAGAGAAACATATAGGAGACAATGGAAAGAGGGAAAGGAGCACTTTCTGCTGACAGAGTGTAGGATGAGGGAGGAGTAAAGATGGCTGTCCTGTCCCAGATGTGTTTGGATCTTCTGAACTGAAGCATTTCCCATTTGAACTTTTATTCACTTATAGGGTAACTTGTCAACTGACAGTTATTTCTCTGTTATTATTTTTTTCTATAACCCAAGTGTGGAGGAAATGAGTCTACGAAATGGGTCCATTATTACTCACACACAAAAATAATGGGGCTTTCCTTTAGGTGCAAGCATTAGTATGCATCTAGGCTAATCTTAGCAGATGAGAAGAATAGCACAATATGTACATATGACCATATAAGATGATGCCAAGAGAAATGAACTCCAAGACATGGACACAAGAGGTTTCTCTTAGTTGTTGCTGTTTTTAATGTATTGTGTGATTTCTTGTTTCTTTTGTATGTTCTTCCCCCTATGGTATATCCCCTGTTATCACTGTATTTGATTTTGGTACCTTGGTATTGTATATACATTTATCTGAACTAGGGAAGGGAAGGGGAACAACAGAATGGTGAGACAAAGGACAAGGGAAAAACAATGCAGCAGCGATATTCAGAAGACATGTTGGAAATGATTTGTACAACTTTGGGGGTGGGGAAAAAGAAAGTAGGAGAAAAATGAGGGAAGGGGTAACAAGTTTGACAAGAAATATAAATGTACTTAATACCTTATTTATGTAACTGTAACCCTCTGTATATCACCTTAACAATAAAAGTTTTAAAGAATTTAAAAAAGAAATAATGGGCCTGTGGTAGTCAATTATTACCAAAACCTCAGAGACAATGGTTCTAGTCTTTTCTGCATTCCTTCCTAGTCAAATAACTTATTCACCAGGCCTACTTTCTGTTCTTAGGTCTTACTACTCATCCAAAGTTCTTGTAACTCTTCACCTAAAGAAAGGGAAGGCGAGGAGTCAAAGCAGACACTCTGAAAACATTACAGGATGGAATAGGAGAAACCCTAGGTCTCCTTGGCACAGGCCAAAATTTTCTTAATAGAGACCCAGAAACACAACAAATCAAAGAAAG
>NW_012267265.1:12923889-12941617 GCF_000151885.1 Dipodomys ordii | reverse complement strand
ATATATACACAATGGAATTTTATGCCTCCATCAGAAAAAATGACACTGCCCCATTTGTTAGGAAATGGAAAGACTTGGAAAAAATTATATTAAGTGAAGGAAGCCAGGCCCAAAGAAACATAGGTCCCATGGTTTCCCTTATTTGCAATAACTAGTATATGTCTGAGTCAAGCAGAAAAGGAATGAACCCCAAGATAAGTATTCAAATGTTTTTTTCATGTGATTGTTTCTAACACATTTATAAGATTATTTCTTTGTTGCTACATATGTCCCTCCCCCACGGTATAACTCCTGCTTTCACTGTATTTGATGTCGGTATAATTTGTGGAGGGGAAGGGAAAAAACAAATTGTTTAAATAGGGATACAGGTGGACCCATTACAACAATGAGATGCACAAATCATTATGTGGAAAAACGAACTTTACATCTTTGGTGGGGGGGGAGAATTGGGTAAGGGTGTGGGGAACATGGGTAGGAATGGGAAGGGGAAACAAAGGAGGAGGCTACAATGCTTGATAAGAAATGTACTCATTATCTTGCCCATGTAATAGTAACCTCTGTACAGTATTTTCAAAATTTAAAAAAAAAAAACGAAAGAAAGGAAAGGTGAAAAAGGAATATATGTATATGCATTCAATTTCTTCCTTCTCTTAGTGATTTTCAGCATGACTTCTTGTTTTAGTATTTCTGATTCTGGCTTTTAAAAACATTTTAATGTAACATTATAACCTTCCCTGGCAAACCTGTATTAGGCCAAATAGCATGATGTATCTTATAATTAGTGAAGCCCACAGTCCTGGGTCCAATTCAGCATCTTCCCTACTCTTGGGTGGGTCTCTGATTGATATCATAAAAAGTCCACAAACATTTATATAGCTCTATTAGGATGAAAGGCAAAAATATACAAGAGTAATAAGTATCCACTACTGAATGAAAACTATGGGAAAGAGGGTAGAAATGGTAGGAACAGACTTTAATATAAGAATTCCTAGATTGACTGTCCTATCAGTCCTGGTCTCAAAGGAGAGCCATTGCTACTTGTAACAATTACCCCTCCCAATAGTAGCTGCTGGCCTTGGTTTATGCTGTGCTATCTGGGCTGCCTTGTAGAACACAATCCCCTGGTATGTCTTCTAACATCACATAATATATCTACTCCAGCATGCCCAAGCCTTGTTATCCCTTTCTCTACCGTCTGATTATCCAACTGAGGCATTTAGCACTTACCTTTGTTTAACTATCACTGCCTTCTCTAAGCCTCTGAAAGCATAAAAAAGAGATTCTTCCTAGTATGATAAATTCTGTTTCAAGAGAGTGTGCTTACATTAATAAATCCTCTCCTTGATATTCTGATCCCTCCGATCTGTAATATCAGAATCATTTCCCTAGTTTCTTCTTGCAAATGCGAACTTGCTTTATAGCACTTTGTGGTTCATAATTTACTTTTTCTCTTCTCAGGCCAGCACATATCTAGCTAGGTATGCTGGGATGTAACACTCACCATTAGCCGACCAACTGGATACAAAATAGGAACAAGTACTGAGAAGGCATCTGTAACTTGTGAACAAGCTTCCCCAGTAGATCTTTCAGCACAGGACAAAAAAAAAAATATGTAAGGAGAGCCATGACTGAAAGATTTCAAGGCTGAGAGAGGTCTGTAGAATCAATGCTATCAGGGATATGCATGCAGACATGTTTTTGTCCCATGTTTTCAGGATCCAAGTTTGCCTAATTATGTCCCTGACCTTAGCATAGCAGACCTAACTTGCCTGAGCATTTAAATGTCTCCGAAGCTCTGAGATTCAAAGCATCAGATGTTCAGTCTGCTACTCAGCAATGTGGGACATGTGCTGCAGAGCCCTCTATGTAAAAGCCCTTGGGTTTCAAAACTTAGCCTTTATATTGATTGTTAATGCTGATCAATTTTTTCATTTTCCCTTTACAAAACATCAACCCAGATTTGCCAGTAACCAGCTAATTCTGTTATCCCTGTAAACACCATGTCTCCCATATCTTTCCAATGCCTGGATCATTGCATCAGCAATGTTATTACCCTCCACTGGGATGGTTTCCTTTCCTGGACTACCTCTGTTGAAATCTTTAGCTACTAGTACCTGAGACTAATTCCTGCAAAACATTTCTTTGTCTGTGGGTAGTCAATGGAACAGTTCCCTAAAACAGTCTTCTTACTTGTTTCTTCAAATCATTACTGGCACCACTTGTGTTAGTATTTTCCAACATGAAAATGCCTACATGATATTAGATGTGCAAGACCTTGTTTGGTGGTATTAGTAGGGGAATGTCTAGAGAAAGAGCCAGAAATAGTAAAAGAATCCTTCAGACAACAATGCAGTGTGATCTTGGGAGACAGAGAATGGAGGAGGGCTGCAGGAAGAATCTCAGAGGTGCCACCGGTGTAAGACCATGAGCCAGAGAAACCTAAAGGAGCCTTGCAATCAAAATCACCTGTTAAGTGGCACAGTGGCTCAAGTGGTAGAGCACTTGCCTTGAGCTGTTAAAAGAAATCTGTATCTCCTAAGAATTGGCCTGTATGAGGGCTGGGAATGTGGCTTAGCACTCATGAAGCCTTAGGTTGGGTTCCTCAGTACCACATAAACATAAAAAGCTGGAAGTGGTGCTCTGGCTCTGTCTCAAGTGGAAGAGTGCTAACCTTGAGCAAAAGAAGTTCAGGGACAGTGCCCAGGCCCTGAGTTCAAGCCCCAAGACTGGCAAAAATGGTCTGTATTAGTATTCCTATTGTACTTAGACTGGCTGAGAGGAGCCTGTAGGATTTACATCATCTCCACAAGCACAGAAGTGAGTCCAGAAGGGCAGCATCTAAGGCATCTGTCAATTACATTCCCTACACTTGGAAACTGAGGTACTTCATTTTCATTGCCACAAATAAGGGTTTCCTACAAGTGAGGCCAAAAAATAGGCAAGGGTCAGATGAAAAGTACCTTGGATAAGCCAATGCCAACACTCAAGAGGCTGAGGCAGGCAAAGCATGCATTTGAGGCCAGATTAGACCACACAGAAACTCAGGACAACTTGAAATTGTGTTTCAAAATCCAAATATAGGAAGTGGTGCTGAGGTTCAAAGTGGTAGAACAGTAGCCTTGAGCAAAAGAGCTTGCGAACAACCCCTAGGCTGTGAGTTCAAGCCCCATGAATAACAAAATAAATACATAAGTTAGAAAGTCCAAATACAAAAATAATTAAAGAAAGAAAATATGCAATGCTACCAAGCTTAGAATGTATCCTGTAGTGTAAAAAGGCTTTAGAGAAAAGAAAGCAGAGATAAGGGAGGGCTGTGAGGTAGGATTAACTGGATATGAGAACAAATTAGATTTGACAAGAAAACAGACCTTGACTTCCAGCTTTCTGTCTTGGGAAATACATTGTGTATGTTGCATGAATTTAATATTTTGGGGGCTAGATGAAGTGGCATTCGCCTCTTACTATCAAGGGAAATATTGCATTCTGTCAGTCACTCAGACTTAAAACATTGCTTTGTTTCTAACTCAATCCAGTATTATTAAATACCTACATCAATAATACATCATTTCTACCTTCCAGAGGCCTTTTCCCTTTGCACAATGATAATAGACACAAGTTTAGTATCAGAGTCACAGTAATAGGAAAAAAATCTAAATTCTTCATGTTGAGAGTAAATTGATTTTTAGAAAAAAGGGTGAGACTGATAAAGTATGTTTGTGCTTAGATGCATTCCTGAAGAAAGCATCCATTGTCAGTGGAGAATTTGCAACAAAGTCACAGTCTCCACCAACTCAACAGCTAAACAGAACAAAACCCCAACCAGCCCCCTTCAGATAAGGGATATCCCCAGAAGAAGTAATCTTTTGACGTCTGGAATTTACATTTAGAAAAATTAGGCATGAACATTTCTGTTGCCAGAATTTTCTAGGACACAGGAAAGGAGCTGGTGACTCGCAAAGAAGGTGCTGACACACAAAAAGGATCATAGCCACCATTCTCTAGCCGAGGGTTCCATAGTCTTAGATTCCACCAAGCATGGATTGAAAGCAGTAAAGAGGGAAATTCTGTCTACACTAGGCTGGTGGAGAGTTTTTGTGTGGTTTCTATATCAAGGCTTGAACTCAGGGCCTTGAACTCTCTCTCTCAGCTTTCTTACTCATGCCTGGATCTCTACCACTTGAGCCATGCCCCCAGGTCAGCATTTTGCTGGTTGAAGACTGTATCTGTCCAGTCTGACTTCAAACTGTGTTCCATTAGAGTAGCTAGGATTACAGGCATGGGCCACCGGTCAAATTTTTATTGACATTTTTATTTCTAAAACACATAGAATAACAACTATTTACACTGCATTGCATTGCATCAGCTGTTACATTAATCTGTAGATTATTTAAAGAATACGGAATGCTATCTATAAAAACTCCATGCAAATTCATTTTGTATGAGACTTCAGTATCCTATGATTTGGGTTTCTGGAGAGGTCTCCCCAGAAGCTCAGTGACAATATACTTGACAAGAGAACTGAGGAGTAAGACTGAGCAAGAGCAACTTGAGTTGTAATAGAAGTCATGAAAGAAGTCCTTGTCGCTGTTTTACAAAACAAATTAAAGTAGAAATCCCAGCCTTCCAAGTTATATTTTATATGGGTTTAAGATATTTATCTTCCCTGTGGCATCAGAAGGTTTATAAATGTTTCCTTCTTAATAGGGTGTTGAGGAATCATGTCTATACATCTACAGTGAGAAAGGGATACTAATTTTGTATTAAAAGTAACGTAATTTTTAATGAAAAAAATCTAGATACCTAATAACTACTAACAAAATAATCAGACAAAAATATTTTTTAAGCCAGGTGCCAGTGGCTCACACCTATAATCCTAGCTACTCAGAAGTCTGAGATCTGAAGATCACAATTCAAACCAGCAAGGGCAACAAAGTATGTGAGACTCTTATCTCCAATTAAGTACCAAAAAAGCTTAAAGAGGAGATATGGCTCAAGTGTTAGAGCACTAACCTTAAGCAAAACAACTCTGGCAGTACCCAGGCCCTGAGTTCAAACCCTAGGACACACTCTCTCTCTCTCTCTCTCTCTCACACACACACACACACACACACACACACATATAGCATTTTCTAAAGCTCATTTAACTGTGTTTTCATTCAAATATTAATAAACTTTTAACAGTATATTTAACTATCAGGCACTTTGTCTTAAAATAAGTATTTGTTATGCTTCTTCCAAAGAATAAAGTAAAATATTTGGCTTCACATTATGACAATGATCATATTTTCAACATTTACATTAACATTGCAAATCTAATGAGCCATAAAATTATGATGCTAAGTTATTTCTAAAGGTGTTAGTCACTTGCATAATTTTTAGAAGAATTAGATACTTACATTTTAGCAATTTTTCTCTATCTACAATTACAAGTGCCTTGAGGGGACTAATGATATATTATCTTCCCAATCTTCTGTTCCCTGGCAATGATCTCAAAATATTTTGCATTTAATAAGATTGGAACAAATCAATGATGATGTTGCTATTTTAAACCTGAGTAGTAAAATCAAGAAATATGAAACAAATAGGACATAGTAAATGAAGATGATTTTAGGCAAGTTGAGTCATTTGTGATTATAATGCTTATATTGTATTTGATCATCTTCTGAAGTCTTCTCTTGAGCAATATTTTGTTCAACTGCTTTAATGATTCTTTATTTCCTCTTACAGAAAAGGACAGTCATGGAGACAAGCTGAACCACTATACTGCTGAAGTGGAATCAAGGTAGTAGTTTTCTCAATTTATATAATGATATAGTTCAATTCTATTATTTCTTCCCTTTAAACTTTCAGAATGTGTGTATCTCAAATATTCCGTGGCTGCAAATCTATTAAAATTACCTAATATTTCTGCTTCTATGACCTGTGAAAACAGCTAGATAAACTGATAATAAATTTGGTTTGGATTCATACCAGTCATTCAAAAGGAAGAAATTAAGTAAGGGATAAATTAATCTTATTAAAAGGGATAAGTGAGAACTCTAAGGAAATGTAGAAATGACAAATGCAAGGAGTATCTACTTTTTCTGAGACATAAGAAAGGTGTACAATGAAGGATCTAAGTTCATAGAAGGTATGTACCCAAGAGGAGAGTCAGGTCTTGTTGGTAAGAAAGGCTTGGCATAGGAACACACAGCCTGCCACTGTCATAGAACCTTGCCAGAAGGTATAGGCTAGGGGTGGGAAATAGCTCATGGCCATTAAAGTTCCTGAAGGACTGAGTGAGGACTTGTTAGGACCACTGCTGTCTGTCAACAATCGGGAAGTGTCATGGGAACTCAGGCATGCAGATTCAATGGCAGACGTATTGAAGGAAACAGCAACCTTAGGAGGAAACTCCCTCTTTCAGTGTCCTTGAAGTGGCTTTCTGTCACTCTTCACTGACAATCTTTAATGTTGTACCCGCTGGCCATAGAATAAAGCATATAGGGTCCAGCTCCAGTATCACAAAGCAGGGCAACCAATGGAAGGTTGAGGTTAATAGAAAATAAATTGAAAAATGGCCACAATCTCAGAAAGTCTATTTCAAAAATACAAGGTACAAATTTCATTTGGAAATCTTAAGGGAGCACCGTGAAGAGAAGGTCATTTTCCTATAGAGTAATTGAATTTGACACACAATCAGCCCTGTTTAGAAACTGGGAGACAAAATTCATGTGCATTAAAAGTGGTGGCTAGAAAGAGAGACATACAGCTTATCAAATGGGAACTCTGATTTACAAGTCACAAATGCAGAGGCTCTGAAATGAACATATTTACTTATCATTTTGAGGCTTCTCAGTTGAGCAACTTTAGCCAGGAAGATTTGTACTCCTTAAGAGTAGATTAATGATCCATTCATCTACTGAGGGACATATGGGTTGGTTCCATAGCTTAGCTATGGTCAATAATGCTGTGATAAACATAGTTGTGCTGGTAGCTTTTGTGATCATTTGGGTAAATGCCCAGAAGTGGCATTGCTGGGTCGTAGGGGAGCTCTTTATGTAGGCTTTTGAAGAACCTCCATACTGCTTTCCAAAGTGGTTGAACCACTCCATTTGTTAGGAAATGGAAAGACTTGGAAAAAATTATATTAAGTGAAGTAAACCAGGCCCAAAGAAACATAGGTCCCCTGGTTTCCCTTATTTGTAATTACTAGTATATGTCTAGGATAATCTTACAAGACAAGCAGAAAAGGTAAAAAGTTATGTACATATGACCATATAAGATGATGCTAAGTGAAATCAACCCCAAGATAGGGGCACAAGAGGTTTTTTAATTTGTTGCTGTTGTTTTAAATGTACTATATGATTTTCTTTTGGGTTTCTTTTATATGTTCTTCCCCCATGTTTTCATTGCATTTGATTCTGGTGTCCTGCATCTTGTATATACATTTTTCTAATTTGGGAGGGGAAGGGAAATAACAAAATGCTGAAACAGGTTGGCCCATTGTTACAAGGAGACATATAAGACACTATGTTGAAAATGAACTTTACAACTTGGGCGGAGGGGAGGTGTTGGGGAGGTGGGAAGGGAAGGGATAGTGAGGAAAAACAAAGGCGAGGGTAACGATGCTCTATAGGAAATGGACTCATTACCTTACTCATGTAACTGTAACCCCCTCTGTACAGTATCTTTACAATAACAAATATTTTTTAAAGAGTAGATTAATGATGATTAATGACTACCACAAGCAACACTGGACAGTATAAACAGTGAATACAAGACCAGGAACAGTGGCTCAATCCTGTAAACCTTGTCACTTGGAAAGTAAAAATTGGGGGATCATTGTGGTCTGAGCCAGTTCAGGTCCCTCTACACCCCCCTAAAAAACATTCATGAGACTTCATCTCAACCAATAGCTAGGTGCAGTAGTATGTGCCTGCCATCTCAACAAGGGGGGGGGGGGGACTACAAAATAGGATTACAGTCCAGCCTGGCCTAGGCATAAACTGAGACCCTAGCTTGAAAATAACCAATGCAAAAAATGGCTTCGCAGAGTAGTTAAGTAGTGGAGTACCTGCTTAGCATGTGCATGGCCCTGAGTTCAAACTTTATACTACCAACACAAGAAATTTAAAAAAAACACAAGTAGTATATACAGAATTACAAGACTTGGGGCTGGGAAGGTGGCTCAGTGGTAGAGCACTTGCCTTGCATGCCTGAGGCCCTGGGTTCGATTCCTCAGCACCACATAAGCAAAAAGAAAAAAGCCGGAAGTGGTGCTGTGGCTCAAGTGGTAGAGCGCTAGCCTTGAGCTGAAGAGCTGAGGGACAGCGCCCAGGCCCAGAGTTCAGGCCCCATGACCGGACCCAAAAAAAAAAAAAAGAATTACAAAGACTTTAACATTGTAATTGTTTTCTAGAAATGATGTTGGAGTTCAGTGACTGGCTTGAGCTGATGACAGAAGAGAAAAGAAAGCGACATAGACAGTGTGCTTATCACCTGGTTTTATTTTCAACTGATGAATTCTAAGCAGTATTTTAGAATTAAATTTCCTGAGTAATTGTCTGTTCCCATAGTAATAGTATCCAAAGTGGGATGTATATTTTCTTCAGTAGGTCTTTGATAAGAATCAGAAATTAATAGCTTAAATTATAATGTAAACTCTAGCAATTTGAAAGACAAATGAACACGAAAAATATACTATGCATGATTCCCCTAATTTGGTGCTGTTAAAATCTGGGGTGCTTTTTCTGACATCTTATCTATCCTCTGCTCTAAGTCCTATCTTATATACTTAGCAAACAACCATTCCATTTTTATAATTAGTTGAGATTTTGTGTGTGTGTATGTGTGCGCTGGTCCTGAGGCTTGAACTTGGGCCCTGGGTGCTGTCCTTGAGCTTCTGCTGAAGGTTAGCTCTCTACCACTTGAGCTTTTTCAGAATAGTTTATTGGAGACAATAGTCTCACAGACCCCAGCCCTGGCTGGCATAGAACCTCTATCCTCAGATCTCAGTCTTCTGAATAACTAGGATTACAGGCATGAGCCACCAGTGCCAGGCAAGATTCTTAATGCTTCAGAACTCTTATAAAGTTGTGTTATATAAGTTGTGCATATATCAGAAAAGCAACACATTTATGTACTCGGATAAATAATCCATAAAAGATAATACAAAGCCAGTGAGATTTAGATAGTTACTATAACAAGAGTTATTAATCAAAGGTAATAAACATAACTAGCATCAGTTTCTCAATATACAAAGTAATCTAAATAAGTTACTTGAATTCTTTTCAAGAATATAGGATAATTTAATAGCATTTCTTGTCAGCTTTCCTTTTTCTTTGGCTGGTGAACTCATAGGTTGCTGATATTTTTATCTGTTCTAAATTTATAATGCTGATTAAAATTCATTGAGGGATAGTAACATCTAATATGGTTTTACACTAAATTGTTAGTATAATTGCAAATGTCATGGCTATTTTGAAAGAACATAAATTTTATCTTCTAATTGATTTTTGCCTTTCCAGATTCTGTTATTTGTACCCAAACATAATACATGTTCTTTTAATTGAGAGTTCTCAGGTTCATAAAGACTGCGCATAATAATGCGCATGTTTTATGTGTTTGGTAGGTATTCAGGTTTGTGGTGTTCTAATTACAAGTCTTATTTCTTAAGACTTATCTGCTTATGGGTCAAATCCATAGCAGATATCAATGTACAAATCAGAGGTCAATGTACCATATATTAATGTTTTCAATAAATTCTTAAAATATGGAGTATAAAATTTTCCATGAAGTAATTTTCAACTATTCTGTCCTGAGCTCTGCCCAGATTTCTCAAGGGAATGGTTCCACAGAAATAGGTGCAAAGTAATGGATGTCAAAGTTTTCAACTGCAAACTTTCAGAATTCTCTGTCATATGAAAAGTAAATGTCATTCATTGTATGGGGGAAAAATCAAGCATGTTTACTATACAAAATTCAGGAAGCAGCTGTGAACATGATGAAGAAAATAAAAATTAACTCTCATCCTACCATCCAAAGATATCCACTGCTATTAGTAATATCAATTTTTTTTGTTCTGTTTTTTTTGTCGGTCATGGAGCCTGAAGTCTGGGCCTGGGTGCTGTCCCTCAGCTCTTCAGCTCAAGGCTAGTGCTCTACCACTTGAGCTACAGTGCCACGTCTTGCTTTTTCTGCTTATCTGGTACTGAGGACTCGAATCCTCATGCATGCAAGGCAAGCACTCTCCCACTGAGCCACCTTCCCAGCCCCTCAATCTTATTTTTATACAATTATTTTTAAAAGTGAGATCGTATTTCACTACTGTTTAATACTGTGTTTTCTCAGGTAGAAACATAATTTTCTTAGGATTATACGGTTGCCAAAAATATTCCAAATTAGAGTGAAGAGGGGAATTATGTTCAGATACTCTAGGATTTGTGTTCAGCACAGATGGGCATCATCTTGCAATCTCATTTCGAATACTACTACGCTTTATGTGTGTCTTACTTCAAATTATTGATGAAAAACCTTAATTTAGATGATCCTTCATAACAATTTAATTTAGATTATCCCTGGCTCAATTAGCAACAATTTACTCCAGTATTATGAACAGATAAGACAATGGGACTCCTTCAATGGGGCCAGTAATTTAATTTCAAAGTAATTATGAACAAGATGCATACCCCAAACATCTCTACTATAATGCTGAGCCTCTTTGATTTTCATTATATATTCACTCTATCATTTTTCCTTTTGGTGTGCTGTGAATTGAATCCAGGGCCTCACCTATGCTTAGCATTCATTCTGTCATTGAATGATATCCCAGCGTCCACTCCATCTGTTCAAGGGCTTCATGATATGCACAATTGTCTGTATAAGTCATCTTCTATTTGAGGTATTCAATTTTTGTAGGCATGCATGAATCTCTGATGGGAAACATCTATGTTTTCCTATTTTCTCTCTTCTTACTCCTTTCTCCTCCACTCTCATAGATAGCTAGATACATACACATATGGATGTATACATATGTATGGTGTATAAATGTATCTTTTAGGCTTATCTTCCACAAATGATCAAAAATGTGGTATTTGGTCTTTTGAGCTTGGCTTATTATACTCTCAACATGAGGATCTTGAGTTTAGTTCATTTAAGGATTTAACCTTCTCAATTAAAATCTTCAATGAAAAATCATTGAGCAATGGGTACAATAGAGGCTTCCAGGTACTCATTAAAATCTAGTCTTCTTCTTCTTTCTAAATTTATGGCTGCATGACTAATCTGCACTTTTATGCAGCTAAGTGTGTTTTCACCAGCAGAATGAGCAGAAGTTATGTACACCATTTCCAAGCCTGGTCCACACAATGCTGGGACTACTTTACGTTCTTCTCCCCACCTCTTCCTGCTACCTGGGGTTTGAGTATGGTGATGACCTAGTTTTGACCTTGAACCTGAAAGTGCCACAAAGCCTCCTGCTAACCTGGACACAGTGAGAAAAAGGAAGCAGTAAATAGAGGTAAGTGTTTATTTTGTGTTGTGAGCCTAATTAGAGGCACAATCTAATGGGGCCAATCTACCAGAGACTGAAGTCAAAGTAGGCTGATTACCTCAGGTTTTTGTTTTATTAAGGAAAAGCTGACTAACACATTAGTCTCTAAAGTCTTTGATATGAACCAGTCAACAGCAGTAAAATATGATTTTCATGATCATGACATACAAATTGTATTTAAAGCTTGGTTGTAAATTTAAACATTTTATTCATAGGAAATTAGCCATTTGCAAGAACTTTTTGTATTTCTTGTTTGTTTTGATTGGGATTCAACCCAGGATTTAAGTTTGTGAGGTAAGCACACTACCACTGAGCTATAGTCCCAGCCTTTAAGCATTTTGTACAGTATAACTTAAATTTTGCTTGGTGTCTTAATAAATGATAGAATAAGTGAATTTGAATTGTATTCTCCCTGAAATCCATATGTGACCCAGGAGTAATTTTATTTAAGTTCTAAGCAATTCAGCTTGAATATGCACAATATTTTCCTAAAGAAGTCATTTTCATTAAGGAAGTTATGTTGCAGGAGTGCATTATCTAGTACATATGTTTTCAGAGCCTTACCTAAAAAATGGCATTAAGTAGGTTTCATTATTGAAACAGAATCTAGCAAAAAAAAAAACCTACAAATTTGAACTTAGTTGGAACAGGGGTTCTGTAGTATGTTATCCTATATCATGAAATTTTTTCTAAACTACATTTTCCACATACTCAGGATTACTCATTGTGCATTGTTTAATACTCTTTTATGTAAAAAAATCATGTTTGTTAGTTTACAACAGTGTTGGGTTCATTATTTCAGCCATTTTGCTATGATAGGACAAAGAATGTCTATTTCCCTTTGTAATAAAATAAGATATGCTAAAGGAGACTCAATAGTTTGATCAATTTTTTGTGAAGTATTGGATTGAGTATGACTGCAAATGTTACTGAAAGAGCTACAGAGCTTGTTTTCCTGTTCTAGATACTTAATGTCCAAGTGGATATTTTGACAATATAAGACATTTGGCCAATATCACAAAAATATTAACCTTACAGTGGATATACATCTATATTCAAAATAGTCTTACTGAAAGAAAAACAATGGACCATACATTATTGTATCTTGCAATGTTGATTTAAAATTTTTACATTTTGACTGAAAGAAATGAAAGGTATAAAATTATGTCAGATTTTTATTTCTTTCCCTAAGTATTATTTATTTAAATTGTCATTTCTGTACAGAAATTTTTGTTTGTATATTTTGAGGGGACTAATATGGCAAAAAGTACATCATAAATGCTGGGCACTTTTAGCTCATGTCTATAAGCTTAGCTACTCAGGAAGTTGAGCTCTGAGGATTAATGATTCAAAGTCAGCCTGGCCAGGAAACTGTGTGAGACTCTTATCTCTAATTAGCCTTGAAAAATTCAGAAGTGGAGTTGTGGCTCAAGTAATAGAGTGGCAGCCATAAATGCTAAGAAACAACACCCAGCCTGGGTTCAAATCCTAGTACCAGCAAAATCCATCAATCTGTGAACACACAGGAGTATCATTGCATATGTGATTTTTGTGTGTGTGTGCCAATCTTAGGTCTTGAACTTAGGGCCTTATGTACTGTCCCTGAGCTTTTGTGCTCAAGGCTTGTACTCTCCCAGTTGGAGCCACAGCTCCATTCCTGGCTTTTTGGTAGTTAATTGGAGATAAGAGTCTCATGGCTGTTCCTGTCAGGGCTGGCTTTGAACCTCAATTCTCAGAGCTCAGCTTTCTGAGTAGGTAGGATTAGAGGCAGGAGCCACCAGTGTCTGGCCCAAAATTATTTTCTTCTATAAGTTGAAGATTTTTATAATGGAAAATAGTATTACACTTGTGATTTTAATAGAAAATAAATGTTGAGATTCTGCAATCTAAAATAAATTTGTTATGTTTTTTACTAGATTCTAAGGTAGAGCATATGAACAGAACTTAAAAAGAAACAATTCAGTATTAAATCTACATGGAACTACTTATCCTTAATAATATATCTTATATTATATATATATATTATTATATATTAATGAGCCAATAGCTCACTACTCAGGAGGCTGCAATCTAAGGGATCACAGTTCACAGCCAGCCCAGGCAGGAAAGTCAGGAAGACTCTTGTCTCCAATTAATCAACTACAAAAAGCCAGAAGTGGAGCAGTTGCTTAAGTGGTAGAGCACTAGCCTTGAACAAAGCAGCTCAGGCTGAGTTCAAACCCCAGGACCTGCACACACTGTTACAAAAAAAAATGGAGCATATAATCTATAAATCCTTGTAACTGGAAACATGCAAGTTGCCTCTTTCAAGTCATCTGCGATACAGCGCTCCATGCTGGCCCCCCTAACTCCTGTGCCAAGCAGGTCAGAGAGTCTGATGACTTGAAAAAGATTCTCTGACCTCTGAGGGTCAGTTTTTAAACTAAATGTTGGTAAATTGATCTTCAATTTTATTTTCAAGTTTAGGAAATAGAAGTGGATCATTGTGTCTCACATTCAGTGATTTTTTTTAAATGCCTAGATTCTCCATTAGAGACCACTGAGGAGTCCCTATGAGCTTTTAAAATGTTTTTAACTTTTTTCAAAAATTAGCCAAGTTTCTTAACCTCTCCGAGCTTCATTTCATTAATCTTTAAAATGGATATTACAATTATAATAAATGTCATGCTGATAAGTTTACTATGAACATCAAATTAAACATTGTATAAGGGAACATTGAAAAACATTCATTAACTGTTAAGTTAATAGTCATAAACATTTCAGGAGGAGTTACAAACCCATAGGGTATTGAGACAGGAGATGAGTTAAAGAATTATGAGATGATCCACATAATGCTATTTATATAGAAGTTTTACTGTTTCTAAGACTGTAAAAAATTGACATTAAGATATCCTGACATTATAACATTGTGAAATGGCAAAAAAAGGCAAATAATAAATCTCAATGAAGGTTACCCTAAAATATTCATATAAAATATGTATAGGAGCATAAGGAAGCAATAAATAAGAAGACTATCCATGTTTAGATTTTCAAAGTATCTCTTACATTAAAAACCATGAAGGATGGATTGCTTATAATGGTCCCTAGCCCCAGCACTTTAACTTAATTTAAGACATTTATTTAAAGTGGATACAACCAAATGAATTTGTTTTATAGAAAGTTATTGTAACTATGAATTTGCAAAACTTATTTTTTTCCATGTACATTGCTACAAATGACCCAATTTAACACAGATACATATGAAATTTATTTTTTTATTTCTACAGTTCTTCTGGTAGCAGCTCAGATTTCTTCTAGTCTCTCTAAAACTTGTTTAGAAATGACCATCAAATAATTATCCCCAGTGTAGTTTTCTCCCCATAATAGTAATCCCTCAGCTTAAACTGTATAGAGGCTGATTTATGCTTTATTTCTGTATTTCTAAGTCTCTCTCCAATAACATTTCTTATGACCTACATCCAATCCATTACTCACCAAAGTACTCACTACCTCACCAGACTCCTCTGAGATAAAGAAACTAACAGTATTCTTTTCTCTCTCTTTTTTTTCTTTTTTTAGTTAGCTTGAACGCTGGGCGCTGTCCCTCAGCTCTTCAGCTCAAGGTGAGCACACTACCACTTGAGCCACAGCACCACTTCCAGTTTTCTGGTGGTTTATTGGAAATAAGTCTCATGGACTTTCCTGCCAGGCTGGCTTTGAACCACAATCCTCAGATCTCAGCCTCCTGAGTAGCGAGGATTAGGTGTGAGCCACCATGCCCGGCACTAACAATATTCTTATTTGAATAGCTTTCCCTTGTTCTCCAAACACAAACACAACAAAAGTCTTGATGTTTCCTTAAAAACACCTCTCATCTCCATACTATCACTCTAGTTTTCTCATCTCCATACTATCACTCTTATTTTGCTTTATATCCAAGCCTTCCAACTTCTTGCTCCTCTTCATGTTCTTCATACATTCTGCAGATAGATTCATCCTCCAGTATTTCATCTCACATGTCACACTTCAGTTACAGAATGTTCAAACTTTCTACCATCTATCTATAGAATAAATACTCAAGCTCCTAAATCTGACATTCAATCTGGCATTCAAATTTGACCATATTTAACTTTTTCTAACACACATATTACAACTTTCAACCCAGCTGGAGAAATGCCTTTATTATAAATATGCTTTGCTCTTTCCTGTTTCTCCCTATTTCATGACATCATAGGTGGAAGGAAATGCCTTTCCTCTTTTGTTCTCAGCTCTTTGATATGTACCTCTTGTCATCAATCAACCTTGAATTGTGTGTCATGAACACATGCTTTCTATAAATAGAGGTGAACGAACCATGCCCACTGCCTCAGTTATTTGGTTAGTTCAAGGAAACCAAAAACTACTGATGTAACAATCTTACAATGGAGACATAAACAAAAGGAATAATGTCCAAATAAAATCAGCTACTCAGACCAATTATTTCTGAAGTTTGAGAGGAATGCCTCAAGTTTGGAGTGGAGAAGTTTACTTTGCCCATCATGACACTATAGTAAGGATGGCACATATAATTTGATTTTTTTTGTATATGTGCTGGTACTAGGGTGTGAACTCCAAACCTGAGTGCTGTCTTTGGGCTTTTTTGCTCAAAGCTAGCACTCTACCACTTGAGCCACAGCTCCACTTCTGGCTTTTTGGTGGTTAATTGGAGGTGGGAGTCTCACGGACTTTCCTGCCTAGGCTGGCTTCAAAATATACTCCTCAGATCTCAGCCTCCTGATTAGCTAGGATTACAGGTGTAAGCTATCAGCACCTGGCAGGAATATAATTTGGAAAGGAAGTAAATGGAGTCAACCTGCCATAGCTCAGGGGAAAAAAAAATTAATGCAGGTTCCAGGTTGTGTTTCAAACGTTTTTTAGAGCCCATCTCCTCTCTGTGCATGGGAAAGTAAGTGGGGTACAAGATAAAGTCTGCATCCTAAGAGCCTCTGTTTATACTGCCAACCACCCCTTATGGCCTAATGGAGCCTGAATTTTCTGATCTTTAACATCTTTATAACCACTGTTAGGAGTTAGGATCAGGATAAATAGATATATCATTGATCCAATGAACATTTCTCATCTCCCTTCGACGAAGATAGTGATTTCAAAAACAACTCACAAAACATGGCTGCTCACGTGAGAATGCAGGTTTGTAATTTAGTTGGTGGTGATCTATCACTTGTTTCATTTGCATCCCTGTGGAAACAATCTAATACGATAAAGTGTTTATTTTCTTAATTTGTCATGCAAGACTTTATCTTCTCCCCACTCACGCTTGCGGGAAGTCACAATTCTCATTATTTTTTAAGTAGATCAGTAACCCTTTTGTATTATGCAGAACCAACCAATCAATCAATGTGGGGAGTAAGTGCAATATGTTTGCATTAACAACAAAGGAGGAAATTGGAGCTGGAGAAAAGTAAGGGAGGTAAATAAAGTACAGACAGAGTGTGAGTAGATGGTTTTTGCAGGTCCTCCTTGGAAGGAATATGAGGAACTAAGACAAGGAGTGGACATTCTATAAAGTATTATTGACAGATCTGGAAGCTAGCCACAGAACTTTGAGTAAGGAGGAGAATAATGTGTAGGGACAGAGACTTATGAGGAATCAAAGAAGAGAGAAGAGCCAGGTGTCTGTGGCTCATGCCTATAATCCTAGCTATTCAGGAGACTGAGATTTAAGAATTTCAGTTCTGTGCTAGCTCTAGCAGGAAAGTCCATTAGACTCTTATCTCCAATTAACCACCAAAAATCCAGAAGTTGAGCTGGAAATAGAGCTGTGGTTCAAGTGCTAGAGGGCCAACCTTGAGCAAAAATGGTATGGACAGCAGCCAGGCCCTGAGTTTAAGCCATAGTAACAACACAAAAAAAAGAGGGAGGAAGGGACACATGACTACCTATAGGGAGTCACCTACAGGTAGGGGGTGACAAGAGCAGGTAATGAGAAAGATGCCCCCAAACGCTGCAAAGAAGTAAAATCCTCTGTTAGTACACTGGGAGGGGAGGGGGGAGGGGGAGATAGGAAGGGATGGGAAGGGGCAACAAAGGAGGAGACAACAATGCTTGATAAGAAATGTACTCAGACAGAGGGGGGACCAAGATGGCGACGGGGCAGTAGGGAAACGCCACAGCTCTCTCCAACCAAAAAGAGAGTTCGAGTTCCAACGCTTAATCTCC
>NW_012267265.1:12901659-12915474 GCF_000151885.1 Dipodomys ordii | reverse complement strand
GCATTATCCTGCCCATGTAATTGTAACCCCTCTGTACAGTATCTTCACAAATAAAATAAAAAAAAAAGAAATGTACTCATTATCTTGCCCATGTAATTGTAACCCCTCTATACAGTATTTTCACAATAAAAACAAAATCAGGTTGCTATGCTTTCCACCTGAGCCAGCTAAATAGTTCCATCTCTGGAGCTGTGGAGCTGTTGTTGTTTGTGTATACCTAACATACACAAAGAACTACAAATATTTAGTCTTTGTCTCCCCCGTCCCCCAAAGGAATCCACTGCTCAATTAGACAAACAGTTGTTTTTATGTGAAGGGGGAAAAAAAATCAGTGTAATCGAGTATTCCTTTTCAAGTTCAAGTTCATTTGGTACAAGTTTATATTTACTTTCTCACAGTTTCTGACAACAATTTTATTTCCATATTGGATTGGTTATTTCTTGGTGAAAATGATCTGAGAGAATCCAGGGACTAAGTATAAAAAACAGAGACAAAGAAGATGGTGACATTTTCCTTTTTGCAATTACAGTTCAGGAGAGAGAAAGTGAGGAGAAGGCAAATGGAAGCTTTAGCATAACTGGATGAAACTTGTGTTGGAGAAATATTCACTGAATTTAGTTCACTTCATTATTCTCAGAGAACAAGAGTGTTCCTTACGTAGTTTAAGACACTCCACCTTGTTTTAGCAGCTGAATATACAAAAGGGTGCCTAATATATCTTCTGGATTAACAAGACCACAGGAATACAGGTTTTTAATGCACACTGTAACATTTCATTCTTTTGTTGTTTGCTCACTATTGACAGGATATATACACACTCGGATTTCCTCTCTTTTTAACTTTACCTATTGTATTACCTGCCTACAGTATTCTTACTCCTTACCTGTCTAACTCATCCTTTAATATTGAACCTACCTATCTTTGTAAAGTTTTCTGCCATGTAAGATTAAAAGATCTGACATTTATTAGCATCCAATTCATGTTTATATGGTTCAATTGAAAAGCAATCTACCATTTTAAAATATTTTATGTATACCTTTAAATATTTTTTGTAAATAGTATGAATTTTTATATTTTTAGGACAAGGTCTTGCTATATAGCTCAGACTGACCTTGAACTTAGGATCCTCCTATGCTGGTATTTATTATTATGTAAGATTTTCCACATTATGTACATAGTAACTCATTTAAGACTTATTTGAAGGAAAAATAGTTTTATGAAAGCAGTGCACATTTACAATGTTTGTGAAAACCTAAACAATTCAGGGACCTAAAGGAGTTATGCAAACCCAACTTTTTTGCTCCAAAAAAGTGATCATCGTGAAATTTCAGTTTCCTTAATATCCAGTTATGAAAGTACAATCTTATAAAATGAAGATTGGCAAAGAATTATTTCTTTCTGTACTTTTATTAATAATAGTCAATTTAAACTTGATGAAAGAAGAAACAAGCTGAGTAAAAGAACAACAGAAGCTAAATTTCTGAAAAAGCGTTTCCTTTAGAGTTGAGACCAAGAGGTCTGAATCCTGTCTTTTAACTTTAAGCTTTATACAGCATGGCTATGGAAGACTGAGTAGTTTATGGACTACCATTCTCCATTCTCCATGCTCCCCTGGATTAGTATTGCTGGCAAGATTAAGTTTACAATGTCCAGCTTCATCACATTTTATTCTTCAATCAAAACACCTGCCATTTTCAGGTGTGTCTTCATTCTTAAGAGGATTATGCTCCTGTTTTTCCTTCATTCTTCGGTTTTTATGTTTCTGCACATCTCTTAACTGACTGAATTTCACTGACATGCTTTTATTCCAAGAAGGACTTACAGTCAATGTGTCCCCTGAGTTTCTGTGCTCTTCAGAATATAGGTCTTCACTTTTACAGTTAAAGGATCATGTGGTTAGGAATACACTTTCAAGTCACATTCCATTGTCCTCACACATAAACATTCTCCCTCTAGCACTCAGATGTTACTGCAGAGAAGTCTGAGGAAAACTTGACTAGTTTTTCCTTCAAAAGCTATTTGCTTCTCTTCGTAGAGAAACAAGACAACATTTA
Source organism: Dipodomys ordii (assembly GCF_000151885.1). Classification (NCBI taxonomy): domain Eukaryota; kingdom Metazoa; phylum Chordata; class Mammalia; order Rodentia; family Heteromyidae; genus Dipodomys; species Dipodomys ordii. The sequence continues at coordinate 12,913,420 of NW_012267265.1, read as the reverse complement.
TAAAGTGCTATCCTTAAAATTCAAAATTGGTCCAGCACATGTTTCACTGTATATCATTCTATATCTATTGGGTTTTTTTTTTGAACAGTTTGCTCTTACTCTGCAAATATGGTCTTTATTTCCAGCAAGCATTGTTTAATTCATGTTTTAAAAAAAAAATGAAACTAAGTGCTTCCTGCTGGCTCACGCCTGTAATTCTACCTAATCAGGAGGCTGAGATCTGAGGATCACGGTTTGAAGCCAGTCTAGGCAGAAAGTCTGTGACACTTCTATCTCCAATTGGTGCTGTAGCTCAAAATGGTAGAGCTTTAGCCTTGAGTGAAAAAGCTCAGGGACAGTACCCATGCCCCAAGTTCAAGCCCATGATTAATCAAAAATATGACCCCCTAGCACTCTATGACCTAGCTAGCACTCTACCACTTTGAGCCACAGCTCCATTTACAGTTACACAGATTTTCCTGCCTAGGCTGGCTTTGAACCGTGATCTTCAGATCTCAGCCTCCTGAGTAGCTAGGGTTACAGGCATGAGCCACCAGAGCCTGGCTAAAACTTACTATCACTCTGTTTTGACATTTTATTTTGGGGGATTTCCTCAGACTACATTCAATCATGTGATTTTTTTAGTATGTTTTTGCATCTTTTTTTATTTTATTTTCAGTGCTAGTGCAAAACTCACATTTTTATTGATTTTCTATTATTCTCCTAACTTTCTTTTAACTCATTCAATTTCTGAGCTGCTTGATATCTATATTTTCTTCCTACCGTGCCTCAAATTTGCACTGAATTCCTGATTTCATGTTTAGAACTCTCCTTCTAGAAAAGACACTTACTTAGCTATCTATTATTCCATAAGAATATTAAAGCTGGGGCTGGGAAGGTGGCTCAGTGGTAGAGCGCTTGCCTTGCATGCCTGAGGCCCTGGGTTTGATTCCTCAGCACCACATAAGCAAAAAGAAAAAAGCTGGAAGTGGCGCTGTGGCTCAAGTGGTAGAGTGCTAGCCTTGAGGTGAAGAGCTGAGGGACAGCGTCCAGGCCCAGAGTTCAGGCCCCATGACCAGACCCCCCTCTCCAAAAAAAAAAAAGAATATTAAAGCTAACTTTCTGGCTTCTTACCACACATACTTGTTATCTCACGAGAATCTGAGCATCACTGGCCTGGGTCTTCTGCCCAGAGGGTCTCAGGTATTGATTGGGACTGTCATCTCATCGGAAGCTCATCTGAGGACGGATCTCTTTCCAAAAGTAACATGGTTGTGGACAAAGTCCTTTGCAGATTGGCAAAGTATGAGTCACAGTTTGGTGATGCCTTAGCTGGAGACCACACCCAAGAGTTGCCCTGAAACCCTCTCAATATGACTTTGAAACCTAGTAACTGCCTCAAATTCAGCAAGGGGGACTTCCTAACAAGAGGGTTTATAATCTTATGCAATGTAGTCATAGCATATACATCTTAAGTTTCTTATTATAGCAGTTTGAAACAAATCACAATTCTTACCTACATTCAGGGAGTAGAGTTTACAGGAGATTTTGAACTCTAAGAGAGAGGGATTGTGGGAGGAAGTTTGAAAGCAGCCCCAGGAAAAATGTGAGACACTATCTAAAACACAAACAGCAGGACTGAGAGTGTAGCTCAGGTGGTAGAGCATCTATCTGTCTAGCAATCAGGAAGCCCTGAGCTCAAATCCCAGTACTGCCAAAAAAAAAAAGTCTATTATTTTGGGCTGAGAATGTAGCTTAGTGGTAGAATGCTTGCCTAGCATGCATGAAGCCCTGGGTTCAATTCCTCAGTACCACATAAACAGAAAAAGCCAGAAGTGATACTGTGGCTCAAGTGGTAGAGTGTTAGACTTGAGCAAAAGAAGCTCAGGACAGTGCCCAGGCCCAGAGTTCACGCCCCAGGACTGGCAAATAAATAAAACCCAAAGCAAAACAGGGCTGAGGTCTGTGGCTCAAGTGGCAAAGCACTTGAGTAATAAGCACAAAGCTCTAAGTTTAAACCCTAATGCCAACAAAATAAATAGATCCCAGTCCTTACATTTAAGTCTCACAATTAAATAAAACCTCATCTTACCAATTTTATCTTCAAAGCTTTATTTCCTAGTGAAGTTACCTTTTGAAGTTCTCAGTAAACATGACTTTGGAGAAAACACTGTTCAACCAACTACAGAAAATATAAGGAAATATTTATTTTTAGCTTTTGGTTTATGTATTAGTGATATATCATGTTCCATACTTGTGCATGCTTGTCAATGAGTTATTAACAAAACGATGCTTAGGGATGGTGGTTGATAGGAGATTGTCACCTTCTCTCTTCTTTTCCTAACCTCTCCTTATTTCTGGCAGCCTTATTGCCCATGCTGACCTGGTTTCTTCTATAGTTCACTTCCTCTTTAAACGGGACACTCTACTTCTGTAGCACCTCCAGGACCAGTCTTTATTACTCTAATCACCATTTTTCAGGACCTGTGTTTTGCTCAAAATCAGAGAAGGCATAGTTTGGCTCTCAGCACCCATCTTCTTCTTTAAGTGCAGGTTTTTTTTTCTTTTTTCTTTTTTTGCCAGTCCTGGGGCTTGAACTCAGGGCCTGGGTGCTGTCACTGAGACTCTTTATACTCAAGGCTAGTGTTCTACAATTTGAGCCACAGCACTTCTGGCTTTGCTCCCTGTCCTGGCTCTGAACCAAGATCTCAGACTTCAGCTTTCTGACTAGCTAGGATTATAGGTGAGAGCCACCAGTGCCTGGCTTTTCATGACACTGTGTTGCTTGGGAAATCTGCTTCCCATTTCATAACTGCAGCTTGTGCCATCTCCTTGTTTCACAGAAGATGGAGTTTAACTTGTAATGTGTTTCTCCTAAATTATCTTTCAACTATTTTCCATTATGAGTAGGTTCCAAGTAGATTATAATTATGTCATTACGTTGCTTCATTAAGTAAAAGCCTCTAGTGTACTATCTTTAAGAATTTTAGCACAATTATTTAACCTCTATTTCTGTAATAGAGTGAAGAGTACAATGTTATCTTTTGAATTCTGTTTGTACAATGAATTTGGTTAACTTTGCTCTTTTTCCCACTTTCAGTTTCTATTAATATGGGATTTAGATCCAAATTGCTATCATACCAATATTGTCTCATATTTCTCTATATTTAAGGGACTAAAAACATACAAAGTTGTCTGAAAATCCTTTATATATCTGAGAATCTCTTTTTGTTGACCTTCAAACATTATTATGTTAAAGATACAGAACTTGATCACTTAGACTTTTTTCAGCCATAGATCAGTCAGCAAGAGCTAGGATGGGCTTCATTAACAAAACTGCAATGTGGACATCATTATAATTCTATATCTGTACTTTGAGTAATTCTACTGTCTTTGAAGTTGGCTATAGTTCCACATCACATTCAAGCCTGCACCTAAACTGACAGGGAATTTAGAATATTGCTACATTGTCCTAACACAGGGCAAAATAAGCATAGCATATTATGCTTTACTTCTTTAACGTCTGCTGGGAAATGACAGTCATTTTATTAGCCAGAACAAGTCACCTGGTAAAGCCTGTTGGTAATAAGGCAAAGAAGAACAATTGTCCCACAGGGATCAGTAGGCAATGTTTATAAACAATGTACACTGAATGTCACAAATGTTGCTCTGTTTATGCTGGCTCTTTCACTCATAGAGCAGGTTAAATGAATACAAACATGACAAGCGAAGCAACAAGATAGGAGGCTTTAAGTATGGAATAAAATCTCAGTAGGAGTTATTGATTTATGTCATCAGGCATAGAACTGAATTCATTAGAATTACTGAAAACAGCAGTAGCGTAAGGGTGTCATCAAAACTAAGTGTCAGACAAAGAAAAAAGATCAGGTAAAGGAGGTAGTGAGAAGTGTCATGTGCTGAAGAACCAGAAGCCGTGTCAGATAAATGAGCGAAACAAGGAATAAGGAAGAACAGAAGAATCAGTGTGGCCCTATTACATAGAGGGCCTCTAGTAACAATGGAAATATTGCATTAAAGAATGGTAAGAAGCAGGGTGCAGTGATTTAAGCCTATAGATCTGAGGAAAGGGCTTCAAAGCCAGCCCAGCTAAGAAAGCCCATGAGACTCTTATCTCCAATTAGCTACCAAAAAAGCTGGAAGTGGAGCTGTGGCTCAAGTGATAAGAGTACTAGCCTTGGGCACAAATGCTGAGGGTCAGTATCCAGCCCAAGTTCAAGACCCAGCTGGCGCGTGTGCATGCACATATGCACACACACACACACACACACCAACAATGGTAAGAGATACAACAGAACAAGGAATTTGGAAACCAGTAACATATAATTGAAATATCAGTGTTTGAAGTTAGATATGATGGTGCACGTTTTAATCATAGCACAAAGGAAGCAGAGCAGGAGGATCATGAATAAGAGTACGAAAGGAGAATCTCAGAAGTAAAAGAGAACAGACTAAAACAACCAAACGTTTGAGTGAATACATGGCTTATAAATGAAACATGTCTTCGGAAAGTTTATGATTAAAAACAGAGTTGAGAGACTTTAGCCTTGCCCTACCACAAGAAACCCTGGAACAATGGAAGGACTTGGAAATATTTAAAGAATTAAGGATTGTGGGAGGGGGTGCATATTAAGTGCATATTCTTGCTTTATAAATGTAAAGATATGCAAGATAAAATTGCTTGGAATTTAAAACCAAAATCAATTATCATACTTAAATTTAAATTATACAAATGTATGCAGTTATTGTCAGTGTTAATTATCATAGTGTTTGGTAAGCTGAGTTCACCAGAGAAATATTAGAGAAAGAGAAACAGAGACAGATTCAGTTAGAGAATAGCAGAGATAAAGTCAAAGATATAGATAGAGAAAAGAGAGGGCAGAGAGGAATTAAGAGTGAGAGAGAAAAGAGAGATATGAAAGAAAGAGGGATAATTGTTGTAGGCATTGTGTTCCATTTCTATAGAAGCTACGTAATCCCAAGGTAAGCTGCTGGCAAGCTGAAGATCAAGGATGGTCAATGGTAGAGTTTCAGTCCAAGTCTGAAAGCAGAAGACTTACCTCTCAAGGGAAGCACAGGTAGAGAAAACAAATTCTTTCTTGCTTTACCTTTTTGTTATTTTAGGGCCTTCAACTGATGAATGAAGGCCATTTGCACTGTGGAAGGCTCTGCACACTACAGAGTCAAATGTCATCCACATCCAGAAATATCTCACAGACATACCAGAATTGTGTTTAACCAAATACCTGGCTGAGATCCTTGTGATCTAGTCACCTGGACACATAAAATTAGCAGTCACAGTAAGTCATCAAGTTAGACTCAGTGGTACTTAAAGAAAAATGATTTGTCTGATGGTTAGTTGATTTTATATAATCTCAACTTTGATATGGAAGAGTTCATTTCTTGACAAGGCAAAAGATAACATCTCATTTACTGGTGACTACTTCATTGTAAGCTGCTAAAAAATCTTGAAAATAAAGAGCTTTAGCCAGTAGTGGTGGCACATACCTGAATCTCAGCACTAGGGTATCAGGGGCTTGAACTCAGGGCCTGGAAGCTGTCCCTGAGTTTCTTTGCTCAAGGTTAGCTCCATTTTTGGCTTTTTTGGTGTTTAATTGAAGATAAGAATCTCATAGACTCTCCTGCCTGAGCTGGTTTTGAATCACAATCCTTATATCTTAGCCACCTGAGTAGCTAGGATTATAGGCATGAACCACCAATGTCTGGCCCCTATTTTCTTCTAGGAGTTGAAGATTTTCATCGTGGAAAGTGGTATTACCAAAACTGAAAGAAAAGTGAACAGACACATCCATAGTCTTTATTGAGTTTACAAATGCAAGTCAGATAATAAAAGTATCAAATTACATCCAGGAAGAATGCTGTGAGGGAAGATTGAGTAGTTATAGTAGAAATATAAGGATGGGATTTCTAATTTAGGTAGTTAAGCAGAGATGTTGTAAAAATAGGTAAAATACAGACTCTGTAAGAGAGGAAGCATGCCAAGTAAGAAAAACTGAAAACAAGCCAGAGTGACAGTAAAACAGAAAGAACTAAAAAAAAAAAATCATGGTTCCAAATGTTAAAGAGGCAAGGTGCTTGACCAAATCTTCTAGCCCCTGAGAACCATGGTGAATTCCTGTATCAGAATGAGATAAGAAATTACTGCCTTTGTGAAAGGCAAATGGAGGAGTTTCAGAAAATAGAAATAAATATTCATGCTTCAGAGGTATCTAGGAACTAAAAATGAGAGTATGTGGTAATAGATTTGATGCAGGGAATGCGAGACATTGAAGCACTCTGCATGCTGCTTTCTGTGGTTTCTGAGAACAAGAACAATACTCAAGGAGAAAGCTAAAGACAGTTCAAGGACAAATCTGAAGATTGTTTACACTAATGGAGAATGGCAGCAAATATTCACCGAACTTTAATGTGTATGTGTTGATACTGATTGTATCATCAGGAAAGAATGGAGTGTTCCTGTGCCATCTTATAAATGCCCTTAGCTCTTCACACGATAGTTTATGCTTTGTATCTTTTTCTCTTCCTTGATTATGTCCTCCATGAGAACAGACACTAGGTCTCAGTAATATCACCTCTAGGGAATCATCTCTGGCAAAGCAACCATTCAACTGGTAAAGAATGAAGTGAAGTTATGAATCAAACTTCATCTTTTTCTATTTTCTAAATTAATCTTCATGCACTTATCAACAAAAGTATCCATTAAAAATTGTACGAAATTTGAAATTTTCAAAGAATAATTTTGTTTCATCTTAGTCATCAAATTGAATATGGTTTGAACTGACCATGGTTAATTACCGATGTAGTGCATTGTAATTGTTACCTGTTTTCAAAACATGACAACAATTACAACCACATATCATATTGTCCTAGCTTTTCATGTAGAAGACTGATTGTTATACTACCTACTGTAGAACTTTGTTAGTATAAAGAAACACAAAGTTAAGTTTTGCTTGTTTACAGATGTTAGACTAATTTTCTCTTTCTGGTCAGCAGATGGCAGTATTTTACCTTGTTTAGGTAATAAAGGTTTCTAGTACTGAGTCCTTCCCTCAACCTAAGAAACAGTATTTTTGTGATTAATCTTATATTTTTGATTCATAAATTTTGTAGGTGCTCTTGTAACTTAAAATTAATTCATATTCTGGTACTAGTGGCTCATGCCTGTAATCCTAGCTACTCAAGAGGCTGAGATCTGAGGATCATGGTTCAAAGCCAGCTCAGTCGAGAAAGGCCTTGAGACACTTATCTCCAATTAACCACCTAGAAACTGAAAGTGGAGCTGTGGCTCAAAGTGGTAGAGTGCTTAACTTTGAGCAAAAAAACTCAGGGACAGTTCCAAGGCCCTGAGTTCAAGCCCCAGGACTGACAAAAAAAATTAATGTGTACAATTTTGTCAATTTAAACTTCCTTAAGCTCTTTTTTGAATTTGCTCATTTTTATTGCAAACTATTATCTTATTTTAACAAACAAGACAGCCCAGCTTATTTTACTTAATTCCTTAATTTTATTTCTATATAGGGTTATACTGGTTATTCTGAAAATGAAGTTTAAATTGTATTTAAACTAGTGCAGTACAATGCAGTGCAGTTTCATTGACTCAAAGGCTGGTACCAAAAGCTCACTCTTATAATGCCAGCTACTCAGGAGGCTGAAATCTGTGGGATCACACTTCTAGGAGAGCTCAGGGAAGAAAAATCTGTTAGACTCCATCTCCATGATAACAGCAGAAAGAAGGGCTAGGGAGTGGCTCAAGAGGGTGAACACCAGCTGAGCAAGCATAAGGCCCTGAATTCAAACCTGGAACTGGCAAAAGTTTGAATTTTCCCCCCTTTCTTAACAGTAAGAAGACCCTTTTTTGACTTGACACTGAGTCAGGAGACTTGGATTTTTATTCCCATTTCTACACATGGTGTTTTAGTGATCTTTAGTAAGATATGGGATTTTTTCAAAATATAGTCCACTTATTTAACTTGTAAAAAACATCATAAAGATATTGATTTTAAATATATATTCTTCATCTTATGTAGGAATACAGTTCATTAACAAGGAAACCTTTAACATATCCTTTTTTACATTCTGAAATCATGGTAAAGCTGTTATTGTTCCATTTCCTAGTTGGTCATGTTACTCAGAAGATTAAAATAGCATTATCATGTCTTACTGAAGCATAAGTATAAACAACGCCCAAGCTCCACACCTTCCAAACAAAATACATGCTCCAATACTCATTTGAATGCATTTATAAGAAACAACAGAAAATGTCTCTAACTGGAACTTTCTAAATGCATCTCTCCCCAATAGTAATGACTCTAAATGTTACTGTGTTGGGGACAGTTAATTATAAGGAGTTCTCCAAATTGAGGAATGAAGAATGATACTAAATTTTAATCATTACAGAGAAACACAGCTTGTCATCATTCACTTGGTATTTTAGACAGTCCATCAGAGGAAGCTGTGTAATGCAAATATTAAATGTGTTTTATGAAGGTAGATATGAGAATAGACCTGTACATTTCCTCAAGATTAGCTTATGGTTTTTGTAAATGCTTAGTTCCAGTGATCCCTAGAAACTTCATTTGCTTGCCCTGCATCTGGTTCTTTCAAACAAGGAATAACAATATGGTAATTCCATTGTTGTACCTAATGGCCTGGAATAGAAATATGTTTTAATAATGGTGTACATAAGTGACTTTTAAATGTGTCAGCCAAAGCTTCGTTTAAAATAATTTCTGTGTCATCATATAATACTTTATGTTATGGCAATATCTTATAATTCTAGAATTTATGTGCCTGTATCTGGGGTGGTAATCCCAACTGCCTAAATGTAAACTGATTTAGTCTGGAACACAAATATGAAGGATATAATCGTTGAAATAGCAACAATTGTAACACATACTTATCCTAACAATCTCCAAAATTTTATCTGTTTTGTCAGTTTCTTCCTCTTCCTTTCAGGTATTTTTCCTGAACCTCTTCTATTTCTCCATCTTCTTTCATTTAAAATTATATTTCTCTACTCACATTCATAGAATTTCAAATCATGTTTTAAAAAAAGTCAATATGGGTTTTGATTGTTGTCAGGATATTCTCTGGATTATTACTGTCCACAATTGTCTTATTCAATGGGGGAATCAGACTCCCAGTGCAGAACTGTTTAGAAATAGTCCTTCTTTCTTGTTCCTTTATTCCCAAAGGAGTTGGCTGCACATGCCTAGAGCTCCTTCCATCTGGCCTCTGCACAAAGGGTTTCTCTCACTTTAACACAATTCTTTTGTTTTATAGAAGACCCTGAGTTCATCTCACAGAGAATACATATGAAACAATAACCATGTTGCGAGACAGCCTGATATGAACATTAAAAAAAAAAAGTAAACCTAAGATATCCGAGAAACTACATCTAGCTGGCAACAAAGACCAAAGAAGGTAAGGATGATTAAGAATAAAGATCAGAAGCAATAGCTGGAAAGAAAAAGGAGCAAATAGGAAAGGTCTGGTTTCTTTGGGTTCTATCCATGATTACAGTGCTTATGTTTCTGTGGCTTCAGTAAAAATGGGAAAAGCTTGCTGCATTTTTGTGTGCAACTCTGAAAATATCTTTGTGAGAGTGTTTGGGAGATAGCACAAGAAAACAGTTGTGTTTGCCTACTGTTATAAAGTATTAATGATGAATTTCAAAACAATTTTTCTTCTTTCGTTGTAAAGAAAAACTTCAATGAGTCATGAAACCTCATATTTAATGGGAAATCTTCAGTTTTAAAATGCATAGTGATTTCAATGCTTAAAAGAAGTCAAATGACTTTTTTTCACTTTGTGCATTCATGTCATCCAATATTTCGTCTTTTCTCTAGCATAAAGTTTTGTGAGTGGATTCTTAAAGAGCCAGGGATTTTGTATTAATGTTACTTCTTGATGATAGGCTTAAATCCAAAAAAGAAAGGACAATGACATAAACCATGGAGCACACACCCCTCACACATAAATGTGGGGACTTAAAAAAAGATCATTTATTTCAAACTGTATCACATAATGTTATCTCAAAGACTTTACTTGGCCTTTAAAAGAATATTTAGATAATGGTGCAAGTTGGTGATCTCCAACAGATTTACTAGAATTAAAAAATGGCAACTGAAATTTTGAATCAAACTGGGCTCAAGTTACTTTGTGAGGATCAAAGAAACAGATTAGAATCCTGCTTCCCCCTCAGGTGGATATTGGTTTTATTAAAAATATTTTTAGGTCTGCATGGCATATTCTTTTCAGAGCTTTGTCACACCTAAAATTTTAAGATTTGCAGAACCTTAGATTTGAACTTTCAGGATATTAGTCATTTTGAGAGGAGTCTACCTTTTAAGGCACTTTTCTCTATATTTCGTCTCTTAAAGGGAATAACCTTTGAACACAACTTGTGATCTTCTCCTAGGGCTGGGTGCTCTTCACAGCAGGGGTCCCAAACGTCCCTGGGATTGCTGCAATCAGGGAGTAAATCATTACAAATGGGTCCAAGTTCTCCAGGCAGAGACGGGCTAAAAAGAAGGAAAAGGCAAAAGTCCCAAGTTCTTCATCTCTAAGAAAAGGAAATCCTGAAACTGCTGTTGACTGCAGAGTTAGGAAAAACCAAGTTTGACTTTAGAGCTCTGGCGTTCCCACTTCCCTACTCTGAGCTGTTCCAGGGAGTCGGCTCACAACTGCTGACTCAGTTTGTCCCTGTGGCCAGAGCAGAAGCGTGACCCCAAATGGTCAGCTGGATTGACTGGACACCCAGAGGGCCAAAATGGGATGATCGCTTGCCAGTGCTAGGTTTCCCAAAGCACCGGTGACAATGCTTGTAGGAGGGCGAATAGACATAATGCCCCCCCCCCTTTTTTTTTCTAGGAGCAAACCTAAAATCACAGCCGCTGGACTCAAGGTCACCGGGGCTGGGCTGGAGCAGGTCCAGGGCGGGGTGCTCGTCTCAGACGGGTGGGGAAGGGGTCGGGGAATGACGGGAGCCGGCGCCGGAGTTTCAAAGCTGCTCAGCAGCCTCCCTAGCTGGCGTGGGCAGCCCCTTTGTACTCTAGCTGGAGTAAAAACGAGCGCAGGGGTGCGTTTTCGCGTTGCTGGGTGACAGCGAAGCATCCTGCAGGATTGGGTGTGGGGGGGGTGCGGGGTGGAGGGGGTACGGACCCCCCTGCGGCTCCTTTCCCAGGAGCAGGTGGAAGTAGGGAGGGGAGGCAGGCCCGCGGGCGGAGGGGGGGGACGTGGGGTGAGATCGGGTGGTGGGATGCGGGCCGTGTGCGGCGGGAAGGGGCGAGGGTAGGGAAGACGGGGCCCCAACTCCAGCGAAGGCCGCCTAAGCCCCCGTCGCCCGGCGGAGGGGGGCGCACGGCGGCGGGGAAGGCGGGGAGCGCGGGGCGTGCGGGGCAGCGGGAAGCGGAGCCGGGGAGGAAGTCGGGAAAGAGGAAGGAAAAGGCCGGGAGGGGGAGGCCAGGCGGCGGCGATTTCTGCGGCCGACTCAGTAGGAGGAGCAGGAGGGGAAAGAGGAGGATCCAGAGTCGGCCAGCCAGCCAGCCGGAGGGAGGAGGAGAGAGCCGGGTAGGAGGAGGAGGAGGAGGATTAAAGATGGCCACCAACAGCTGCGGGGAACGGCAACAACCCCTCACTTTCCAGCATGGTCCTCACGGCTCGGCCCGGCCTTGATGGAGAGGAGAAGCGGGACGAGCGCCGAGGCTGAGGCGGCGGCGGCGGCGGGGACGCAGCGCGGACG
>NW_012267265.1:12896180-12900988 GCF_000151885.1 Dipodomys ordii | reverse complement strand
CTCCGCGCGCCCTGGCGCAGCCCGGAGAGGCCTCCGTCCCCCGGGCGCCGTCTCCAGGGCTGCGGGCCTCTCCTGGCTCAGCCCCCCTGCGCCCTGCGCTGGAAACCCTGCTCCGTGGGATGCTCGGGCTCTCGGTACCCGGGATGTGGTAGCATCGCTGGTGATGGCGGGGAGGGGAGAGGAGGAGGCGCGGGGGGGGGCGGCTTTTGGAAAGCTGCAGCATGACCTTTCCTGCTAAAGCCATCTGGCCAGTGTGTGAGCCCCGGGTGCTGCCTGCCATTGATGATTGACCATTTAATTCTGAGCTCCGTAATATTAGATCTTCTTTCACAGAAATAATCTGATAAAAGCAAAGACTAACAGTTGTTTACTATGTATGTAAACCCTGTCACGGCTTCCAGCACCTTAAAAATGTGTGTGTGTGTGTGTGTGTGTGTGTGTGTATTGGAGTGGGGGATGGTGCTGATGCATAGCAAAAACTATTTTTGTTCTCAAAAGAGGAGGCATTGGTGAGTGTCCACTGGTTGTTATGTAGTCTAAAAGCCAAATAATTAAGAAAGGAAAACAAAACCTTTTGCATTGAGATGGAATATTTCCAAGTTGGTGTTTATTTGTTGCAGATTTAGAACAATTAATTTTCACCATCAGGCCATATAAAAATACATAACAAAACAATCAAGAATGTGCTCCTTTGCCAAAAACAAAAACAAACAAAAAACTATATGTGGTATAAGTGCATATGTCTAGTAAAAAATAAATCCCACTATAGAAAGAAAAATAAAACTTGGAGCCTGGGACTCTATGAGCATTAGCTGGGCATGTTTTTATACTTTAAAATCTTTACTGCCATAGGTTGAAGATTCATGATATTTGAACATCAGTATTTGAGCTTCTGAATTACAGGTTGAACCATTTTGTGTCAAGCAACTAGAAAGAATAGTCTTTTAATGTAAATTTCTTTCCTTGAGTGGATCCATTCATGTGACTGTATGCTTCGTAGAATTTCTGCAAAAAGGAGAAAACACGATGTTCTGGTCTTACTCTCAAAATCTGAAAAAAAATGGCAAGGTAATATTTCAGTATTAGTTGAATCTTCTATGTTGAAAATGTATAAGTTTCATCACTCAACTTTGCAGATTTAAGAGTTTACATGGGGTGATCTGCAGTAAGGGAGACTGTAGCTTATATTGGTTTTTGTTGTTCTTGTTTTGTTCTGGATGAAGATTCCATGTAATCATCACATTCTGTAAAGGCTTTATCTCCACTAAAGATTATGAACACTGGACATATAATTAAATAATTTTCTAGCTGGGTGTGGTGGTCATACTTTATTATTCTAGTGCCTAGGACACTGAGGCCAGAAGTTGTGGGCCATTTTGGGCTGCATAGTGAAATCCTGTCTCAAAACAAACAGCGACAACAAAAATTTTCTATATTTGGAAAGTTGAATTTCTTAGGATTAGTTTAGATAATTTATGTACTTCAAAATTATGTCTGAGCAATGTCTGTGGTTGAGAGATTACCATATAGATATAGTTTCTCATGTGTTCAGATTCAAACCTCAGGAAAATGTTAACCCCATTTTACAAGTAGGGAAGTAGATACTTACAGAGGCTATTTCAAAGTCACATTGACATTGTTTGACCAAAGTTTAAACCCAGAATGTCTAAACTCAGAGCAGTACTCCTAAAACTGAATCTGTGGCGGTGTTAGATTGATGTTAAAATTAGTAATTGATATTTTAGGACATTGATTAGAAGTGAACAGTGTATGTGAGAATGTAATAACACTATTTTGTTTTTCTTTTGAGCCATATATTCTGTGTAGAGAGAGATGTTAGTGATTCTGTAGAGAGAGATCTTAGTGATACTGACTTTTATTTGTATTAATAATATTGGTCTGAAATCAAACCTATAGGGCCATTTCTACAGGAACCTTGGCAAGATCATTCAGTCTCTGATTTTTGTCCTGTGATTACAAATTTACTTTTTTTTTGGTGGGGGGCCCGGTCGTGGGGCTAGCACTCTACCACTTGAGCCACAGCACCACTTCCAGCTTTTTTCTTTTTGCTTATGTGGTGCTGAGGAATCGAACCCAGGGCCTCAGGCATGCAAGGCACCTTCCCAGCCCTACAAATTTACTTTTTAACATTTTAAGTATTTATTTCTATTAATGTTACACAAAAATCTACCTTCCTAGATTTCTAAGTACTAGTCCCCCCTCTCCATACATTTATCATCCATACAATACTTGAGACATTAATGACATCTATTTTAATTTTTTTAAGTTAAGTTTATGAAGCACATTCACTAAAAGCTTTGCAAAGTTGTAAAGTTGGTTAATCTCAAGACATAGAACCTTTCTGTTAACTTAAAAAGTTCTGTCATACCCCTTTATAGTCAATTCTCTTCCCCTACAGCCATTTATTTAACTGAAGTCTAACAGTTTTGTTTTTCCTAGAATATCCTATAAATGGATTCATAGAGTATGTTGCCTTTTGAGTTCTTCACTTTTTCAGTATAGTATTTTTTGATATTTAAGTTGTTACATGTAACAGTAATTTGTTCAGTGATGGACTGGAAGTTTTTAACAACCTGCCTCCAGTCTCCATAGAAATTCCCTGATTAGTAGCATTTACTAAATGTTGGAGAACTAATATTCTTCTTGTGGCCTGTGTTTGAAGCTCCCTAAACCAGCTAACAGAAATTCTGAAAACAATGGGTTCTCATGAGCTGTGCCAGCCAGCTCCAGTATACCATTGAGTTTAATTCCTTGTTGAGTAGTATCCCTTTGTGTCAAGGTAGCAGTTTTTCCATCAGAAAGTAATGGATATTTGAGTTGTTCTCAGTTTGGAACAACAGCGAATGAAGCCACTGCAAAGTTCTGCATTCACATCTATGTGAGGAAGTTTTTAGGTTTCTTGAGTTAATACCTATCTGTGGGATTATTGGGTCCTATGAGATGTTTATCAGTGTCTACCTTTTATTGAATTGCTAAACTATTTTCCACAGTGGCCACACTGTACTGTATTGCATATGTACCAGCAATATATGAGAGTTCCAGTTGCCCTGAATCCTTGTCTTGACTTGATACTACTTGATGTTGTCAATTAATAAAAATTTAGCCATTTGTTATTATATGTAGTATATATTTTTTATATAGGATACAATTTTTTCAAGCCAAGTATGGTGTGCTATTTCTGTAAGCACAGCATCCTGGACGCTGAGGCAGGAGAATTGCAGTTCCAGGCTAGCCTGGGTGATAATATTGAGTGAGACCCTGTGCCAAAACAAAAACTGAAAATAACAACAAGAAAAGTCTAAATTGTTCATAAAGCATTTTTCCAACAGTTATTTGCGCTCTTACACTGACATTGGACTGTTGTTTTTTCCTCTTCAAATCTCAAGGTCTATTAGTTTGTTTTCCACACCTAAAACCATAATATTGAAACTTACCTCTTCTTCCTCTCCTTTTCTCTTTCTTTTTTCTCCTTTCCTTCCTTTCCTCCCTCCCTTGCTCCCTTTTTTTTTCCCTTCCTACTTTTAAGATAAGGTCTTGTCATTATAGTCCATATTTGGGATCCTCCTGTCTTAGCCTCCTGAGTGCTGGGACTCCAGATGTTATACCTCCAAACCTGGCTTTAGTTTTGAAATCTTAATGCTTCTAATGTGGGCCAGGAGTTGAATTATCCCATATGAATATGTATGTCTGTCTGTCAGTCCATCCATCCATCCATTCATCCATCCATATATATTTTAAAATTTATTTCCCATGCAGAGGATTAAGGTCTTCCTCATGTTAGGCAAGCACTATACCTCTGAACTCCATCTTTAGGCATTAACTCTTAAAGTCACATTAAAAAAATAAAAAAAAATTCCGAACCTTACTATTGAGCTATAGATTTATGTATAGAAATGTCCAACTTCTAGTATGGACATATGTACTGAGATACTGCATAGACAAACCTCAGCATGTTAAAAAACAACAACTGACTTTTCTCCAAATTATTCCTGTTTGTCTGGCCTTCTCAGTTTGGGTAAATGCCATTAACATTCATTTTTTCAAACCTTGTATTCACCATCCAGTAGTCAACTTTCCTTAGATTCCACATTCAGGTGTCAGATATGATAGATTTTGTCTCCTCTGTCTCCCAACTAGCCATTCTTGCTCAAAGCCTATTTTCACTTCTTTTTCCCTGCTTTGGTGCAGTGATCTTGTCAAGCTCCTGACCCTGGCCTCACCTTTTTTCAGAGATTTCTCTTACCTTCCTTCCCCAAATCAATTATTTTAAAAATGGAAAATAAGAAATTGTGATCTTCCCAATGTACTTTTCTTTTTCCTGCTTAGAATCCTGGAAGCTCCAAAAGTCATTCATTATCAGAGAGATGGTAAAACAGCTGGGAAGGTGTAGTGTATACAGAGCTTCTTGTAACCTACCCTCAGGGTTCCAGTCTTTCCTCAGCTAGCCATTGATTTGCCTTTTTTTTTTTTGGGTCCGGTCGTGGGGCCTGAACTCTGGACCTGGGCGCTGTCCCTCAGCTCTTCAGCTCAAGGCTAGCGCTCTACCACTTGAGCCACAGCGCCACTTCTGGCTTTTTCTGCTTTATGTGGTGCTGAGGAATTGAACCCAGGGCCTCATGCATGCAAGGCCAGCTCTCTACCACAGAGCCACTTTTCCAGCCCTTGTTTGTTTGTTTGTTTTTTATTTTTTATTTATTTTATTTTTTTTTGGGTCCGGTCGTGGGCCCTGAACTCTGGGCCTGGGTGCTGTCCCTCAGCTCTTCAGCTCAAGGCTAGCGCTCTACCAC
>NW_012267265.1:12882238-12896130 GCF_000151885.1 Dipodomys ordii | reverse complement strand
TGGGCCTGGGTGCTGTCCCTCAGCTCTTCAGCTCAAGGCTAGCGCTCTACCACTTGAGCCACAGCGCCACTTCCGGCTTTTTTCATTCTGCTTATGTGGTGCTGAGGAATTGAACCCAGGGCCTCAGGCATGCAAGGCAAGTGCTCTACCACTGAGCCATCTTCCCAGCCACTGTTTGTTTGTTTTTTAAAAGAAAGCCTTTGAGTCTGCTATCTGCTAAGCACAGAGCTAGGTGACAAAACTTTGTAAAGCAGCCTGAATTCCTGGCTTGGGAGTTGACAACAAATGTGTACTATGCTGAGATAAACTGACAATAACTGTCAACTATAGTACATAACATATACTTTAGTCTGTTATGGTCTTGTAGCCTAAGTGTCAGTCACTCCATACAAGGCTATGGTGCTGGTGCTTTGGAGAAACAGAATGCTACTGGGTTAGGGGAAAAGGGAGTACTGGGGTACTAAGGGGTTGGTAGCGTTGCCATTGATACAGGGCTGTGGGAGAAGACCTCTCTATTAAGATGACATTTGAACAGAGATCTAGAGCAGTTGAGGAGAGCGGGTGCTAAGGTTCTGCAGGATTGTGATTTGATGTGTTCAGGGAATTGTAAAGTGTTGGCTACAGAAAGGTGAGAGTTGAAGGTAGTATTCTCTGTCCCCTTGGGCTACTGTGTGGACTTTGACTTTTGAACTCAGTGAGTTTGAGCCTGTGTTGTATTCTCTACACCAAGATGCATTCCTATCTCTTATGTTTTGAAACATTTTGCCCATGGGCCTTTCCTTCTATTTGGAATATTGCCTGGTGGCCCTTCCTCTGTGCTTCCTTAGCAATCTTAGTCATACCCCTGTTAGAACACTTAGTAACTCCTTTGTCTCTCCTTTTAGCCTAACGTCTTGAGGTTAGGGGTGTAGAGGCCTACCTAGATTTCTTTTTTGGCTTCTGAATCTGCATTTCAAGAAATGTTTGTTAAATACAGAATCACTGAATATGAGATAAATCATTGAAACTTTGGTAGAAGATAATCATCTACTTTGTGTAATGACTGCAAGCACCTGTGGATGTAGATTTTGTTTTGTTGCATGCCAAGTTTAGTGTCCAGGGCAGTGAGCTCTGAGTAATAGGTATTCAGTAAGTTTTTAGTGAACGATTGAATGCACACTATGTATGTGCATTATGCTGTTCCTTCTGCTTCTCAAAACCCATGGACAAGTTTCCCTAGCATGCATTATGCTTCCTCTAATGTCTTGCTTAAGAAATGCAAATACTTAGGAGGCTCATGCATTCTTTCACCAGAAACCAAGCTAATAGTAAAGAAATACAGTAGCAAAGAAATGGAGAAATAAAATGTTTGGCAAACTCATACTTTGTTTTACCGTATTTGACAGGAATTTTTTTGAGGTTAATTTGTTCCTAAGCTCTTTAGTAAGCCAACCATAGATAAGTCAAGAATATGAATTGTATAAACAACCAAAACACTGGTCCAGCAAGAGTTTGAAAAAAATCTAGCAACAGAAATGACCTCAATAATAATTCTCAGTGTGGTTCATTTGGATATACAAAGAAGTAGTTAATTACCTGACTCTACTGGTTTGTCATGTTGTCTTTCAGCCTAAGTGTTTTAGGATCCAACATAGGAAGGTCATCTAGAGATCTTCAGTTCTCTGTTTGCTGAGGCCATGAAGCTTGAAGCAAAACACGTAAACTAATCTGAGTCATTTTCGTCCCACCTCTGGTTTTGTGTGTTGGGTCTAGTGGATTGTGGATAATAGGTTGTAAATATTGAATTATTGATCTTCCTGAGTGTTCTACTATATTATATTTTGACCAACTAAACTGTAATTTCACTGATGTGCTGAGGCCATGCTTTGAGTTTGAGGCTTTGTTGTTGTTTCATTGTTCTTTTAGTGCTTATCTGTGAATAGTGTCTTGTTTTTTATTTCTCTAGTAGCATGGTCATACTATATGAAGATGGATTTTTTTCAAAGAAAATATTTGTTTGGCTTGAATTTTCTCCCACAAAGTTCCTTTTTAAATTTTGGCATCTCCTTGAATTTGTGTTGTAGTGTATTTGTATATAAGATACACATTAGCAGAATGTTTAGACCTTTAGTGATTTGAAATTTAATCTTTCATTGTTTTGTGAGATGTGAAACACATATGATATTGGCCAGGTGTTACATTACTTGAGCTAGCTCAGGACTTTAACTGGATTCCTACCTAGTAAAGAGAACTGGCATAGGTGGTCCTGTAATTGTATGTTTAAGAGCGGCTGCAAACACAGGTTAGAAACTTCAAAACAAAGAATATGTGTAAAGCTCAGTGGATTTAAAGCATTGTGCTTGTATTCTAGAGTTCAGAGAATTACAGGATGAGTGAACAGTTTTAAAAATAAAGTCATTACAATTGTTTCTTTTGTGTATGGTCTTACCCTTTAAGGTATTTATTATTATAACATATAAAGGATTAATGCTTATTTGTTAAAGCACTTCAGAAGTCCAGAAACTAGAAGATTTTTGCTCTCCCTTTGCAAGAAAGCTGGACAGATCACCTGGCGTGTCTGGATTTTGGTTCCCCATCTTGTGGGCAAGCATCCAGATAATAGAGATGATTGAGCTTTTACACAAACTTAGCTTTCCTCAGTTTCTGTCTTAACCTGTGGTACATATGTAGTGAGTGGAGATCATGCAACCCGTTGATTTTTGACATGTTGCAATAGGCATGTGGTCAGCACTTGAATGCATTGTTATTGCTAGGCTCAGCTGCTTCTTCCTCTATAGTGTTTCCTCTTAGCATCATGTCTCTTCTCCAGCTAGTATGGACTCAAAGGATTGAAAAGTAGCCCAGTGGAAACAAAAATTGATATATGGCTGTTACTTGGCTCACCAAAAAGTTACTGCAAAATTGTCTTGTGTTACTGCTGTTCTCTTCAAGTGGAGACAACCGATTTGTTTATTTGTACATTACCTTGTAGGGCTATTGTTACTGTTCTAACTAAAATGTTCATATACATAAAGTTCACTTTACAAATTATGTGGTTTATGTGGTTGATTATTTTGCATAGGAACAAACACTTGAATTCCTATAAATATTTTCTCTAAATATGCAAATTACTTAGTACATATTAAGCATTTGAGTTTAGGAAACAGTTTACCTGTTTTAATTTCTCTTATTACTTATTAACTTGTTAACACCTATTTTTTTAAGTTTTGAAGTAACTCTCAGAAAGTAGCAAAAAGAAAGCAGAGTTTTATGTATCTTTTACCTGTCTTTCCCTAAGTGACATCTTCTATAATTATGGCATAATGACTGTATACTTTTACTAAAAGCTAGTGATCTTACCTTGAAAAACTTGACAAATTGAATAATTGTTTTTTTTTATCCTAAAGCAGTATTAATATTGGTGTGTGAATATTCAGATTTTGTGTCTTATTCCTGTGGGCAGCAGACCAAGGACATGTTTCTTCCCTGAATTTTCTACAAAAATGGGATAAGGAACTAGACAAATAGCTGATTATTTTCTGCTGGGTAATTCTGTCCAAGCCTTGAATGTAGTCATGTAAAAATTTTAATTACAAGGCATTCTTCCTAATTCCTCTTTACTGGACTTCTTTAATCATATCTAAATTTGCTTACAGGGAACTTTCATTCTTAAGTGTAGCATTATAAAGGAAGAAACATTCAGCAGTTAGTGAAGGAGTATTTACTAAGTATCTGTTACCATGCTGAATATAATGAGTTGGGAAAAGTTGAAGGGGTATTGATAGTGTAGCTAAGTGAGCAGCCATAGAATATTACTATGTAGTATATAATGTAGTACATAATTGTCTCTTTTTATTTTATTGTCTCTTTAAACACATAACACAGGTATGTAATTGGTTTTTATTATACATTTGTTTAATAAGTAAATGCACATAGATAATAAGTATATTGTAAGAAAATTATGTAAGGCTCAAGGAAATAATGTCTACCCAGGAGTTTTAGGAGGTTAGTAAAAGAATGATAATACATGTTCTGGTATATTTCTTTTTAAATTGCATATGGTAAGTGTACAAAGGAGTTTGATTATAATATTTCCATACATAAGTGTGATATACTCATCATCTTCACCCTCTGTTACCTCTTTTGTGTTTCTTTTTTCTGTTCTTCTGTAATCTCTGGGAAGATTCATAATCCAATTTATTTGACTAAAACCTCAGTTTCTCTGTAAGCAGGTAAATGTCCAAAAGGATTGCTGGATCATATTAATTTCTCCTCTCACTTCATGCAGCATCCATACTATTTTTCATAATTGTGGAAGTCTACTGTGTAGTCCTTAAGTATTCCCTGGGGATTGTTTCCAGAGTCTCTGAGGATATCAGAATCCAGGGATACTCCTGTCCCTATAAAATGGCTTAGTATTCACATACAATCTGAATTACTTCTCATACCTAATACCATGTGGGTGCTATGTAAACAGTGGTTATTCTGTGTTGTTGAAGGAATAACAAGAAGATATCTCTAGCTGTTCAGTACAGACAGAATTTGAATTTTGTTTATTTTGCAGTGCTGGGGATTGAACAGGGTCTCATGCATGATTGAGGAGTACACTACCACCAAGCTACATATACCTCCTCTACTCCCTTTGTTTCCTGGTTGTTGGAATCCACAGATGCAGAACTTGGCAGTTACAAAGGTCTTGGTGTATTTTTTGAAGATAACATAATCTGTTGGATTAATGACAAATGTTCTTTTTATATTCCAGTTATTTAGCTAAATCCTGAGTTGAATGAGTTATCTCTTGATAAAAAGAAAATTGGTATATTGCTAATACAATACTTCTGAAGTTCAGTATCTTAAAATATTTGTTTCTTTCTTTTTCTTTTCTTTTTCCTGTTGGTCATGGGGCTTGAACTCTGGTCTGGAAGCTGTCTTGAGCTCTTCAGCCCAAGGCTAGTGCTCTACCACTTGAGCCACAGCCACAGCCCAGGCTGGCTTTGAATGGCAATCCTCAGATCTCAGCTTCCTGAGTAGATAGGATTACAGGTGTGAGCCACCGGTACCCAGCTATTTCTGTTTCTTTAAGTGAAATAGCATTGAAAATTTTTGTCAGCCTGGTGAAGTTCACTGTTTTGGAGGGTAGTGTCTGTGGTAGGCTTAAGCAATAAACTAGGGGAAGAAGGTGAGGAAAAATTGTAGTGAACAAGCAACAGGATAGGGGAAGGAGAGAAAAAAGAGGAAGAGAAAATAAGAGTTTTATGTAATGGGTGATGGTCTGCCTCAGGTCATTCAGAACAATAGATTCCTGTTATACACATTCAAGCCTAAAGCATTTCCAAAATCTAGCTTCTTCTTCAAACCTGTGAAAAGCAGAAATTACATTAGATGTGCAATAAATGTTAATGAAAATAGTGTCATAACATGCTTTTGTGTTTTCTGAGACCTAGATTTACTTCTGAGTCACTAGAGTAAATAAGTTCAGTGACTCCTAGCTTATCTTAGGTGGCAGAACCACACATGGGTTGGCATATGTGTCCATACTCTTAGGAGGAGGTGGAGAAGCCTGTCAAGACTTGGCAGCTGCTAAAAATTCATCCAGGCTGCTACTCTCTTTGACAGGTGCCCCTGAAGTTGGGATGGGGTAGGGGGAGAAATACACAAAGCTATTCTGTGCTCTCTCTATTCATTAGCTCGGAGAGGAGTCTTGTGTCTTCCTTAGAAAGTTACTTATTGTCCCCCCCCCCATGGATTTTTCAAGTACTTCATGTTTTCTTAGATTTATTAATTCCCTCCCTCTCCCTCTTCCTCCCCCTTTTCCTCCTCTTTTCCTTCCCTTCCCCCTCCTCAGTGAATCAAACCCAGACTTTCACATATGCTAGGCATATACACTATAAGTAAGCTATATCCCTACCTCTGTGACTAAAGCTCTCATCAATAATCAGTCTATTTTGACCACTTCTTGCCAACGTTGAAACATCTTTGAAAGTGCCTCACGTTCTGGCCCTTGTTCCTACTCAGCTTGCTCAGCTTGTTGATATCCATTTTAGTCTAGAGTTCAGTTATTGCTTTGTATATTTCCATCTTCCCTGACCGGAGTATCATTCTAGTTCATGAAGATTTCCTTTAACATGCACTATTTTGATGGAAGAAAATTGGTTACAGTCTACTAATTCTTTCTTTTATGCAAAGAAATTATTTAATGTTAAGTGTGGTTGGTAAAGTTTAGCCATGTGCTTACATGTCTAACATGTATGTTAGGTATGTTGATGTCCATATTTTGTGTATGTGACTTATTCTCCTAAGTAGCAGAAGTACAATTTGAATTAAAATTGTTTCATCATCTGTTATAAAGATTTTTAAGATAATAAAGTGACCACATTTGTAAAGAATGCTCTGAGTCTGGACAGTGGCTCACACCTCTAATCCTACTTACTCTAGAGGCTGAGATTGGCAGAGTAAGGTTCAGAGCCAGCTCAGGCAGACAAATTGGAGAGACTCTTAGCTCAAATTAACTAGCAAAAAGCCCAAAGAACAGTCATGACTCAAGTGGTAGAGCATCAGCTAAGCAAGAGCTCAAGACCCTGATTTTAATCCCCAGTACGAGCACATACAAAAGAAAAGAATGCTCTGACTTACTGGAATTGTAGTTATTTATTTATTTATGCCAGTAATAGGGCTTGAACTTAGGGCTTGTGCACTGTCCCTAAGCTCTTTTGCTCAAGGCTAGTACTCTCCCATTTGAGCCACAGCTTCATGTTTGGCTTTTTGGTGGTTAGAGATAAGAGTCCTTTCTTGCCGGAGTTAGCTTCAAACCTTGATCCTCAGATCCCACCCTCCTGAGTAGATAGGATTGTAGGTTTGACCACCTCCCTGACTTTAATGATTCCCCCCCCCCCATCAGAATATATACTTCCTTTTTGGGAATTCAACTCACTGTAATTTCTGTTGCAGAGAAAAGAAACATCTGTAAACAGGAATTTAGAAGACAGATATATTGACCAGTAACCTGTTCCCAAATGCCGGAAAAAAAATACTCTTTTCAAATAATCAGTAAAATAAACTGTTAAAAGAGCAATTCTACACATGGTATCAAATTGAGAAACTATAAGAATGTAGAGTTAGAGTAAAGGACAATGAATTGCTGGATGAAAGGCTAAGAATTAGTGGCTGGGAATATGGCTTAGTGGTAGAGTGGTTGCTTAGCATGCATGAAGCCCTTGTTAGACTCCTTGGTACCGCATAAACAAAAAAAGTCAGAAGTGGTGCTGTGGCTCAAGTGGTAGAATGCTAGCCTTGAGCAAAAGGAGTTCAGGGACAGTGCCTAGGCCCTGAGTTCAAGCCCCAGGATGTGATACTGAGGTACTGAGGTACATTTCTTATTGGGTTTATTGAACAGTCCTGTTTTAGGAAAAGGGAGTTTCTCAGAACTCACATCACTTACTTTTAAAGTCCTCTCTGTTGGTTGGGCAATCTGTAGTTGTACTTAAAGGATAAAACTGAATATACTCTAAACTTCTTTAGTAGAGATCTGAATCTTTCAGTTTTTAAAACTTAGCAATAGTTATATTAAATGTTGATTTTTATATGCTGAAAATATTAAAATGAGTAAGCTGCTATTTCTTTACTCAAAGACCTTGTTTAAGTACTAGTTTAGATTATGAGTAGGTATTTGTTAATATAGTAACAGTGTCTGTTTTGAGGTTCAGTGGCTTTCTTTCTGATCAGTATTTGGAGTTCTTTCTTATCTGTTTTGTTGTTTTTACTGCACTGCTCTTGGTGTATAAAGTGCTTGAGGTAACTGCATATATTCTTGTCCCTGAATCTTGGGGAACTTGGTGTTTTTTGGTTATACTGAAGATCCCATTTGTGGCTTAAAAAAAAAAAAAGGTTTATCAAACTTGTAATGAACAACTTTAATGAGGACATTAATGTTAATAACAGAACTAGATTTTAGGTAAAGTGGTAGGAATGCCATTTTTGGATACCAAATAGAATTAGAAGTTTAATAATTTTCATGAGGAAGAATTCAGCTTTGGTTGAAAGAAGTACTGGCTTCCTTATCTGGCTAGATATATACTGTTCTATAGTACCTTATCTGTTTTGTTGCTAAAACTTGTGGGAATCTGATGATCACTTCAACATGTTATACTAAAATATGAAATATTTTAAAACATTTTGAATGTTATATACTTATTATCATTCTCTTATTTTTAAAAAAATTTTATTTTTATTGTGAAAATACTGTGCAGAGGGGTTACAATTATATGGGCAAGATAATGAGTATATATATATATATATATATATCTACATACATACATATATATATATATATATTTTTTTTTTTTTTTTGGTCTGATTGTGGGGCCTGAACTCTGGGCCTGGGCGCTGTCCCTCAGCTCTTCAGCTCAAGGCTAGCGCTCTACCACATGAGCCACAGCGCCACTTCTGGCTTTTTTCTTTTTGCTTATGTGGTGCTGAGGAATCGAACCCAGGGCCTCTTGCATACAAGGTAAGCACTCTACCACTGAGCCACCTTCCCAGCCCCATGAGTATATTTTTTTTATCAAGCATTGTTTATCCTTTGTTTCCCTTCCCATCCCCCCCCACTCCTCCACCAATCCTCCCCCACCCCCACCAAAGTTGTAAAATTCGTTTTTCCACATAACGATTTGTACATCTCATTGTTGCAATGGGTCCGCCTGTATCCCTATTTAAACGATTTGTTTTTTTCCCTTCCCCTCCACAAATTATACCAACCTCAAATATTGTGAAAACAGGGGTTATACCATGGGGGAGGGACATACAAAGCAACAAAGAAATAATCTTATAAATGTGTTAGAAACAATCACCTGAAAGAAAAAAAACACTTGAATACATATCTTAGGGTTCATTTCCCTAGCATCAACTTATCTGACCTTTTCTGCTTGAATCATTCTCTATTTTTAAAAGTTATAGTCTGGTGGTTGAAACCGGGAACTTTTCTTGTAATTATGTTACTGTTTTAATAGTACTGTATTGCAAAGTATCCAGCTAATACCATTCAAAAAATACACTTTTTCTAATAGTACTAAATTTTATATATTTAATCATTTTGCTATATCTTAAGACTTAATAGAGCTTTATTGTGATCATGATAGGAGAGAGCATGCCCCAATTTCAGAGTAGGAGAGATTACTATTATGCAAGATAAATGTAAGAATGAATCCATACATGGGGACAGTGCCTTATGCATGAGTCAAATTAGCTTAGACTAGGAATACCAAGAAAAAGTTCTTTTTAGTACCCATTGCAGGAGTACAGGGTCTGAGATCAACCTATCATTAAATTAACCTATTATTTATAGCTAGCTAGCTAGCTAGCCACCAGAAGATCTTCTGTTTTTCCTGGTCTCTAGTCTGTTGATTGGGACTAGTAATTGTAAATAGGTCTTAGTACTAGAAAGGACCAAGGCAGAGACCAGAGTATAGATCTTAGAACACAAGTTTAGATATCATAATTGAGCTGTTCGGGACTAGGGTGGCACAAGAGGCAGGAATAGAACAAATTGGGTCAGAAAGAGGTAGAAACCACAGTCATTGAATCTGGGTAATGTTAATGATGGGTAATGTTAATGATGACTTTGTCAGAATTGAAGATGAGGGTGTAACTACCACATGTCTGTGTTTGTGGTCCAAGATTTTAGTGACAGGAGAAGCAAAAGCACATAGAGAGCAGAAACTGAAACAGGATGAGCTTAGCGTTCTGTTCTTTGTATCAAGTTATCTTTTCAGGGTAAAAATCACTCCCATTGTTAATCAGTATTCATTTAGGCTGCTTTATTGGCACGGGTACGGCATCACGAGATGCTGAGAACTGCTGATGCTTTACAGTGACGTCTTTAACAGGGAACTGCTGCTAAAAGGAAGAGAATTGAGTTTTAGAGTAAATATGCTTTCTTGCAAAATAGTAGGATATGAAAAAGCATGCTAGGCATGAGGGTTTTAATGTCACAGCCATGAAGGCAAAATTAGACAGTTTAGAGTTTCGTTTCTGAGTAAGATGGAGCAAGGAAAATACATGACTAGGATATTTGGACTTTAAAAAGAGAACCTCTCACACCTATCATTTACTTACTAGAAGAAGTCATATTAACAAGTTTTTGGTTACAGTTAGCTGACACCAGTTTGAGGAGGGAAAAAGGTGTTTAAGGACCTGTTGAGTTGAGAATTCAATGATGATTAAATGGCTGGGGTTTGAAAATTCCTTTGAGGCTCATTAGGTTTTTTTTTGTTATTATTATTATTATTATTTTTTTGGTCGGTTGTGGGGCTTGAACTCTGGGCCAGGGTGCTGTCCCTGCTCTCTTCAGCTCAAGGCGAACACTCTACCGCTTGAGCCACAGTGCCACTTCCGGTTTTCTGAGGGTTTATTGGAGATGAGTTTCATGGGCTTTCCTGCCAGGGCTGGCTTTGAACTGTGATCCTCAGATCTCAGCCTCCTGAGTAGCTAGGATTACAGGCATGAGCCTCCAGTGCCCAGCCTCATTAGTAGTTTTAATTCAACTGAATTTATTTATTTAGACAGTCTTACAAGCTAAGGCTGGCCTCAAAGTTTCTATTCTTTGCCTCAACCTAATAAGTGCTGCATTACAGGTGTGTGCGTCTTGGGCTTAAACAGGAGTTATTTTAAAATTATTATTGTTATTATTAAATAATTGTACAAAGGGTACAATTCCATTAGTCAGGTTATGAGTACAATGCTTCTTGGTCAATGTCACCCTTTCTTTGTTGAATGGGAGTTTTTGTACCTTCTTTCTAAACCCCTGCCATTAAGGTGGCTTTGCGTGGTGTCTGCCTTGCCTTTTGAGTTTTCATATTCCAGCAAGGAGAAGGAGGAGATTAACCCCGATCAGTTCAGGTATCTGTCTACACTAGAGCAGAGGGTGTAGGGTTATGATGTGTAGTCATATTCCTGGTGCTCTATACTTTCATGTATTGGGAGCAGTTCCCAAAGAAGGGGAGCTCAAAGCTGGACGTCATTGTTGGGATGGGGCTAGAACATCTTGCTCTTTGTTAACCCTGTTTATTTGTCTTCCTGTTTATTTTCTTTCAACTTGAATAAAAATAGAGGTAACTCTGTTGTACCATTTATTTCTAGTCGAATAAAACATAAATGCAAGTCGAAGTACCACATCTAGCAGTGCAGCTGACTGTATGGTATCATGCTAACCCTGGTCCCACGTGGTCAGTTATTGGTATATCATAGCCTAAAGTTAATGTCTGCCAACTCGCTGTCTTCATGACTGGGGAAGAAGCAGAAGTGCAAGGGAAATATATTTAATGAAAAAAACAAAGAGCACTTACCAATGATTAGTTAAGGAAATAAATAGTGGCTAAAGTCTTTAATTTTGAATCTGTGTGCAAAATTTTAATCTGTTTCACTTTAGTGTCTTTTGTTTCTGTTTATTCTGTGGTATCTGGGCTTATGTGAGGTCTCTGTACCTCACAAGGGGAAAGAATGTGAGTTCTGGTAGTTCCAGCTGTGTAGAATTGTGTTGATAATCTTCCACTAAACACTTGGCACAGCACTATCTGACTAAACCCCAGGAGACTCATCTGTCATTTTTTTTTTTTTTTCAGTTTTCTTAGCCTTTCGTATTTTCAGCCTCTCTTTCCCTTGATAATCGTCAGAGAGAGTCACTTCAATCAGGTTTATAGACTCCATGAGGAGAGCAAACTGACATAACGTGAAATACTTACTTGGACTTCTGATTTAATAAAACTAGATGAACAGATTCCAAAGCTTTTGACACAAGAACCAAAATGCAGGGCATTTTGCTTCACCAGCACCATCCTCTTGGATTCCACATCCAGTAGGTTTTAGAGGTAGGAGGTATGCTTTATTTTGCTGAGTGTTTCAGATCCTGTTTTCTGTAATATGGGCCAGTACCCCACTGTCAGATTTTGGCTGGGGCAGAACTCAGAACTTGCATATCAACCATGACCTAGTACTGTGGAAATAGATGCAGAGTGCTTTATAAGAAGAGGGATGGTATAAGCTTCTGTTTTTGCCATCTGAAGTGAACTCCTGAATCAGAGGTCCTGTATTTTAGAATGAAGCAATCACAGCTAAACCCTTTTGGCTTATGCCAGTAATTCTAGCTACTCAAGAGGCTGAGATCTAGAAGACCATGGTTTGAGGACAATCTGGGCAGCAAAGTACCCAAGACTTCTAATCCTCAAAATAACCAGTAAAAAGCAGGTATGGCTGAAGTGATGGAGTGTAATCTGTGAACAAGATAGCTGAGCGAGCTTGAGTCCCTGAGTTCAAACTCTTAGTACTACAAAAACAAAAATACTCAAAACCCCAAAACACACATAAGACACATGAGATTAACATACACTAAGCTTGGATAGTGGTGCTGGCGGAGAAAAATTCAGAAGTGTGTTTCTGTAATGCAAAGAATTTGGCATAATTTCTCTGCTAAAAGATTGGTCTCATGGACTCAGACATGTGGACTCTCAGCAGCACAGTGGTGAAGTTAGGCTTACCTAGTCCTTATGTAACTGCTGCTCCTTCAACCTGGTGGTCTTCATGAAACGAGCAAGAGCCAGGCTGGCTAGGGAAGAAGTGTCACCATCAGTGATGTCTTATCCCCTCAGTTGTTGTTTTTTTCTTGGTAAAGAATTGTTTGATTTGGCCTTGGACGAATTTGGGTGAAGATACATGAGGCAGTAGGGGGTTTTGTGTGAGAGGTTCCTTTAAAAAGCTGTCTTCTATATCTCCTTCTCATTTACCTTGTGATCTTTTCAAGTTACTGAAAACTTTATGTCATGGCTTTGAGAAAAGGATTCTAGATTCTGCAGCTACTACAAGAAATACCTACTATAAAATCATATATTGTCTAACTTCCTCTAGGAAGTTCTAACTTAAGCATGATTTTAGCTATATCCAATGAATATACTTCTAGACTATTTTTAGCTTAATTGACTCATGCTTTTTTCCTTTTTGATTTTATATTTTATAGTTCTCACTTATAAGGGCCTTATTATAAAATACCTTTTTATTTTGGTTTTTACAATGGTTATATGACATATGTCCTGTGTTTATGAAGGCATATGTGTGTACCTTAATATATACCTGTATACTTATCTGAGCATAGAAAATGTCTAGAAAGATGTACACTGAACTCTTAACAGTGAGCATCTTTATGATATTGAGTTAGAGGAAAAAACAGAAGATTTAGTATTATAGTAAAGAATAGCTGATTACTATTGATTATTTTGCTTTGATCTTTTGTATTTTACTACAATGCATTTTGCCATGCGACAGTGGTTCCTGCTTGTAATCCTTGCTGCTTGGGAGTTTGAGATAGTTAGGATCAAGGCTCAGAGCCAGACTGGGCAGAAAAGTTCCAAAGACTCCTTCTCTACTAAGCAGTGGACTTTGTGGCCAGTGCCTATTATCCTAGCTACACAGAATCCTAACATAGGTGGATCATGCTGGGCATGATCCCTGTCTGAAAAATAACAAGAAAAAATGAGGGCTATGGTATAGCTCCAGTGGTAAGATCATATGCTTAGGAAGTATGAAGGCCTTGAGTTCAAACCTTAGTACTAGATAAAAAATTATCAGTATGCAAAATACCGCTGCCTAAAGTTAGGAGCGATTGCCAGACATAGTAGTTTATACCCGTAATTCCAACATTCAGCACTCAGGAAAATTGAGACCAGCCTGGGCTTCATAGTAAGACCCTGTCTCAAGAAATGAAAAGAAGGATAAGAAGTTATTTTTTTTAATTTAATTTTATTTGTGAACATACTCTATAGAGGGGTATAATTACATGGGCAGAATAATGCATACATTTCTTACCAAGCATTGCAGCCTCCTCCTTTGTTTACCCTTCACATCCCTTCCCAGCCTCCCCCTTCCCCCCC
>NW_012267265.1:12866105-12881667 GCF_000151885.1 Dipodomys ordii | reverse complement strand
AAAAGTGGGATTGCTGGGTCATAGGGGAGTTCTATGTGAAGTCTTTTGAGGAACCTCCATACTGCTTTCCAAAGTGGTTGAACAAGTTTACAGTCCCACCAACAATGAAGTAAGGTTCCCTTCTGTCCACATCCCCTCCAGCATCTGTTGTTAGAGTTCTTGATTTTTGCCATTCTAGCTGAAGTGAGGTGGTATCTCAGTGTTGTTTTGATTTGCATTTCTTTTATGGCTAGGGATGTTGAGCATTTCTTCATGTGTCTATTAAGAAGTTACTTTTTTTAAAGATGATTTCAGGTGATTAAGGATTTATAAGTAGTCTACGTAAAGCTAGTTGTACTATCAGTACTTTTTGCCTTGTTTTAATGTATATCTTTGACTATGAGATACTTATTGAAAGGCATTGCAAATCGATTAGTTTTTTTGAGTAATTACTTTTAGGTTGAATTTCTTTACTTCCCTATCAACATGAAATTTCCATCTAAAACTTGTTTTTGGATTAACAAAAAGTACAATATATTTTCTGAAATATCTATCATTCAGAGGTCAAATGGCAATAAGTAATTGTAGAAGAAGGGCCTTTGACATGTTAGTCTCCTCTTAATCTTAGGTTTCCTAGAACTCTGGCCATCTGCTGGGGACACAATGCTGTAAGAGACTAGGACTGGAAGGGCTTGTTTTCTAAAGCTCAGGTTTGGTATGTGCAGATCAGATTGCATCATCTTCAAGCTGTTTACTAGTCGATGAGTGTTTTTTGTCACCATTTAAAGAACTGTCTATTATCTTAAAATTTTTTATTACAGTATATATGTAAATGAAAGTCAAACTTTAAGTATATACCTTAATAAATTTTCTCAAAATGAATGTGCTGTCCCATTTAAAAAAAAAAATGAAGAGGCTAGTTGCAGACTGGGAAAAATACTAGCAAAACTTGCTTGGCAAAGGATTTGAACCAGAATTACACAAAATTCATCAGGGGGAAAAATCAGGCAAATCTAAACGAGGATTGTGCTACTTTAGAAGTAAGGTAGTAAGAGGGCTATGCTGTTTACATAACTTTAATGTCAGAAGATTAAAGCTATGAACTCTTGTACATTCAAGGAGGCTTATGAGGGAGTAAGCCACAAACTATAATAGCCGACTATAGACAGAATCCTGTACAGAGTGGGGGGAAATCCTGTGAAGGATTCAGAAAGATGAATTCAGGCCATGGATAGATAAACAATCTAGCAATGTTAAGTTTGTTGAAGCTGATACCTGTTCTTTGTAAAAGAGAACTTTTTCTAAGGCAAGTCACATTCCAGCAAAGGAGTGAAGTATATACTTTATCTTTGATTCAGAAATTGTATAGTGTATATATCTCTGTGTATACATGTATCTTTGTGAATGGCAAAAAAATGGGAAGACACTAGTGATAGAGCAAAGGGAGTGACTGCAGTATCTGCAACTTTTTTGTGGGTCTAAAATCATTTCTATGCAAATGTTTTAAATATTTAAAAATATCTGCCCTTTATTTTTAGACTTCCTTCATTCAAAAAATACTTGGTTCTTTGTCTGGAACCAGTTTGGAATGAACATTTTTATAATATTTTCCTGTGTGTTGGTGGTACAGCTCTGCAAACCATCCATTGTTGAATGTGGTAGCAGTTAGTGGAAAGTAAACAGTCTGTGGATGGTACTAGCTGCAATGTACTCTGTAGTCTTTGGGTTGTCTTTTAAACCACTTTGGAACAAATTATAGAATGATTACTGTACATCAAAAATCTATCTGTGGTTCCATAATTATTTAGATTATTTTGTTTATAAGTTCAGAATGATTCCCATTTATTTCTAGCCATGAGAAAGTAGTTGTCCCATTGGCTTGTTAATATTTATTGATGCTCATTAGTGGTTATTAGACCCTTTTCTTTGGCATTGAAGATGCAATAGAGGTAAAACAAAGCTCTTGCACCATGGATGTTTATACATTGGTGGGTGACAGAAAAGCAGAAATAGAAGTGATATGAACGTTACTGGTAGCATTGGACAAAAATCAAGCAATGGGGAACAAACTTGTTGTAATTTTAAAAGACTTTGCCCAGGAAATATTTGAGGGAAGGTCTAAAGATAGGGAGAGATGCATGTAAGCGTACTAATCTTGAGGGAAAGCATACAGAGGACAGCATGTGTAAAGATCCTGGGGTAAGAATTTGGCTGTAGAAGGTATAGGAAGGCCGTCAGTAGACAATGAGGTCAGGGATTGGGAGAAAAATTATGTAGGATTTTTTTTAATACTTTAAAATCTTGACTTGTTCTGAGTAAAATAGAAGCCATTGAGAGATGAGGGGAGAAGACGTTCCATTGTATGATGTATGTGAGGCTGTCAGGATGCTTTGATGAGATGGGTAAGGGTAGAAGTCGGTATGGAAATTACTAAACGATGGCAAAACCCAAGTTGAGGTAATGCAGACTTAGACCTGAATTGGTACCATGGGGCTGATGAGAAGTAGTAAGGTTCTGAATATATTGTGTAGATTGTCAATAGTATTTACTGATGAATTAGAAAGGACAAGAACTTGAACTTCTGAGGTCAAGGAGGAAAGGAGGAGCCAACAAAGGTGGGTGAGAAGCTGCCGGTGAGATAGGATGAGGGGAGCCAAAGGAACAGTGGGTGAGGGGGTTTTGGAATCCTGCCAGATGTTACCAATAGGTTTCAGTGGTATGGTGTGGTGTGAAGAAAAAGTTCATAGGAGCCTGCTACATTTGGCAGGAAGTATGTTTACAATCACGAGTACACGTTTGTTTGTAATGTTAAAAATAACATCAAAGGAATGTGTAGGGCTAAAGGGTTATAATTTCTGAAACGTATCTGCCAATGATTTTGTGATTTCAGGAGAAAATTAATGATGGAGCAGAGAACACTTGAATTTATAAGAGCAATGTCCTTGCATGAATAGGACAGAATTTTTTTTTTTTCCTGGTCCATTGCAGGGCTTAAACTCAGGGCCTGAGCCCTGTTCCTGAGCTGTTCTACTCAAGGCTAGCCACAGTACCACTTCCAGTTTTCTGATGGTTATTTGTGGATAAGAGGCTCACAGACTTTCCTGTCTGGGCTGGCTTTGAACCATGATCCTCAGATCTCAGCCTCCTGAGTAGTTAGGCCTGAGCCACCTGCACCCATCAGGGTATAACTTCTGTAAGACAATGGAAAAGTTAGACTTGAGGTAAGTCCTGAAATTGATACTGAAAAGGGGATACACATTTAGGTGGGAGAGTAGAATTCATGAGAGGTGCTGAAGTTCTCTTCAGATTGCATATAGGCATCAGAATCTGTGTGGGGCATGATTCAGATTTTGTGTGCCATGTATTTGTATTTCCTCTGGTGCTTTTCATCAACTCATTTGTAATGAGTCCTAAAAAAGCCTGGGGAGTGGCTGGTAAAACTACGTACTGCAAGTTTCTTTCAGGAAATTAGTGTTTTGTTACTATTGCATTTAACATCTACTTTGTACATGTTTGGAGACTTCTAAAAATTAGGACTATCTGGGAATTTTTTTCTTATTTGTCTTTAATCTAAAGGGTAGAAATCCTGAGAGTTTTATCAGAATGATTTCAGTGTTAAGTAAAAGAAAACCAACTTAGAGACACAGAGATGGAGCTAATTGCCAAATCTGAAAAATAGGTCTTTGTGGGATTCTCATTTATATAAAATTTAGTTTGGTAATTCAGTTTTTGTATATTTGTGTATACACATTGAAACTCACCACTTTCAAAATGTCTCTGATGCATTTTAAATAGGAAACAAGCACAATGTGATTAAAAAAATACATGAAATATTATGGTAAAAATGGGAGCTTTGCTTAACTTGTGACCAGTGTCATTCATCTTTGTCACTTGACACCTGAAGATTATGTTGCAGACATCACAGTTAGAATGCACTAATTTCATCTTGTAACTTTTGCTTTTGATTTATGAAATATTATAAAGCTGTATCTCTTTTATAGTATTTTATATTTTGAGTATTTTAAGATACCTGTATTCCAAAAGTGGTTTGAGAACATTATTGCCACTCTTGGTGTTTCCAGTTGTCTGCCTTCATGCTACTGCTCTTTCTTTGTCTCAATTTTTACTTGTACTTGGTCACTCCAGATTGGAAAAAAACAGTTAATCAGCCTACAGAATATATAAAATTTCTATGGAACAGTAAGAAAAGAGTGAACAAGTTAGGAGGAAAATGAGCAAAAAAAATCTGAGTTAGAATTTCATCCATGATGAATTGTGAATTAGCCAATAAACAGGAAGACATGTTCATCATTAATCAGCAGGAAAATGCAAATTGAGGGCACAGTTAAATACCATCTTATATCCTAAAATTAGGATGGTGGCCTTACAAAGTATTGGAGAGTATGTGGATCAATATGAATCACTGTTTGTGAGATTATAAATTGGGAAACACTTTTGGGGACATAAAAATAGGTGCAATGCTGAAGAATTGAACACATTCATTCCTTAAACTTCTGCACATGTGGAGACACATATCAGAACTTTTATCACATAAATGGTTACAGTAGCCAAACAATGTAAAAATGAGATACTTTTGACAAGAGAATGAATAAATTGTGGTACATTTATACAACATAACAGGATTACTTTGCAGTGAAAATGAATGAGCATCTGCATGCAACAACATGGATGCATCTTTGAAACATAATATTAAATGAAAACATAAAATCCTATGAAACACGCACTGTGTGATACCACTTGTATGGTTTTCCAGACAAGCAAAATGGGACTATAAATAAGTGGTACACTTTGAAAACCATAACGGTGATAAATGTAAAATACAGGGTTGTATTTGTGGATAGTGGAGGAAAAGAGAGGGGCCAGCATGGAGACGAGGAGGAAAAAGTCATGAGAACAGTCCTAGTAACAACATTCAGTTCTAGAGTTGGGTGACACGTACCTAAATGCTCATTTTATTACTGTGCTTTGAATTGTGTTGAACATCTTCCAAGTAAGTGTTGTATGTAGAAATGAGTATGTTAAACAAAAAGGCATATTCTGAAGTCACAGTTTAGGAGACATGTCATCACTGTTTCCTACTGTCCTGTGTCACTGCAACTCCTAAGAAGACCATATATTTTATTAGAGGCTTCTTGTTTGAAAACCCCTATCTCATTTAGCCTGAGTGTACGTTTATCATCTGATAAGTCACCTGATAAGTTGGATGAATAACTAAAGTAGTGGTTTGAGAAAATAGTCCAAAAATTTTCTTAGAAAATATTTGAGGTAGTGTTTCTTTGAAAAAGACCTAATTCCTCGTATTTTCATAAAGGAGCTTTAGAACCAGTGGAGCAACTGACTAAGATAACAGACCTATTGAGAGTAGACTTAAGAAAATCAATAACCTAAGGCTTCTCAATTCATATGCATGCACTTCCAAATTGACATTGACTTGTATATTAAGAAACATTTCAATATTCTGTGTAAGTTGTAATAAAGCACTTGAGGCTAAAGTGTGGCTTGTGAGGGAGGAAGTGATTTTCTGATTTTTATTTATTTATCTTTTGGCTGGTCCTAGGGCTTGAACTAAGGGCCTGGATACTGTCCCTAAGCCTCTTTGTGCTCAAGGCTAGTGCTCTACCACTTGAGCCACAGTGCCACTTCCAGCTTTTTCTGAATAGTTGTTAATTGGAGATAAGAGTCTCATAGACTTTCCTGCCTGGGCTGACTTTGAACTGCAATTCTCAGATTTCAACCTCCTGAGTAGCTAGGATTACAGGTGTGAGCCATCTGTGCCTGGCTATGATTTTAATTAGAAGTAATAAACTTTAGCTCTTTCTATAGGACATGTATCTTCTCATTCTTGATAGTTACACATAGAGACATAACATTCATTAGTTTTCTCTCCAAAGAGAAGATGGTTTGATTTTAACTGGACGATGAACACTTGCCTGGGAGAGGAGAGTTGGCTTTAGAATTGGCTCTCCCATCGTATAACTGCATTTTCATTGAATCCTTGCACAATTTTCTCTGCATCTGTTTCCTTATCAGACAAAGTCACTGAGCCAAATGGCTTATAGAGACTAGCTTTGAAGGACCTTATATTTTTATAGCTATTTGATAGCAAATTTTATGTCTTAAATTGTTCTTATGCGTTCTATTAATAAAGCCACAAGTAATGAGAATTAGTAGAAAATAGATGATGCTGTGTCAGTTTAAATTCAATATACAAACTGAGTTCTCTTTTCCTTTCCTTCGTCACAGGTGTAGTGCTTCTTCAGGTGTGCTTCAGGAAGAAAGTGCCTGCTTTTCCTATTGTATCTCTGCAGGTTCATGCCAGCCCAGAACAGAGAATCAGGTCAGTTTTAGAAATTTATTATTATTTTTAATCTGTTGGGAAAGGAGCTAGAGTTAGCCATATGATTGTCTTTGCTGTATTATTGAGTAGTACCAAATCTTCTGAACTGTGTTTCTAAAATCCTAGGTTTCAGTCCTGCTTTAGCACTGGTGGCTGGGTAAACTTTGACAGCTTTTAATTTTATGCACAGAAAAACTATATTGATATAAATTACCTTCAGTTGCAATTCTGGCTTTACACCATTGATTGCTTTTATTGTAGGTACCTGCCAAGGATGTTTTTTAAGCATCCTTTTCTTTGTCTTTTTTTCCTGGAAAAATCTTCAGATGTTCCTTGAGGTATGATGTGTTAACCCATTACACATTGAAAATGCCATAACTTGTAAGTGTATTTGGTGCTTCTGATCTATTGAACTTTATAGCTTAGCCACACAGTACAAATCACACTCATGATCTCATGGTGGACAAGGAGCTGTGACTTGCCACCTCTGAAAGGGTGTTGTCTTACCTAGGAGAAGATAAAAATGCAAAGCAAACATTTTAATAAACTGGTTTTATGCCATCATAAAGACACAAAAGTCATATAAGTCAAACCATCACAAATTGGAGGCCTTCTGTGGTTTTCCCTTCTTCCCTTTCTCCCTCCCTCCCTCCCAACCTCCCTTCTTCCTTCCCTCCTTTTTCCTTTCCTTTCCTCCCGTCCTTTCCCTTCCCTTCCCTTCCCTTCCCTTCCCTTCCCTTCCCTTCTCCTTCCTTCCTTCCTTCCTTCCTTCCTTCCTTCCTTCCTTCCTTCCTTCCTTTCTTCCTTCCTTCTTTCCTCCCCCCCCTCTCTTTTTCTTTGTGCAGATACTGGGGCTTAGAACTTTTTTTTGCCTTTTTAATTTCCCCTCAGGGCTGGTGGTCTATCACTTGAGCCACATCTCCAATTGTGATATTTTGGTGACTTATTGGAGATAAGAATCTCTTGGCTTTGTTTTCCTAGAAAGGCTTTGAATTAAGATCTTCAGACCTCAGCCTTCTGAGTAGCTAGGATTATAGACTGGAACTACTCTAGTGTTTGGAACTTTTTAATCTGTTGTAGTTACTGTGAGTGACCAGTTGAAGTAGCGAGTAGTGTGGCAAAGCATTGGAGAGTACTCTGCATACCCAGATGCCTTAATTTTATTTTCATCTTGTGGTTATTAGAAAGCTTTTGTGTGTGTGGGGGGGCGTGGGGCTTGAACTCTGGGCCTGGGTGCTGTCCCTCACTCTGAGTGCTTTTCCACTTGAGCCACAGCACCACTTCCAGTTTTCTGAGTGGTTTATTGGAGATAAGAGTCTCTTGGCCTTTACTTCTGGGGCTAGCCTTGAACCATGGTCCTCAGATCTCAGCCTCCTGAGTAGGTAGGATTACAGGTGTGAGCCAGCAGTGCCCAGCAGAATGCTTATTATTTTTTTTTTTTGTGGATTATTCTTCAATAACATTCTTCAGCTGTGGAGAGGATACCTTTTTGATAATTTTTTTAACAGATCAACACAAGTTAGTGTAACAAAGAAAGGGCCAGGGAGTGTTCAGGAAAGCTGTGTAGCTATAATGTGATGAGAACCCAGGGCCAGGTTTCCCTGCCCCTCAGCAAAGGGCTTTCCCATCTGCCCAGGTCCCTCACTGTTGCTCTGGGGACTGTCTGTCTTCATGTTTCCTTTCTTTGTGATGTGACTCGTAGTGGTTACCACTTCCCAGGCTTTGTGTGTTTTGCATTTAGACTGCCAAATAAAGGCCTAACTGTACCAGCTAAGATTTCTCAGAACAGAATGATTCCTAGACAAATCAAGGGTTAAGGCAGGGTCGTTTGAAAACTTTGCATGGGGTCATTGTTTCAAAGCCTGCTCTCTGAAAAGGATGTGACTTATCCCTACTAAATATGGGTGGTTAATAATTAGCGTGCCAGTATTCCTTTAGATGATTAGTTATGATTAAAAGCTGAGCTAAGCCACTCATGGTGGCTAATGCCTATAATTCCAGTTAGATCAAGAGGATATGGTTTAAGGCCAGCCTGAACAAAAAGTTAGCAAGACCCTATCTCAACAAACAAGCAGGACATGGTATTATACTCTTATCATACTAGTTATATGGATGGTGTAATTGGAAGATTGTGGGCCTGGCCTGGGCAAAAATATGAGAGTCTTACCTGATAATAACTGAAGAAGTAAAGGAGGGGAAGGAGGTGTGGCTCAAGCAGTAGAGAAACTTTTTCTGTTCAGCAAGCTTGAGACCCGCATGAGTGTCAAATCCTATATAATCAAAGGGAGAAAAAGTTGAGCTGGAGCTATATTTCTCAAATTCTGTGCACTTGAATCTTGAGGACCAATATCTTAAAAGCATGAACATAAACACAGCAGAAGTATTAGAATTGGAGGGCAGTATTTTATGGGTTTCAGGAAAAAAAATAAGAAATTGTGTTAGACTGATTAGAAGAGGGAAGAAGATGATCGAATATATGTTTATAAAATAACAGCACTACAAGGAATGGATAAAGCTGGCCAAAGACAAACCTTTTTTTTTATTTGACTTTTTGCAAAAAAAAAACAAACCTGAATGTAGGAGAGAATGTCATTAAATTTAGTCACTGCTCAGCAGCTGTAAAATGTCATCTTGGATAAATCACTTTTTCTCTTCAGTTTATTCCAATTCTGCCATTTGCTTCTTATCCATTCAATGAGCTTAGCTCCTGCTATCTTTTAAAAACTGTAGTCTTTACTATCTATGTCACCTACGTGGGTATCAAACTCCTGGTTCACATGCCTTTCTTTGCCTTAGTCTTCTGAGTAGCTGGAAGACAGATGTGCCCTGCTTTACTACCATCTTAAAATGAGTTCATGATAGTGGTAGCTCTGAGAGTTGTGTTCCAATAATTCCTCGCATATCATCCTCATTACCAATTTTTTACAATCGTGTAACCTAATTTTAGAGTCACGGCTCAGTAAAAATCTGTGATCCTAAGATTTTCTGACATGGATTATTATCTTTTTTTCTGAGTAAAGATCTTTCGACATTTGTTTGAGCCTTTACAAGGCCTAGTTTTGATGTTGTTGATAAGTTGTTTATTTAGGGTTGCCGGGGGTCAAAACCAGGCTTTGTGAATATCAAGCAAATGCTCTTCCGTTGAGCTAACCCACAAGACAAAAACTATTTCAAACTAAATATGTGTATTAGTTATATATTGCTATATGAATTGATTTGTTAAGCCTGTTGTAAGAAAACTATGGCATAAGTAAGAATTTGTTGCCTTAATACATGTGCTACATTGCTGGACATGTGAAATGAAGGTATTGGCCAGGCTGCTTTCTTCTGAGGTCTGTGGTGAAATAAGCTATTTCAAACTTCTTCTTAACCATGGCTCTTCACATTATCTTCTCTCTCTGTTCAGATTTCCTAGATGTACTGGATTAGAGCCTATCCTAACAATTTCTTTTTAACTTTCTGTAACACTTAATGCTTTCAAGTAAAGTCACATTTTGAGATGCTAAGAGTTAGGGGATACAGTTTAATCTATAGCACCACATTATACATTACTCCACAATTTAATGGACAAACATTAATTTTTGGTTGATTCATTTTTTTATTGATTTAAGAATCTGAGTGTAACTCAAGGTCTGTTAGAAAGCTACATTCAACACATAAGTTAGGGCTGTGGTCTGATTTGAAAGTTCAGCAGGAGGATCTGCGTCTGTTCCTCATACAAGGTCATTGACAGCCTTTAGTTCTTCATTGTCTGTTGGGTCAAGGGCCACTGTTCCTTGTGCAGGGTGTTTGCAAGAAGCCAACCCTGTTGCCTTGCTGTGTGAGTGTCTTTTACAGAACAGCTCACAACCTGGAAACATCTTCTATATCACAGGGTAGCAAGAGATGGTGAGCAGGATGAAAGGCACTGCTTTTGTAATCCTGGAAGTGACATACTGTTACTTTTGTCATATTCTGTTTGTTAGGAGTGAAACACTAGGTCCAAACCCGAGGATTTGGACTTTGCCAGAAAACCATGCAGACATCCAGGTACAGAGAACAAAGGAATGTTTATTGCCAGGAAAGGAGCAGGCAAAACCCTTCTCACAAGGGAGAAGTGAGAAGTAGTGGCTATTGTGTGAGGCGGCCTATATAACCTAGGGTGTTTAGGAGAGGCTAGAAGGGGCTAGGAGGCAGAAACCCTGCTGTGGATGTGTGGGCCACTGTCCACACATCCAAATAGTAGATAAGGGGCCCTGCAGCTGCCCAGACCTGAAGGTCACTCCAAGGGGCTCTTGTTGCCTTATATGGTGGTAGGTGCCCCAGAGAAGTGCCATCCCAAGGTAAAGGGGGTTGGAGGCTGATTATTTACTGCCTTTACTAAATGGGCCTAGGTTGCCTAGGAAGGGAGCATGCTAAGCTGTGGAGCGGGAAGGAATATACTCAGCTGTGGAAAGCGAGCTCACTGAGCTCATTGGGCTAACTGTGAGCACCAGGAGGTGGGAGCAGTGGTAGACATCTTCTTTGAAGTGTGTAAAGAAGAAGGACATACACGAAGTGCACAATTTTTAAAATGTTATTCATATTAAACTTAGTTTCTCTGTTGAAGAGGTAGGAAGAGAGGGAGATAAGATAAAGGATTTATTAAAGCAATTGATATGCTCTATTACAGAGACTAAGAAGTCTTCTAGGCCATCTGTAAGTTGGAGAAGTAGAGAAGCTGGTGGCTCAGCCACAAGGTCAAAGGGCTCAGAATCAGAGAAAGGCTGAAGGCTGAAGGCTTGAGGAGGGTTCTGTGAGTCATGACTCTCCTCCACTCATGAGACTAAAGGCTGAGAACCTGAAGTTCTGATGTTCCAGAGCAGTGAAGAAGGATTTGGGAATTGCATTCTTATTCTTAAACAAATGATAGTGTAGAAGCCAAAAAACTTTAATTTGAGCCAAGAGATTTGTTGGTAATTTACCTTATTCTTATTATGAAAACTGCGGAAACTGTATAGATTTATGGCTAAATTATAGGCTTTAGAGTCAAAGAGGAAAATACTATTTACAAAAACTATCACTGAGCTGGACATGGTATATACCTATAAATCTCAACACTGTAGATTGGGGCAGGAAGAATACCTGGTTTGAGACCCTGGGAGACACTGTTACAAACAAATGAACACTGCAGAAAACCTAGAAAGAAATAAAAGCTCATAATTTGAAAGTGTTGGACAATGTAATTTATACAGAAAGAAGACAGGAAGTGGCAAAGATCTTAAACATAAGCTTTCAGGATATTATGATAATTTTTCATATGTATTTGGGAGAGTGCCCTCACAATGCCTTGCTTAAAATCATATTTTGAAAGTGCAGATTCATTGTTTTTGACTGACTGAATTTTATGTCTGTGTGTATACACATACACATACACACTTGGGGTGAACCTAGGACTTCATATTTAAACAAGTGCTCTGTCAAGTAGCTAATATTCTCAGTCGTGTGTGTGTGTGTGTCAGAAAGAGAGAGAGAGAGAGGGGGAGAGAGAGAGAGAGAGAACGCAAGCCCTGGATCAGGGCATTGTCTCTGAGTTTTTTTGCTGGCTAAAACCCTGCCATTTGAGCCACGCCCCAACTTCCAGCTTTTTGGGGGTTAAATGGAGATAAGAGTCTCAGACTTTCCTGCCTGGGCTGGTTTTCAACCACAACTCTCAGATCTCAGCCTCCTGGGTAGCTAGGATTATACCTGTGAGCCACCAGAGCCTGGCTTCTTAGTTCTTTTTAAATTTTTTAACTTAAAAATAATAAGACAGTCTCACCAAGATGCCCATGCTGGCCTATATCCCTGTACACTCAGTAGGTCTTGAACTTGTGATCCTCCATAGCAGAGCATGGAGCGCCCAGCATGGCTTACTGGCCAGTGATACCAGGCTTGGCTTGAATGTGAATGATTTTTGTGAATATGTCTGTCTATATGCTGAATTAGTAAAAAGATGGGAGTTAATTACCTGATTTTAAAACATCCTGAAATAAAGATTCTTTTACAATTTACTTTTTTAACCTAATCATTTTGTTTTCTTATAAAAATTAAGAGATTTGTAATAGTGCAAGAAATGTTTCTAAAAGCCTCAGAAATGAAGGTTTTGTAATCACCCCTGAACCACTCATGGTTCAAAATTCAGCCTTCTTGAGATCAGATTTAAGATTTGGACTGCTTAAAAAAAAAATCTTCCTTAGAAAAAGTCAAAGCCCAATAAAATAAATATCAGGAAATGGATACTTAAAAGGGTTGAGGTAAGGTCAAAGGGTGAGGGGAATGAAGAGAAGTGAAGAGAATGCAGTCAGGAATTCAATATATATCCTACAAAATTAAGAAAAGTGAAGAAAGGGGTGAGTGGAGAGGGATGGGTGAGAGTGTTGGAAGGGGTGACATTGGTCAAGATGCACTGTATTCATAAACTGCTTTGTTAAATGGCAGCTCCTTTGTACACCTGCTAAAAGACAATCAAATCAAAATCCTTACCTTCTTCCAACATTAGTAGATAATCCTAATTCCTTGCAGTGTTTTGAGATTGAGCATTCAAGAATGAGATTTTATTTTGTATGAACAAGGGTCATTGGAAGAAAGTCTTCACAGTGTTTTCGGTACTCTGCTTGGTCTTACTCTGCATTTAGACTGTGTGGGAGATTAAACTTTTTATTTAGGATTATCTTTATCTCCTCTGTTTCTTTGGCTTTCATTGACTGTACCTGCTAAAGAATAGCCTTGTTTAAAGAATTTTATTATGTTACAGATAAATTTAAAATCCACCTACTTTATCTGAATAATAGCTAATGATAATAAAAAACAATATTAATAGAAGCTACCATCTATTTTTCCTAGGTTTTAAAAATGTACTTTACATCATTTATTCTTCCTATCAACTTGGTGAGGTAAACTGTGATAGTCGTACCCTGATTTATATTATTAAGAACAGCAGAAGATGCTCAAGCTCATCGGATTAGGAATGAAGCCAGGATTGAAATGTGCGATCTGGCCCCAGGGCCTTCAGTTCTGGTTTTAGCACAAAGAAAGGCTTTGTTTACCTACTCCTTTCCCCCAAAAAAAGTAAGAAGTATTTTCTTTTTCTTGCTACTGTAGTTGACTTTTGTTTTTGAGGCAATAAATGAAATGTTCATCATACTAAACTTGTTTCAAATGTTTTTCTCCTATTGCTGAGAAAAGTAAGAAAATGGCATAGGAAGGAAGTATTTTAAACCCAAGGACTTGTTCTCTCTCCTTTGACCCTGTGTAAGGTTAACATCCTGTTTTGAGGGAGATTCTATTGATTTGTAATTGAACCTCAGGCTTTTCTATGTCCTAAACATATCCTTGTTGTCTAGTATATTAGTTTCCTTTGGAAGTTTGAAATCCAAAGTTTTTAAAGAATTTTCTTTTTATATTTGAGATGGCGATTCACTGTATAGTACACATGGACCTTATCTCTTGATCCTTCTGTGCTAGCCACTCAAGTTCTAGAATTATAAGGATGTAGTACTATGCCTAGTTTTGGAAAGTTGACTTGAAAACAGTTATTCTGATGACAAATAGTACAGAATTCAAAAAACATACAGCTAGGCTTCCAGAGGACTGTTT
Organism: Dipodomys ordii; assembly: GCF_000151885.1. NCBI lineage: Eukaryota > Metazoa > Chordata > Mammalia > Rodentia > Heteromyidae > Dipodomys > Dipodomys ordii. The sequence continues at coordinate 12,867,734 of NW_012267265.1, read as the reverse complement.
TTAGCTGTCCACTTTTCTGGTTCTTTTTCTAGAGTTAGCTGATTTTTTTGAGATATGAATAGTGTATTCTTCTGCCTGGGCTGGCCTTAAACCGTGATCCTCCAAATCACAGCCTCCTGAGTAGCTAGAATTAGAGGGGTCCTGCCTTTCTTCTTGTTTCCATGAAATAGCTTGCTTAGCTTTCTTATCAGTGTTCAGTGGTCAGTTGTGGTTAGTTATGTTCAGCTAGCCAGCAGCCCTCTGGGTAATTACCCTAGTGAGTTCCATGGTCTCATGTTCTGAATGGGTGCTCAGAACCATCCAGTAAACTTTTCTCAGAAAGGCTCAGTTATATATTCACAGTAAATTTCCTTCCCTCCCTCCCTCCCTCCCTCCCTCCCTCCCTCCCTTCCTTCCTCCCTCCCTTCTGTCCTTCCTTCCTTTGCTACTTTCCTTTTGCTAGAATTCGGATTTGAACTCATGGCCTTGTGCTTACTACCATTTGAGCCATGCCTCTAGCCCTCACAAATGAGTTTCATTTTCAGTGGGGTAAGGGCAGGTTCTCGAAGAAGGTATGAGGAAGAGAATACATATCTAATATGGTATAATGGATGGAAAAGTTGAGAAACTTGTCATGAAAACACAAGTGTGGTAATTCAATTCCAGACTGGAATACATAGTAATACTGTGGCTGAAAAAAAGATACTTTACTAAGGGAGAGGTAGGGAGAGGAGAATCATGGCACTGCCTCAGCCTCCCAAGTGCTTGGATTACAGATATGAACCACTACACCTTGTTTGCTTTTTGAAGAGAATATAAATCAGTATTTATGGAGAAACTTACATTTTCTTTCTTTCTTTCTGGAGTCTGTCCAAGTGAGGTTGGAAAATATTCTTAGTCATTGGTGTCATGTGACACAAGCAAAACATTTCCCCAGGGAATTAGAATAGGAACAGGAAGAAGTTACTGTTTGACTAAGGTTAGCATGGGTGAACAATTAAGGGAGATTTCTTTCAGGTGAGTGAAAAAGCACTGGCAACTAGTTCTGGGAAAGAAGGTAGTTGAATGTACATGACCCCAAGGCATGCCATTATCAGAGTCCTTTAGTAAATGGGGAGAGGATTGGGCCCTCTAGAGTCAAATGTCCACTCTGTGTGGCTGCAAGGTTCAATGAATGAAGAAGCACTGTTAGATTCTCTGCACTGACCTTAGCAGGCATAAGAACCTAAGTCAGCTAAGCCACCATTGAAGAACCAAGGAGACCATTTGTAAGCGTGAAGTAATGTTTTCTGTGGAAGTGTACATAGGATTTTAAGAGTTTTATATTTTGAAGGACAAATTTGGAGTGATGAGACCTTGTATTTTGGCTTTTCTCTTTTTTTCTTTATGACTGTAAGTCATGCTAGTGGGAAGAGATTGAGAATCAGATCTTGGGTTGAATTCCTGTTCCTACAAATACTAGCTAAATAACTGTTCAGGTACCTTGAGCCTCTGACTGCTTCCTGCGATGATAATGTATGGAAGGACTTTGGAGAAGTCTCCATCTACTGGGCACTAGGCTAATATCTTAGCTACACAACTTTTCTTTTTTCTTTACTTTTCACCTCCCTCCCTCCCTCCTTCCCTCCCTCCCTCCCTCCCTCCCTCCCT
>NW_012267265.1:12858345-12863203 GCF_000151885.1 Dipodomys ordii | reverse complement strand
ACCCAAAAAAAAAAAAAAAAGCCCAGGGACAGTACTCAGGCCGAGTTCAGTTCCCCGCGCTCGCGTACACACACACACACACACACACACTTTTCTTTTCCTTTGTATATTGGAAAAGACACACACACACACACACACACACATTTTTCTTTTCCTTTGTATATTGGAAAAGACCTGTAACTTTTTTTTTATCCTGAGGTATTAAATTTTTTAGTAAGACTATATATTTTGTCATCTGTTTTATATTGTGTGAGATGCCAAGGGAATATTTATATTCATAAAATATTTGATTTGTTGCTATTGTGCAGCTTTGAGTTCATAATAAAAACTACTAAAACCTATTACTTATATATGTGTTGTATGAATGCATTGTTAAATATAGTTAGATTATGATTCCTTGAACTAAGAAATTGAATACCAGGCTAGATGTTTGTGGATCATGCCTATAATCCTAGCCACTCAGGAGACTGAGATTTTGGCATCACAGTTCAAAAGCCAGTCCAGGCAGCAAAGTCTGTAAGACTTTTTTTTTTGGTTGGTTGTGGGGCTTGAACTCTGGGCTTGGACACTGTCCCTGCGCTCTTCAGCTCAAGGCTAGCACTCTACTGCTTAAGCCACAGTGCAACTTCTGGTTTTCTAGTGGTTTATTGGAGATAAGAGAGTCTCACAGACTTTCCTGCCTGGGCTGGCTTTGAACTCTGATCCTCAGATCTCAGCCTCCTGAGTAGCTAGGATTATAGGCATGAGCCACGGGCAGCGCCCGGATTGTAAGACTCTTATCTTCAATTAAATCACAGAAAAAACCAGAAGTGGGCTGTGGCTTAAGTGGTACAGTGCTAGCCTTGAGCAAAAGCAGCTCCAGATCTGTTTTTCAGTGCCCAGGTCCTGAATTCAAGCCCTATGAGTGACAAAAGAAAAAAAAAATAGGAAAGAAAGAAAGAGAAAGGAAAAGAAAACAAAAAATTAAAAACCTATAGAATGAAAGTAATAGAATTAATTCCATGTTTGCTTATATTTTTCAGCACTTCATTAATAGCATTGTTCTTAAGTACTTGTAATTTTTGATAAAATGTCATAGTATAATGAAGATATAAAGAAATAATTTTTCTTTAGGTATGTTCCATTAGGAATGATTGAGAGAATTCTCAAAATGTTGAGCTTTTAGAGAACTGAATTATAAAATCCTAGGCCTTCCACATTTCCTTTCTTTCCCTACTTTTCAGTTTTCTGCCTTTCCAATTTCCCTTTTCTTTCCTTTGTTTCCCTTCCAATTTTTCTGCCTTTCCCTTCTTTTCTTCCCTTTTTTGTTACCTGCTCTTCCCTCTCATTCTTACTCCTTGCTATTTTTGTAGAAAGCACTATTGTTGATTGAACTCTGGTTGCTTTAATTTACCATATGGTCCAAGAACGCTCCAGTAGTTTCATGACTAAATCTCTGTGCAGTAGCTTTTGTGTATTTGTTCTTCAAGAGCCAAGGTAAACTATTTGATCAGTGTTGAAGTTTGTAAATGGGATCTAGTGGGTTCTTTCCTATTTACATGTAGGAGTAAGTAAGAAATTCAGAGAGGAGCATGGTCTAATTTCATTGGAAACAGGACTGGGTAGCAGTGTATGTAGAAGAGAAGGACTTAGGACCAAGAGTAGAGAAACTGAATGTTAAAGATTGTAGCAGTAAGTCAAATGAGAGATGCTAATTAGTTCCTGGGGGTAATTTAGTGTGTTTAGAGAAAATAAAAGATGTATAAACAATATTTCCTTAGGATATTACTTGTTTGGGTGTGGGAGTTGAGGTAAAAGGTGGAAAGGAAGTGAAACCATTGGGTAATCTAGGTTAACTGCCAATTTTCTAGCTGGATGATTTGTTAGAAGTGGCCCTTTTCAGCTATGGAGTAATTATAGAAAAAAGATTTTAGGGAGAAAAGTAATATATTAGTTTCTGAACATAGTTGATTCTTTTTCATAAATTCAGTCTTGCAGAAGAGTCACAAAATTAATAAGAATATCCATGCCACTATATCTGCTGTTAGCATTTTGTCTCAGTTGTATTATTATTCACTTTATGTACAAACGTTTTTATATTCATAAATATGTGCGGATGTTTTTTCTTGATTATAACCATAGCTTTTGTCCTAAATTTTTCCCTGTAGATTTTAGGAATATGAATAATTTTTTAGGTTAACAGGCAAAACACCTCAATTGGTATACTTTATACTGTTATAATATTTTTTATCTACTCTACTAGCTATTTTCTAGTTTGTTATCAACTGACTACCTACCCTATTTAGCAATCTTCTTTCCCTTTCATACGCCAGTTAGAAGATGTGATATCTTTTTTTTTTTTTCTTTTTCTTTATTTTAGTTGGCCATGGGGCTTGAACTCTGGGCTGGGCACTGTCCCTGAGCTCTTCAGGTCAAGGCGAGCGCTCAATCACTTGAGCCACAGCGTCACTTCTGGTTTTCTGGTGGTTAATTGGAGTTAAGAGTCTCAGTGACTTTCTTGCTGGGTTAGCTTTGAACTGTGATCCTCAGATCTCAGCCTCCTGAGGATCACAGGCATGAGCCACCAGCGCCCGGCTGATATGACAGCTTTTTAGTGTCCTTTAATCTGGAATAGTTCTTCACACTCTTTGTCATTTTTTTTTTTTAGAGACATTTTGAAAGTATATGGTCATTTTTCCTTTAAACACATGTTTCTCATTGTTAGTTTTTCTGATGTTTTCTTCTGGTAAGGTCTCAAGTTCTACATATCTGGACAGAATATTACATAAAGAATATGACTTTCTTAACATATGACTTTGGAAAGTTGCATGATGTTCTGCCTCTCATTTGAAATGTACATTTTGAACATCAAGTTCATTGTTTCATTTCTTCACTGTGTAGTTATTGCATTTCCTTTGGAACTAATAAGCAGTGTGTGGAAGCGAGGCATTTCAAGACAAAATACACTGCCCTTAAAATACTTCATCTCCTATATGGTGTATCCATGGATGACACCTGTGTGAATCAATCAGTCTTTACTATTATGGTTGTAAGATGATCATCTTTTTGCCTTCTCAGCCAACTCCCTCCACATTTACTAGTTGCTAATTATTCAACATTCTTTTATTTATTTGTATATGTTTTATTTGTTTTTGGTATGAACTCAAGGTTTTCTGTTTATCCCCTAATAGTTAACAGTTGGTTACCGTCCTTCAATGTTTTGGTGCTCACATTGCTCCAGATCTCACTGGTGGGACTTTCATCATACTGGCTCCTGTGCCTTCTATGTGCCTCCATCACTTTAGTTTTGAGCACATCATTATTTTCATCCTTTCTCACAAGGCTCTTTTTATGCTTTTCTTGCCCAGCACTTGGAGTCAGTAATTTCTCCTCTAAGAGCCGTAGTTCTTTCTTGACGATTGGTATTAGAAACAAGGATCTGCATGGCTGCTGGGTATCTTTGCTTCTGGGCCCATTCATGGAACAGAGTTAGAAAATACATGTGCTTGTAACATGTACCTATACATTTGTATATAGATATATATGATTTTTGTGTCTGTTCATGCATAGCACATATATGTATATCAAATATCTTTTTTCATACATATATATATATATTATTTGTTGTTGTTGGTTGTGGGGCTTGAACTCAAGGCCTGGGCGCTGTCTCTGAGCCTCTCTTTGTGTTCAAGGCTAGCTCTCCACCTCTTGAACCACAGTGCTACTTTGAATTTTTGAGTGGTTAATTGGAGTCTCACAGGGACTTTTCTGCCCAGGTTGGCTTTGAACCATGATTCTTACATCTCAGTTTCCTGAGTAGCTAGGATTACACGTATGAGCCATATATGTATGACTTGTATCAGCATGCCTGTGATAAAAGGATGTATTGTGAATATCTTTGTGTTTTTTTTAATACAAATTCACTTTAATACCTTCAGTCGTTCCCTTTTCTATAGTGAGAACATGGTTCTGCTCAATAACACCATTTTAACTTATTTGTGTTATATAAATCCAAAATAGTTTAGCAATTCTTTCATCTTTATCACTGAAGCCAGAACCTCAAAATAATACCCTAACAGGCAGCCTCTGCAAGAGTCTGTATTGTCAAGCTCTTGATTTTTTTGCCATTCTGAAAGGCTAAGAAATGAGTGTGATAAAAGTTTATCCAATTCATGTGTGAGAAACTTCTTATGCAATAATATTTGCTAATAAAAATATTAATTCTCAAAAACTATATATGTGTATAGAGGAAGATGACTTCATATCATTGTTCGTTTTCTTAGGAATTTTAGACTTTAGTCATGAATTTCTTTGTATACTAGTAGTTCTTTGTAATATATATTGCAGTTATTTTCTCATTTGTCTTTTGACATTACTTATGGTGGTTTTGCCATTCAAAGTTATTTTTATGTAGTCATATGTATTAATGATTCCTATTATTACTCTGACATTTTTGAATAATAGAAAACAAAGGATTTGCTGTGTTTAGTAGGAATGAGGTAGTTATTTGTACTACAAAAATTCTAGGTGCTTTATCACCACTCTTCTATAATTTTGTATTTCAAATTTGAACAAAAATCTGTCATTTCATTTATAGAATATACAAGTTTTTTCATTTTATTTTTACTTTTTCATTTATTTGAGGGGCTTGAAACCTGGGCCTGGGCGCTGCCCCTCAACTCTACAACAGTGCACTACCATTTGAGCCATAGTGCCTCTTCCGGCTTTTGGTAGTTTATTGGATATAAGAGTCTCATGGACTTTCCTGCTCGGGCTGGCTTTGATTCATGATCCTCAGATCTCAGCCTCTTGACTAGCTAGGATTACAAATATGAGCCACTGGTGACCAGTTTATTTTTAACTTTTTTTTTTTTTTTTT
>NW_012267265.1:12841095-12855120 GCF_000151885.1 Dipodomys ordii | reverse complement strand
AAGGGAAACCATGGGACCTATGTTTCTTTGGGCCTGGCTTACTTCACTTAATATAATTTTTTTCCAAGTCTTTCCATTTCTTAACAAATGGGGCAATGTCATTCTTTCTGATGGAGGCATAGAATTCCATTGTGCATATATACCACATTTTCTTGATCCATTCATCTACTGAGGGGCATCTGGGTTGGTTCCATATCTTAGCTTAGAATAATGTTGCGATGAGCATAGTTGTGCTGGTAGCTATAGTATGGCCTTGTTTGTGATCATTTGGGTAAATGCCCAAAAGTGGGATTGCTGGGTCATAGGGGAGCTCTATGTGGAGTCTTTTGAGAAACCTCCATATACTGCTTTCCAAAGTGGTTGCAACATTTTCTATCATTCCCATCTCTCCCCCTCTCCCAGAAGCATATAGAGTTCCCCATGTCTCTATGTCCTGGCCAGTCTTGATCTCTATGTTGGCATCCTTGTTTTGGTCAGTGGGTGCAAAGTGGTTTATTGACAGTAATGTTTTCAAGTGCATACAGGCCATAAGTATAAGTCTTCTTTGGTGGAATATCTGTTCCTTTATCCATTTTTTAATTGGGTTGTTTCTTTTTCTTGTTGATCTGTAGTATTTATTTATTTATTTTTTGGGTCCGGTCGTGAGCCTGAACTCTGGGCCTGGGCGCTGTCCCTCAGCTCTTCAGCTCAAGGCTAATGCTCTACCACTTGAGCCACAATACCACTTCTGGCTTTTTTTTTTTCAGCTTATGTGGTGCTGAGGAATCGAACCCAGGGCCTCATGCATGCAAGGCAAGCGCTCTGCCACTGAGCCACCTTCCCAGCCTGAGCTATAGTATTTATATCTCCAGATTATTTATCTACTATGTTGTATACTTTCCTCATTGCTTAAGTATAGATTCCACTCTTTTCCAGAAACAATGTCTGAGCTTCCTCTTTCTTCTTTGCAAACTTGGTGTTGTTTCCTCGTATTCAGGTTGGGAGTTAGCACACTTGTCAGTATTGTCCAACAATTACACTCTCTGGTAATTAATGCCTTATTTTTCCAGTTGCCCTAGGAGTGAGGAGGGCAAAGTAGGCGCAACTGGTATTTATTGAATAAATGCAAGTATATTAGTTACCTATTAGTAGGCTTCAAGTTACCCTCAAAATTGGTAGCTTAAATAAGCAAGGACTCTGCCTCACAGTTCCTGTTGGTCAGACATTTGGGAGTGTTTTAGGTGAGTGGTTCTGGCTTTGGATCTCTGAGGAGGTTGTAGGTAGAATCTTGGCTGAGGCTGGGGACCCCTTCCCCTTCCCTTTCCCTTTCGACAATGGCTGAGTCATATAGAGTGAGTGGAGTTTGAACGAGCCTCACCTTTTTGTCCTCTGTCTCCAGGAAGCCTATACCCTACTTGGGTGGACAAAAACATTATGAGTGTCCTTGTGACATGGACGTAAGCATCCGTCAGAATAAGTGACCCCAGAGAGTGAGGAAGAAGCCATCATGCTGTCATGACCTAGCCACACTGTCACTTTGGCCATATTGTGTTCCTCAGAAACTTGTCTCCAAGTGTAACCCACAATTGTAATTACACTCTGCCTTTGAAAGGAAGAGTATCAAAGAATTTAGAGCTAACACAGAATGGAACAGGACTTGTTTCTCCCTTTGGACCTGATCAAAATAAGGCACTTTCTCTCTTTATTAAATATGTTTATCCAAGTTTCTTGTACCATTGATGGGGCTAGGAATGTGACTTAGTGATAGAGTGCTTGCTTAGCATGCATGAAGCCCTGGGTTAGAGTCCTTAGTACCACATAAACAGAAAAAGCCAGAAGTGGTGTTGTGGCTCAAGTGGTAGAGTTCTAGCCTTGAGTGAAAGGAGCTCAGGGACAGTGCCCAGCCCCTGAGGTCAAGCCACAGAACTGGCAAAAAAAAAAAAAAAAGCTCAACATTAGACATGTTCCACTTGTAGTCTATTGATCAGTGTCATCCCTTTCAACATTCTTGCTCATCCCTCCTCTCTCCACCTTCTTAATTTTGTAGGATGTACATTGAGTTCTTGACTGCATTCTTCCCCTCTCTTCTTTATTCATCTACCCCTTTCCCTTTGACCCCATCCTTCTCAAGAAGGCTCTGAATTTAGGCCCTGCTACTGGTATGCACACACATGCGCACGTGTGCACGCGCACACACACATTACTTAAGTGTAATTTTATTAAAATACTTGTTTTTTATGATATAAGGTAGCTAACCAGATTGCGTATCCATTTACTCATTTAATATTACCTAATATTTAGAACTTTTTGCCATTCTTTCCCTTAGATTCCGGAAATAAATATGTCATCTCTCTCTTTTTTTTTTTTTTTTTGGTTTTTGAAAAGGGAATTTTATTAGACATTGGGACATCATGTTTAAGTGTGACACTAGTGAAAATGCTAAAAATGTCATCTCTTAAGTTCTGTATTGCCTGTAAAATGAATGTGACTCAAATTTCACTATCTTTCACTCAAATCTTTCACTATCTTTCACTCAAATTTCACTACCAAATTTCACTGTCTCCAATTTCACTACCAGTGCCTGGCAGTTTGCTTCTTTTATTATTTCTTTAAAAAGTTTTTTGTTCAGTGAAGTACCTGAGAAGGATTCATATCTTCACCTACTTGGCTATTTGTTGAATGAATAAGCAGCAAAATTATTTAGTTGGTGTGACTTTGGGTTTTGTTGCCTCATCTCTTCAGGTTAGATGAATTAACTTATTTCCAGGGTCTTGGCCAGTGTCTGTACATATTAAATACTCAATATTTTTTATTTTCTTTTTCCTGGCTTTTAATTTGCTTATATGTGTGTTTGCGGACAATAGAGCCATTTTAAAACATAGGAATCATATTTAATGCTCATATTCTCTCTTATTTAGTTTTAGATAGATCATAGCTATCACATCATTTCTTAAATAGCTGAAAATAATTCTTGTCTGAGTGTTCACATTCAGATTTTACACTGGTTTTATCAGTATGTCATAACTGCTACCTTCAAAGAAGGTGATTTCTTAACTAATGAAACTCTTAAGATGAAGATTTGTTTTGAGATTTTTCAAAGACAGTGAGTAGGAGGATGTATTAAACTAGTATAAAAGTAATTCCTATACTTTTGTGTCAATTTATAATTACTGGAGAATTGTTAATTGCTCATTAAATTGTTCACTGTCAGATATAAAATTGAACAGCATTACATTTTGCAGGTACAGATAAAGTGTTGAATCTGTGAAGTCTGCTTCTGTTTTTCAATTTACTTTTTCTTCTCTCCCTACCCAATTCCTCCCTTCTACCTCTGTCCCCCTAAATATAATAGCAACTCAATTCTATATCCTCTGAAGTTTTCCATTACTGTGAAATAAATGCTCAGGTGTTTAAGAATGCAGAAGAAAAGACATGCATAGTATTCTTTCAGTTTTCTGTCAGTTTAAAAGACCTATATTTCTCAGCATTCTGGTACATATCTAAGGTAACAAGATGTTTTTCTGAGCAGTTGTTGGAAACAGATTGTGACTGTTCTGGAAAGCCTGCCCCGTATTGCAGAATTGACAGTGACAACGGGGCCTCCATACTTAGTGCCATGTGTTTGCACACACAAATCTTGATCCCTTGTTTTGTAGTAATAGTTCCTGCTCTCATAGGTATTGGCCTACTGTTAACTGTGCAATATGGATGGATCATAACCCTATTACCTGTAGATTTATGTCATTTATGCTTTTTTTTTCTTTTTTGCCAGTCCTGGGGCTTGACTTCAGGGTCTAGGCACTGTCCCTGAGCTTCTTTTGCTCAAGGCTAGAACTCTACCACTTGAGCCACAGCACCACTTCCGGCTGTTTCTGTTTATGTGGGTAACTGAGGAATTGAACCCAGGGCTTCATGCATGCTAGGCAAGCACTCCCTTGACTTGCTTTTTCATTGTTTATGGAGTATACTTTTCCATATGGTCAGAATTTTGAAATCGGAGTGCAAAATAATGGAAATAGTTGAAAGGGGCAAAGGAACATTTTCAGGCTTGTCTCATAAGAGTAGTAATTCCATTCATGAAGATTCCACCATCATTACCTAATTCAGGCTCCACTTTCTAATGCCATCCCTTTTTGGGCCAGGATTTCAGAATATGAATTTAGAAGGCAGACAAATATTCAGAGCAGGCAAGGAAGGCTGAGTGGGCCATGAAGTCTCTGCTCTCCTGCTGTAGCACATAAACAGCCATAGTCATAGTCAGCATGGCTTATTTGAAAAGCAGGCAGCAGGATGAATTTGGCCTAAAACTTCCCACCTCAAGCAGAACATTAGTGACCAAATCTCCTCAGAAACATTCCCTTCAAAGATAATTCTAGGTCATCTTTGAGCCTTTGCCCTTCTATTTTATTCTTAAAATGTTTTATTTCAGTTGTTAGATCCATTTCATTTGTCAAAGCCTAGCTCAAGGCTATTATACCTAGGTTTATAAACCAGGTATCCCTTGTTTTTTTTCATGTTGGTGACCGACCCTTGGTTCAGGCTTATTACCTATCCTAACAAAAGATTTCTCAGTTTGGGGGTTGTTACTCCATAGATGATTGAACTGAAGAACATTTAACAGATTAGCAAAACAGACTTTTTCTTAATACCATGCCTGAGAACAATAGTTTAATTCAATTCTGTTCATTCTTTGTACCAGAAAGTTTCTAGATTTGAGCCCATACTCATGAAGTTGAACTTGAGAGCAATGAGTGGGAAACAGAGATGTCTTTAAGAGGACTACTGCTAGAGCCAAAGAACCTGAGTTTTTTGTAGATTCTACCACTTATTAGCCTAGGCACCTAGAGCTAGTTACTTAACTTCTCTGCTGCCTTAGTCTCTTTTCTGCTGCTTTAACAGAGTAGTACCTAGGTCTGCACGGTTGATAAAGCAGTAGGTTGTTTGACTGGTAACTCCGAGGGCATGATTCTGGTATCTGTCTGTCAAGGGCTTCCAGGATGATCACAGTGTGGTGCACAGGCCTCCTATGGTAGACAGCTGAACTCATTTTTGCCAAACCACTTGTATGATAGTATGAACAGTCAGTCCATCCCTGAGGGTGGAACCTCCTGGCCTAATTTCCCCTTGAAGTCTTTGCCTCATAGCTGAAGTGGTAGAGTACAAGTCAAGCAAGCACAAGGCCCCAGTTGAACCCTAGTACTGGCCAAAAAAAAAAAAAATAAATAAATTGCAAATAGCCAATAAATACATGAAAAATACATAAAGGAAATGCAACTCAGATTTCATCTCACTACACTCAGAATACCATTGTCAAGAACACCAATAAATGAGAAAAGGAATCCTTATACACCAACAGTGACCATGTAAAATGGTGCATCCTCTATGGAAATCAGTATGAAGGTTTCTCAGAAAACTAAAACTATTTGACAATCCAACAGTACCACGTTTGGGCATTTATCTGAAGAACTTTAAGTTAGGATATCATTTAGACATCTTCACAGTAACATTTATCGTAGCATTATTCACAATAGTCAAATTATGGCAATAAGCCCAGATTATCCACAACTGATGAATGGTTATTACTTTGTAGTGTATATTAAAATTTGGTAAGAAAATAGGTTTTAGGTGCTTTTACCCACAAGAAGATAATTTTGAGAAGGAAAGGGATATGTTAAATGACTATGTATATCAAAACTTCATGTTATGGACCTTCTGCTTATGCAATAAAAATAAATTAATTCTAAGGAAAAGGCTCTGCCTCTTAATATTGGTAAGCTTCAACAGGAGCTTGAGGCTATATGTAATCAGCATTACCTCTGCCTCATGTAAAATGTAGGTAGTAATAGTACCTATCTAGTTGTGAGGATTAAATGAGCTTTTAGAATTTGAGATCAGTATTACAAATAAATGAAAATAATATTTCAAGCATAAGAGATGGTATTTAGGAATATTTGTTACTTTTGAATTTAAATAAATTATAATAATCTACCATTTAAAATGAAAAAAATATAATTCGTAGTAAATGATATTTCCTCCTCCTATTATTGTTCCTCCTAGTCCTCCTGTTCTTCCTCCTCCTTCTCCTTCTTCTTATTCTTTTCCTTCTCCTCCATTGCTCATTTTGCACATGCCATTTGCTGTTGTGCTGTAAACTAAGGCAATCTGAATTGTTCTTAATGCCTTTCAGGAAGCCATTGTTTCACCTTAGGAGAACTGATGGCTTTCTTTCAGATTATGTCCCTCAATTTCAGTGCCTCCTAGTGATCTTTGTCATAGAGAATGTGCTATTATTATGCACAGATATTTGACTTCGTTAGATCATATAGTAGGCTGTGTTCATTACTTTTAAAATCTGACTGTGGAGATTGGCATCATGGCAAGTAAGACAGACAAGAGGATCCTAAGTTCAAATCTAACCTGAGTTACACAGTGAGACCTTGTCTCAGAACAAACAAGCAAACAAAAATAAATAAGAAAACCTCTGACCATTATTAACTAAGGCTTGCCTCTGCATGAGACCCTGTTGTCCCATTATGGTACCCTAATCTTCAGCACCATAAATAAAGTAAAATAATAAAAATCTGACCATACCATATTCTAATCCTGTCTTCAGTTTTTTTATCTTACCATAAGATATGATTTTTTTTGTTTTTTTTTGCTAGTTCTGGGGCCTGAACTCTGGGCCTGGGCACTGACCCTCAGCTTTTCAGCTCAAGGCTAGCACATTGCCACTTGAGCCACAGTGCCACTTCCGGCTTTTTCTGCTTATGTAGTGCTGAGGACTCGAACCCAGGGCCTCATGCATGCAAGGCAAGCACTCTACCACTGAGCCACCTTCCCAGCCTCTAATTTTTTAATAGAAGAAAAAAATTTCAATAATATGTGTATACATGCCTACATGTTTTTAGTCAAGTAAACAAATTTGTATTGATAATAAAGTCATATGATTTAGAAAAAAGAAAAATGACAGCCATGTGCTGGTAGTTTACCCCAATCCTAGCTACTCAGCAGGCTGAGAATCCTGGATTGAAGCCAGCCAGGTCAGACGAATCCAAGATGCTTTTGCCTCTAATTAACCAGCAAAAAATAAAAATGAAGGTGTGGCTCATATAAGAGTACCCCAAACTTGAGGCAGAGGGCTGGTGACATGGCTCAAGAGAGAGCTCTTTGCATACCATATAAGAGATCTTAAATTTAATCCCCAGAAAGGAACTTAGTGAGTGGGGGCATACTGGTTAAAACAATTGCATATCCATGCTAATTAAACTCTTTAGGGTAATGTTTGCCTTGAATAAAAACCCACAATCCTCCAAAGAAATGAAAAGATAATGCAAACTGATTAATTTGAGTGAACTGCATTTCAGTTTCTTGTTTCGTAACTTCTTTGCAGAGCTTTCTTAGTCATTCAAGGTAGGAAAACAGCCACTGGGTCTATAGTTTTCTAAGTAAGGTTATAGTCTGTGTCACTGACCCCTACAAATTCATAAAATGATTTCCAGTATCTCATGCCAGGTACTTGTATCCGAAACGTGAATTACCTGTCTTTCTTCTTCACAGATAATGTGAGCATTGGCCAAGGTTTTAGTGTGTGCAGGCTTTCTCCCTTGATACAGGCCTGTATGATGCTGAGCATCCCAGCATTCGGAAGCCATGTGGACCAAAGCTGCACTTACTTTAAATTTTATATTAATTATAAAAGGTAACCATATTTTTCCCTTTGTGACCTGAGAAAAATGGGAACTTTATTGGCTCAACCTAATAGAAATAATAGCCTTTGTATTTATAGTCTTTGTGATTTCAGTTGATTTTAGCAGTTGTGACTTTCTTTCAACAACATAGCTTCTTTTCCATTTCTAAATTCTTACATACATATATCCAAGAAAACCCTTATAAACTACGTGTGTGTGTGTGTGTGTGTGTGTGTGAGAGAGAGAGAGAGTGAGAGAGAGAGAGAGAGAGAGAGAGAGAGATTAATTGGAGATGAGTCTTATGGACTATCCTGTACTGGCTGGCTTAGAGCCCTAATCCTCAGCCTCCTGTGTAGCTAGGAATTACAAGCATGAGCCACCAGAGCCCCACAACAAGCTGCTTCTCCACACAAGCTACTTTTTTAAGCTTTTAATATCCAGGTGCCAAGTAAAAGGGTTTAAATGCATTCTCTCTCTAATACCAGCCATAAACCTGAAAAGGAGGTATGTTATGTCAGAGCTAGGATATGAACTCATAACCTAGACTTGGAATGTTTATTAATAGTGAGACTCCATTCAAGGAGATGATGATAGGCTTTTGCTTTTAAAGGTTGAAGTACAGATTAACCTGCTGACATTTCATATCACCACAAAGTGCTAAGGACTTCTGGATATACTTTCAGTCATGATGAAAATTTATTTTGCCATTTTTAAATAGTTTTTCCCCTCTTTTATGTGGATGTAACTAATTTACAGAAGATGACTTACTCATTCTTGAGTGCTTTGTCTTCCAGAGCTTAACTTGAGATAGTCTATTAATTAGCCACAATAGAAGTAACTAATCTGAATATTTTTGCTTTTCGGAGATCTCAGTCTTCTAGTTTTTTTCATGATTAATTATTAAACTTAATATTTTGGAGTTAACAAAATAAATAACTGATTTATAAGTGCTTTTATTGTTTATCCCATGGAAGAGTCAAACCTTTCTCTTTTACCCCCTCATATTTAGGCTATATTTACCATCTTTTTATTTTTAATTCTGGAGGCTGATTTACAGATCGTTGATGGGCAGTCTTCAGAGCTAAAGAGGATTGCAGACACTGTACAGAGCTCAAGTGGAATACCCTGGCAACATTTCTTGACAGCACACATATGGGAGATTGCCAGAAAGTGTGAATGTGTGTGCTATAAACCACACCTTCAGATTTATGGCTAATCTGCAGTGTAGAATGAAGGTATTCTGAGATCACTTGAATTACAGTATTTCTTCATGTGCTGTGTCATACCTGACAGGGAAAGTACCACATTTAGGACTGTATATTCACCTTGAAATATCAATCTGCTGAGCCGTCACAGAGCAACACTGAGATGGTTTATTGACTTAATGTCCTCCAGTGAGTCAAAGATAAAATGAATAAAACCTAGGAGGACTGGGTTTTTATTCTGATTTTCCTTTACAGTTTCACATTCCTTACCCAGAGTATTCAGCATTTGTTGCCTTTCTAGTTAAGTTTTGGTTTTGTCTGCTAAAGTTCTTTTTTGTGCCCTCCAAAATTCAGTTGTTGAAACTGATGGCGACTGGAATGGTAATTAGAATTGAGTAGATCATGAGGTTATCTTCTTGTGACAGGATGAAAGCTCTTACAAAAGAAACCTCACACAGCAATCTGGGTTTTGTCCTTTGCCTTCTTCCACATAAAGACACAGGGCTTTCCTTCTCCCCAGAGGGAATGGCAGGAGTCACCAGGAGGCTCCATCTTGGAAGCTGAGGGCATCCTTCTAACAACTAGCCTCAGTCACAACTGCTCTGTTATTACTGTGAGACCAACCCAAATGTTTGTTTCATTTGCCAAACTCGGACCATTTCAGTGTTGAAGTCTTCTTAGGTGCTATGTTTTGTTTTATGCACCAGTGTACTCAAAATTCTTTTGTTAGGTTGCTGTTGGTATTTGTGGGAAGCCAAATCTTATTGTGATTCCCTTTGACACAAAAGCCAGGGTATATATCCAAACATCTTGGCTAATGGAGTTGAAGTTGATGAAAACTTCCAGGAAGGTGTATCCAATTATGATACAATGAGTTTCTTTTTCTTCTGCAAAACAATTGAAATCTCAGGACCATAATAAAAACCTTTTCCTCTTCACATGCCAGTCTCAAACTGTGCAGAAAATCACAGAGAAATAGTGGATGAATTTAATGTGATATTTGAAAGGCTGTGCCCATGTGTGGTAAGTGCTTTGGGTATGGCACACTTTATTGCCAATATATATTATTATTATTTAAAGTAACTAGGAAATGCATTTTTGTTAACTATTTGATGGTGTGGGTAGTAGCAATTGATCTATTAGTCAGATTATTGAACATAGTCTCCTTTGAGATTCAATAAAAGTCAAAGATCACTTTTCTAGAGTATATGTATATGTTCATAAATTTAGTATGAAGTTTCTGAAATTCATTTACTCCTAAGCTAAAACTGCCCTGTTTAACATTGTACATTTGACATACTCTGTGCTGGTTTTGCTTAACTTTCTAGTCACTAATGACTCTTCAGGTGTGGCTCATAAATTGAGGAACTGGATTTTTTTTTGTGTATTATATTCAAATAGTTTAAAGTTCATTTAAAGTTAGCTTTAAATACTGGTGGCTTCTATGTTGGACAGTGTAGACTTAAGTAAGCTCTTCCATGCCCTATGTGGACTCCCTATTTAAAAAAAAAAAGTCTAAGCTGGGCACTGGGGCTCAAGCCTATAATCCGAGTTACCCAGGAGTTACTGAGATTTTAGGATTGTGGTTCGAAGCCATCCTGACCAGACAAGTCTGTAAGATGACTTTTATATCCAATTAACCACCAGAAAACTAGAAGTGATGCTGTGGCTCGAAGTGGTAGAGTGCTAGCCTTGAGAGAAAAAGTTCAGAGACAGCACCTAGGCCCTGAGTTCAAGCCTTGTGGTTGACCAAAAAAAAAAAAAAAAAGTCCATGTATGGCACTTGTATACATTTTCTCTGATTTTTTTTTTCAGACACAATGACAGTCATTGTGTCTTGTTGTGTAGTTAAATTTTAGTGCTGTCTGTAAGTATGATCTCCCTTCAGTATGTAATTCAGGGAGTTTTTAGAATTTGATCTTGTTTCTTGTATAATGTAGTCTCTAGAGTAGGTTTGTCTTGGGCTGCTGAGGTGTCTAGATAATGTGAAGTGAATAACTATTGGGTGTCACATTTTGGAACTTCCAGTGTCACTTTTTTCTGCATTAGGAAAAAGTGGTAATTTCACCTTCAGAATGCGTTTCCCATGCTTGTACATTATTTAGTGACAAGATAAAATGTTTGAGTGCTCTTTATAAAAATCTGATCTTACACTTCTTTTTTTTTTGCTTTATGTACATTCTTGTTTTGTCAATTTTTAGCATGTATTAGTTGTACAAAGGCATTTCATTGTAATATTTTTATAGTGCATACAAAGTACCCCATCAAATTCACCCCCCATTACTTTTACCAGATTACTTTTTTCTTCTTAATACAAGCATATAAATTCACCCCCCATTACTTTTACCAGATTACTTTTTTCTTCTTAATACAAGCATATAAACTACTTTGACCATATTGTATGGCCATAGTTGTCAGCCCCGCATGCGTGTTAGGATCAGCTGGGGATCCTCTTATAGCCATGCCAGAGTTCCAGCCTAGAGATTCTGTTTTGAGTGTAGTATATTCTGGGCTAACCTTCCCTTCTTCATTGCAGTGTTCCACCATGATTAAAAATCTTAGTATGGATTGATGAGTGGACCTGGGCTATTTGTGTGAAGTAATAGTCTCAATTAGAGTTAACTTCAACCCCCTCTCTAGTTGTAGCCTAGTCTTCAGGTCTTCAGCAAAGGACCATCAAGGGAATAGGCCCCATTGTGCTCACAAATTTAGAATCTGTTTTCCAGAGAGTGTGTAATAGGTCAATTCATGGAAAGAGAAATTGGTAAGCTTTTGTTTTTAATTTTTGTTCTCATTGCATTAACTGCTAAATTTACACTGTATATTATTTGTAACTAGAAATGGCTTTTGAAATTAACTTCGTTTATAGCATTACCATTATAAATTTGATTGCTATTAAAATATATTGTAGTACTATAATGGTTTTTCTAGTACTCGAGAGACTGAGGCAGGAAGATCAAGAGTTCTAAACTAGCTTGCTCTAAATAGCAATAATGTAAGTATAAGCTGGCCTTGAAATTGCTAGTTAGAGCAAGCTAGTTTAGAATTCTTGATCTTCCTGCCTGTCTCTTGAGTACTAGAATTACAAGATATATAAACTACTACAGTCTTTAAACTACATTATGAGACCCTTGTCTCAAAACAACAAAAACAAATAAAAGATCCTTAACAACAGAAATGCTCAACATCTCTAGCCATAAAAGAAATGCAAATCAAAACAACATTGAGATACCACCTCACTCCAGTTTAGAATGGCAAAAATCAAGAACTCTAACAACAACAGATGCTGGAGGGGATGTGGACAGAAGGGAACCTTACTTCATTGTTGGTGGGAGTGTAAACTTGTTTAACCACTTTGGAAAGCAGTATGGAGGTTCCTCAAAAAACTTCACATAGAGCTCCCCTATGACCCAGCAATCCCACTTTTGGGCATTTACCCAAATGTTTACAGTCAAGACCACACTAAAGCTACCAGCACAACTGTTTATTGCAGCATTATTTACCATAGCTCAGATATGGAACCAACCCAGATGCCCCTCAGTAGATGAATGGATCAAGAAAATGTGGTATATATGCACAATGGAATTCTATGCCTCCATCAGAAAGAATGACATTGCCCCATTTGTTAGGAAATGGAAAAACTTGGAAAAAATTATATTAAGTGAAGTAAGCCAGGCCCAAAGAAACATAGGTCCCATGGTTTCCCTTATTTGCAATATCTAGTATATGTATGAGTCAAGTGGAAAAGGTCAGATAATGTGATGTTAGGAAAATGAACCCTTAGATATGTATTTTAATGTTTTTTTCTTTCATGCATTTGTTTCTAATGCATTTATAAGATAATTTCTTTGTTGCTTTGTATGTCCCTTCCCTACAGTATAACCCCTGCTTTCACTATATTTGATGTCAGTATAACTTGTGGAGGAGATGGGGAAAAACAAGTCGTTTAAGGATACAGGTGGACCTGTTGCAACAATGAGAAGTACAAGTTGTCATGTCGAAAATGAGTTTTACAACGTTGGGGGGTAGGGAGGTGGGGGGGTAGGGGGGAGGGATTGGGTGGTAGGGGGAAGCTGGGAAGGGATGTGGAGGGTAAACAAAGGAGGAGGCTGCAATGCTTGATAAGAAATGTACGCATTATCCTGCCCATTTAATTGTAACCCCTCTGTACAGTATGTTCACAAAAAAAAATAAAATTAAAAAAAAAAGAACCTTAACAACAGTTGGGTGCAGTGGTGTCTCAAGACTGATTTTAGCTACTTGGCGGGTGGACATCATAGGATGATGATTTGGGCTTAGCCTGGGCAAAAAGGCGTTTTTGAAACTCCATCTCAGCCACTGGCTGGGCATGGTGTTGTGTACCTGTTACCTCAATTACTGAGCACAGTTGTGAATGTCTGTCCCCAGTGGCATGAGGAAGCACAAGTAGGAGGATTATAGCTCAGGCCAGCCCTGGGATAAAGTATGATTCTACCTCGAAAACAATCAGGAAACAGAAAAGGAGCTAGAAGTGTGGCTCAAACACTAGGCTACCTACCAAGGAATCCCGAATACTGCCAAAAAACAACAACTAAAAACTGTAAAATGTATCTTTATTATAATTATTTATGCTGGTATTAGACCTTGAACTCAGTTAAGCGCTTTCAGCTTTTTTAAATCAATGGTGGCATTCTACCACTTAAAGCACACCTTACTTCTGACTTTTTGCTCATTAATTGGAGTTAAGAGTTTCACAGTCAGCCTTATCTAGCCTGGCTTCAAACCACTATCCTCAGATCTCAGTCAGAAGTGTTGCCTAACAGCACTTGGCTGTGAATTATGTTTTTAATAGAGTATGTAAAGGGGATTATATATAATTATATTAATATATTAACCTGCATACTTAAACATATTTAACATATCTTTGCAAATAAATTGAAGAAATCAGTAGTAACTAGAGAAGGGATATAGACTGCTGGTTGTGGTTGATTTTGCCTTTATTTTATTTATATATATATATATATATATATATATATATAATTCTTGCAGTATTAAATCACCAAAATAATTTTTTTCTTCTTTTTTTTTATTGTGAAAGTACTGTACAGAGGGGTTACAATTACATGGGCAAGATAATGAGTACATTTCTTATCAAGCATTGTAGCCTCCTCCTT
>NW_012267265.1:12742101-12840740 GCF_000151885.1 Dipodomys ordii | reverse complement strand
CACTGAGCCACCTTCCCAGCCCGCAACCAAAATGTTTTAAAAAGTTTTATCAACATTTTAATAGAGGTTTTTTTTTTCTTCTGTTATCTGGAAAATAGAAAGCCATCTCAGTCTGTGATGTTGAAGGTCTGCTGATTTGTTGTGGATATCTTATTTAGGGGCAGATATCTGTTTTTCTCCTCCTTTAGTATTTCTCATGGACTATTTCTGTAATCATAGCTAAATTTGTACCTTTTTAATCTTTCACAGTTCTTAGAGGAAACTCTTTTATTTCCAACTTAGTTAATGGCCTTTATGTTCTTTCAGCCTCATAAGCTGGAATTCCCTGTCTTCATCTCTCTTCCTTTGATCCTGGAAGACTGCCAGTTCCCAGACTGTTAATCCTCTGTTGGTGACATAACTCAACTTCTCCCACACCACTATGCCTATCCTCACTCCCACTGGCACCACCTTTGTCATTGAAGCAACATTAAAATATCTGTCCTGCACTGCATACTGTTTAGCAATACTTTCCTCACTTGCTTTTACAGACTCTTATTCTTAATGTGGAAGGCCTCTTATGAACTGCTTGGGTCTATCTTTTCTATGAAAATTCATCTCCAACATTTTACCAAGTTTACCTTATGTTCCAACTAGACTGGAGTAGTTGGGGATCCCATCAGCATGGCTTTTGCTTTCTCTTCCACATGCATGTAGCTCATTGTCAGTGGGATGAACTTTTCTTCAGTTTCCAAATGTTAACCGCCTCTTCTATGTGTTCCCAGAGTGGCTTGTCTACTTCTGTGTTATTGTTTATTGGAATACTTTATTTTATATCTTTTAGTTTAATCATGAGCCCTCAGTAGGTAGAATGGTATTTATTTTTTTATAACTATTACTTAGTAGAATATTTGGATCAAAAATATTGCTAAATGTGAGCAAGAAAGTAAAAGTTGACATGTAAAATTGTATACTCTTGCTTTGTAATTAAGCACACTAATTCAGTGTTTTAATCATTAAAGAGTTAAACTAAAATTTATATTTATGAATTTACTTTATATTATTTGTTACTTGGGTAATTAAAACAGAAGAAAATGTCTACCTTCATAAAAGAGATGAGATTTAAAAAATACCTTTAGATGATTCAGAAGTTTTTTTTTTTTTATATAAGTCTTTATAACAATGTTGTTTAAAGCAGAAATGATGTATGAACATAATCAGACCTTTCCTTCTTGAGAGTATTAATGTTTAAGATATATTTTATTCTTTGGATGGTTACTGATTTTCTCCACTGCATTTTCACTTGCAAACTTAAATAAATTTTGCCTTTTTCATTTCATTCGAGTATTAGGATTATGGATTATAGTAGAACTTTACTTTAGGTTCCAAGTTTATAGTCCCTACAGGTACAGCACTAATATAGATATAAAGTTGAATCTGCCAAATTTGTTCAAATAATAGTTACCAATCTATAGTTCTAAGTGCTCTAGAATGCCTCAACCTTTCAGATAGGAAACCTGTAGATTGAGCAATTTAAGCTCTTACTTCTTTCAGTGAACACCGTGGTAGGTGAGGCAAAGTATTTCATTTAGAATTGGTTGAGCAAAAGCATTTGTATTCCATTTTTCTTCTCAATGCTAGGTGAACATAATTAAAGAATAATGAAAGTAATTCTTTTAATTTTAGTTAATGAGAAGAACACCACAGTACCAAAACTCAGACTATAAGAACTGCTATATATTCTGAATTTTAGAACAAGCTACGGAAGTGTGCTCATAACTCCAGAGCACAGTTCTGAGGCATTTGGCTGTCTTGCAGTGGGTGGCATGGGGTCTACCCAGGGGCCGGCAAGGTGAGGCTGCAGGAGACAGATGTGTTTTTATTGTTATTATTATTATTACTACTACTAAAGAAACGGGAAAAAGCAACAGAAGAGACAGTGTGCATCACTTGATGTAGGTAACTGAGGAGAAATAATCACTGAATGCAGTGCAGACACTCTCAACTTTGCCCTTTTCCTCTTCTCATTCTTGTTCAGCAGCACTGAACAGTTCTTACAATTCTTCAGCCATGCCATGCACAAGCCCTTGAGTTTGTTGGCCCGTAAGCATGGAATTTTCTTCTCCCAGGAAGTTAGGAATTGCTAAGGTCTCTAATCTGATGTTAACTCCTTAGAGAAATAATGTACTGTGCGTACATAAAAAACGACCCTGGGAACAGACTGTAGCAAAGCTGTCTGAAGTTTCCTTCATAGCCGTTTGATCAAAACAGGCACAAGTTATATTTGTTTTCCTCTCCACTAAAATCTAAGCTCCAAAGGGAGCTTTAGCGGGCTTCTTTCCCTCATCTCAGTCTTCCTAAAACATTTCCTAATATATATAGTTTATTAATAGATATTTGTTTAAAAAGTTAAATAGATGAACTTATATTCAGGTCTCCCATTAGGATTCCTGTATCATGTACAAACTTGGAGCTCCATAGAGAAAGACATTCTCAGCCTATTTTGAGCCTTACTCATATAAATAACTGTCAAAATAATGATATTTATCAGAGAAGTGAACATCAGATATTTGATATTAAAATATAATGATTACCAGGACATGATTGTATATGCCTGTAACTCCGGAATTGGGTAAGCTGAAACAGAGGGAGCTCTTGATAGGCAGCTTGAGCTACATAGTGAGAACTTTGCAACTTGGGAGTGGGGAAAGTAGGGAAGTGGGAGAAAAATGAGGGAGGGGGTAACAGTGTTCCACAAGTAATATACTGATTACCTTATGTATGTAATTGTAACCCCTCTGTATATCACCTTAACAATAAAATTAAATTTAGTAAAAAGGGAGGGGAGAAATGGGAATGATCACTACTAGTTTTAGTATGCAAATAATACTATTGTGGTTTTTAAATAACGTTTTGAACATTGTACAGACATACACATGCAAACTTTATAAGAAATGTTTATGATTTAATTGTTAAACATTTTTCTTAAAAAATACATTGGAAGGTTGTGGCTAATGCTGTATTTAGATCCCTTCTCATCTCCTCCTGTCCTTTCTCATTGCCCTTTACTCATTCACTTTTTTTCCTTTTCCTTTCCCTTTTTGAGAGTCTGTGTAGCCAGAATAGACTCAAACTCACAATTCACTTGCCTCAGCCTCCTGAGTGCTGGTATTATAGGCATGGAACATTAAGTTTGGTTATTGTATTTTGTATTTGGGGTGTGTGTGTGGTTCCTTGGAGATATGAAGTTCACAGACTTTCCTGTATGGGCTGGCTTGGAATCGTAGTCCTCAGATCTCAGCTTCTTGAGTAGCTAGGATTATAAACATGAGTTAACTGTGCCCAGCTTATATTTTATGTTTAAATATTAAAGTAATGCTTTAAAAGGCATTTAGAATTATTTTATAATTGACTATTTTTTAGTACACAAAAGACAATTGCCAAAATGAAGATTTTCTTGGAGGGTGAAGGGGGTTGGAAACAAAATGTGTAGCTATGAATCAGCCAGGACTGGTTTGCAGGAAACAGAGACCAACTCTAGCCAGTTTAATTAGAAAGGTATTTAACACATACTATTAATGACATACAGAAGTATAGATGGGAGGAAAAGGCAAATGAAACAGATTTTAGGCTTATAGTTGAACTTTAGCGAACATCTCCTAGTTCTATACCTCAGAGGTGGCCATTAATAAAGTGCTACTTTCTTTTTAAATCAGAATTGAAGTGGTGAATGGGGAGCTGAGGCCAGATCTGGCATGTTATCTGTGTATATCCCATGAACTATGAATATTTGCTGTATTTTTCCATACTGAAAAAATCAAAAGAAAAACAATTTTGTCCTATTTAGGAATTAAGTGCAGTGTCCATATATTATTAATTGTTTACAGCTGCCTTCAGCTATAAGTGGCAGTGTTCCAAAGTTGCAACAGAACTATGGCAAACTCTGTGCTGCTTCAGGAAACTACCTTCCCTTCTGCATGCCCCACTGCTATGTTATAAGTATTGTGGCCAGTCCAGTAATTATGGCACACCTGGCTACCCAGCAAAAATGTCTATCTTATTGATTGTGTGATCTCAACCTGTCAAAGCAAGTATGTTTGGTCAGCTGAACTGAAGTTGTGACAAGGTGCTGTGAGGATACAGTCAAGAAACCCCTATTGTGCCTAATAGCATCTATAATATACAGAGTTATTTACAGAAGCAGGGTAGAGCAGATGTTGAGATCTCATCCCTACCATATTATATTATACTTTGGTTATAAGAATTTGAAACATATGATTTCTTTGCTCCTTAAAATGTTTGGTTTTGCCAACCATGATTGCTCACATCTATAATCCCAGCTACTGAGGCTGAATGATTATATACAGTATTTGAGGCCAGATTGGGGAGCTTAGCATGATCCTATCTCAGAGTTAAAAAGTAAAATAAAAAAGAGCTGAGGATGTGGATCAGTGGTAGAGTGTTTGTATTCCTACTGCAAAAAAAATTTGAAAAAAGAAAGGAAGGAAAGAAAAAGAAAGAAAGAGAAAGAAAGAAAAGGAAGTGGGAAAAGGAAGATTGTTTCCACAATTCAAATTCAGAACTAGTGGTTGGTTTAGCTGGAGCTAATTCCAGTCATAAGACATTGATTGCTTACTATCTGACAGTCACAGCATCTATAATCTGACATTCCTTTCTTACCACACTATAAGACCAATGCCATTATTATCTTTATGTAACATAACTATTAAGGAAAATGATCTAGGGCACTTTGATTACCTTCTATAACATAGATAGTGAATGGAGAGACAGAATGTCCACTTAGCTCTGGAACCCTCTTAGGACCCCCTTCTACCCTTGTTAGTTTCCTGTTTGTCCCTGCAGAGCATCATTGTAGTGAGTCCAGTTAAACATTCTACGTCTCTATGAGGCCTAATATTTAAACATTCTGTCGAACTGAATTCTCATTGCCTTTAGGGAAGTATAACCTTTTGTCTTCTTTTCTTTAGTAAAAGAAAACTGATACCGTCTTCTATTTTTTTCCATGCTGATTCATAGTTAAATGCAAAATGTCTGTATGTGTATCTAACATGAGGTATTCCAGACAAAAGCCTACAGATGTTAGTACTGCGATCATACACATTTTCCTTTAAGTAAACATATCAATTTCAAGCAGATTGTTCGTAGGAATAAAACTAAGCTCTCTTTTGGTACCCTGGGTATATATGTTTATCTGAATTAGGGAAGCTCTCTTTTGGTACCCTGGGTATATATGTTTATCTGAATTAGGGAAGAGAAGGGGAACAAAAAAATGGTGAGACAAAGGACAAAGGGGGAACCAATGCAACAGTGATACTCACAAGACAGTATGGAAATGATCTGTACAACTTGGAGGGGAGTTGGGGAAGGAGGGAAGGTAGGAGAAAAATGAGGGAAGGGTAACAAGTTGGACAAGAAATGTACTCACTACCTTACTTATGTAACTGTAACCCCTCAGTTACATCATCTTGACAATAAAATTAAAATAAATAAATAAATAAAAATTTAAAAAACAAACACAAAAAACCCACCTAAGCTCTCATCAACCTGATGAGTAATAGAGATAAATTTTTCATTCATTTATCAAAAACCAGAGAAAAACCAACTTATACAGAGGAAAGGCTTATTTTGTCTCCTAGTGTTAGGGGTTTTAGTTCATGGCCTGTTACTGTTTGGCCTGAGACTGTACACATGGTGGGAGAGCATGTCTGAAGAACAAGGCACTGCCTTCCATTAGCGCCAGCCTGAGGACCAAGCTTGAGCACATGGACCTTTGGGGATGTTCAAGGTCTAGTCTCTAACAGCAGAGATACTTCCATTAAAGCAGCAGATTGTGCTAAATCAGGGCAATCCAATGAGGATTCAGGAATTCATTTCCTGTGAGAATATTTTGGTGAAAAAATATTTATAATTTAGATCTGTGGTTAAATTGTCTTTGAAGTTGAAGTCTAAATATTTCTAAAGCCAGACCTTTGTGAGAAAAGTAAATAAAAGCTTAAAAAATAAAAAAGAAGAAAACATGTAAGGGGGGAGAGGCAAAGGAAGAAGGAGTGAGGGAGGAAGAAAAAAGATGTAACAAAGTAAATAAAGTGGGGTACTATGTGGCCTGAGCACTGTGGTGTATTGACAGATTTATAGTCTGACTATCCAAGAGAAAAAAGCCAGAACACCCACTTTTTAGTGTGTGCTAATTATGAAGGTGTGAGTATTCCTACTTAGGTTGTTTGAAGCTATTAATATTTGGCACTGACTCTCCGAAATTTCTGAGAATTTTGCCATCAGCTTTTATGAGCTGGCAGGGATCAGTATGAGCTGGACCCAGAAGGAAAAGATAAGAACACTAGGTAAGGGAAAAGAGCTTCCTATTTGTATTTATAGTACATATGTCAGGAAAATACATTGTATGATTTGAGTTCATCTTTTTAATCAAAATGATCATTTGAGGAAAATACAGTTAGTAGTTGCTATAGATGTTGAAGGGATTTTTTCCCCTAAGGTTGTTAATCTCATTTTCTTATCAGTGAAGAATTTACTCAAAACTGTTAAAGTTACATGATACATTACTATGTTTAATCTCCAATAAGATCTCTTTGATGCATTTTTCTTTTGATGGATTCTGCTAGGAAATTATTTCCTTGATATTCTGAGTATTCTACATTTGCGGTATTACAGTTGGGAAAGATTTTAGCTAAAAAGAACAAGAAGCTCCCAAAGGAAAAGAAAATGTAGTCAGGTGTATATGACATTTCCCCAATGTGTCAGATGTATCTAGAGATGCTAAGAATTCTCTGCCAAGGTATTCCTCATGAGTCATATGCTTTTGTTGTCAGTCTGGTTACACCCTTGGTAGAGGATACACAAAGTAAATGTAAGGTTTGTATTTCCTTTTAACTTTTTTTGGGCAAAAATAACTTGATAATTTGATTGGACAGTTATGAGGAAGAACATTGCTAGGAGTAGCTACAAGACAAAATTGCCACTACTTAAAAAAAAAGTGATTTCATAAACAAAGAATCAGCTTTCATTCAGTGTTGAGAGTAAGTACTAACTGAATTTGGAGATATGTTAAATTCTAATTTCAGGTAATGCCATTATCAGATCTTTTCAGTAAATTGTTTCTTCCTCTCTGAGCTTGTTTCTTCATCTATACAGTGGAATTATACGATGCTGTGGTAGGAACTAGATTAATACATTTCTCTGAAACACATTGTACGTGGCTGCGTGGCTGTGGATCTTATGTCTGTGCTTATTGGATGAAAACTAATGCAGAGGCCGGAAACCAGAGTTCCGCAGGGACTAACTAGCAGCAGCCCTGGCTGCTGTCCCTTTAGACAAGGGCAGGAAGGCTGGTGTTTTCCACTTGGAAAGATTGGTTCCAAACCAAAGGGTGGAAAAGATTGTGTGCGACTAATTAGCATAGACAGAGAAAAAAGCTGCAAAAACCTGACTGAAATGATCTAAAGCAAGATCCATGAAGTCTGTTTGCTTTCTTCTGATGTTGAAAAGCTTGTGAAAATACAGTTACTCGTTCTGACACTATTCCTATCCTGGCTTCCAAACTAAGGTCAGATATATCAACTATATCTTCTAGTTGTTGATGTTCACCCTATGCCAAAGACCTACCTTTCATAATGGCCATTCCTTAAGCTGAAGGTCATAATTCTGAACCACAATTCTTA
The DNA here is from genome assembly GCF_000151885.1 of Dipodomys ordii. Lineage (NCBI taxonomy): Eukaryota > Metazoa > Chordata > Mammalia > Rodentia > Heteromyidae > Dipodomys > Dipodomys ordii. The sequence goes on along the minus strand of NW_012267265.1, from coordinate 12,833,064 downwards.
TTGTAGAGCCACAGAAAGAATGTGAGATCATACCACACGTGTAATGACTACAAAATGCTGAGAGGAATTTATTCTCTTTTTGTTGAAGCCCAATTTTAGGTATTAAAAAAACATGACAGAATCATCTTGGTATGACCAAAGTGACTTTTTGTTGTTAGACACTATGGATAGACTTGTCTGAAATCCAAGAAGATCAAATTTACTTCATTATTATAAGTTGCACAATTTGGTTTGATGTGATTTTTTTTTTAAATCTTAAACTATTTCCTCTTTTCTCTCTCATGCCAGAAATTCTTCAGGGACTAAGGGAAAGTTGACTGGGGTGGCTCTTCCCTCACTATATGCCTCAAGGATTATTATACATGCCAGGTTATCTTTGCTGCCCCAGAGAATCATCTGTTTCTCCCCAAGAGGGTAGAGAAGCCTATCTGGAATTTATTTTTGTGTGGGGTATTCTAACAAATATTTAAAATAACATTCAGTTAAATATATATTTCATTTATTTATATAATTTCATTTTTATTACTTGTTAGATAAATATTATTTCTTCTAAGGGAATTTTTTTGATGTTGTGTGCATCAGTTCTCTTTTTTTGTTTTTTTTTATTGTGAAAAATACTGTACAGAGGGGTTACAATTACATGGGCAAGATAATGAGTACATTTCTTATCAAGCATTGTAGCCTCCTCCTTTGTTTCCCCTTCTCATCCCTTCCTTTCCTTCCCTCCTACCCCCACTGAATCCCCATACCAAAATTGTAAAGTTCCTTTTCGACATAACGACTTGTACATCTTATTGTTGCATTGGGTCCACCTGTATCCCTATTTAAACGATTTGTTTTTTCCCTTCCCCTCCACAAATTATACCAACATCAAATACAGTGAAAGCAGGTTATATCGTGGGGGAGGGACATACAAAGCAACAAAGAAATAATCTTATAAATGTGTTAGAAACAATCGCATGAAATAAAAAACATTTGAATAGATATTTTAGGGTTCATTTCCCTAACATCAACTTATCTGACTAAGGGAATTTTTTTAAGTGTCAGCAAAAAAAGAGTAAAAAGGCTATACTGAGACATAGCTGAGAATCACTTAATGAAGAGATGCTTATATGTTCCTAATTTTAATGATTCATTTTAAGAAATGAATTGATTAGTATTTAAGCATTTCATTTTAATTGTTTAACGCAAATATATTCTTAAGTAGGATAGTAATATATTGGGGTTAGCTTAATTGAATTCAGACATTGAAAAGTAATTATTCTCTTTTAAAAACTATAAATTTGATAAGATCAGAGGACCATTCTAAAGCTATTAGTGTTATCTTTTGTTATTAGGTATTATTGTAAAATATTTTGCATACATGTATTTTTAGTTTCTAAAAAAAGTGGTATTAGATTTCACCCTATTTCTTTCTATTTTTGTGCCGGTACTGAGCTTTAACTCTGGGCTTGGCTGCTGTCCTGGAACTCTTTTGCTCAAGACAAGGGCTCTACCACTTGAGCCACAGTTCCACTTTGGGCCTTTTGTGTTTAATAGTCTCCTAGAATTGGATTTTCTGGATCTGGCTTGGAACCTCACTCCTGAGATTTCAGCTTTCTGAGTAGCCACTAACATCCAGCTTTACCTTATTTCTTAAATCTTTACACTCATCAACTGTTTTTAAGATGTATCTGTTTTATTTTGTATTTAAAATTATTTTTCATTGCCATCAGTTTTACAGGGGTAATGTAACAAGTCTGTTTTTCTTATAATGACTCTTGATCATAATTAACCCTCTACCATTCTCTCTCAGACTTTCCTCCTCCCCAAACCAGGTTCATCAAGTAAAACACAATTGTTTATCTTTTCTATATTTTATCTTTCCCTTTTTGCCAGTACTGGGGCTTGAACTCAAAAGCCTTACACTCACTTGGTTTGCTTGTTGTTGACTTGCACTCTTCCATTTGAACCACTCATCTAGCCATTGCATCCACTTTAAAGGGATGTGAAATGTTTAAATGATTTGTGCATGATTGTATCTATATAAGCCTTATTTTGCCCATTCATTTTCTTGGTGATAGAACCTTTCAGATAGCCTCCGCATCCCCAGAACTACAAATAACAGCATAGTGAATATGCTTGTACAAGTCCTCTCCCATGAGAGTCAGGATATTGACTCGAGAGCTAGATTGTGAATAATGTAGGCTTTAGGTCCTTTCCTACTCTGTTTTTCCACCAGTCATACATCCACATGTCCAAGGACAAAGGGCATTTTCCACCTTTGGTGGTTGCTAATCTAATGGCTATTCTGTAGCATTCCTTGCTTTAATTGCATTTCTCTGATAACTAATTCTATGAAAACATCTCCTGATTTCTTAGATCTTTTCTTTTTCTTTTTCTTTTCCCCCATAGGGATATGTTAGGAATATGGAGAATGGAAAAGGAATAGACTAGACTCTGTTGTCAACAGGCTAGGACTGTTTATTGTCAGCGAGGGGCACAGACTTTCCCACGGGTTTGGAGGTTGTACAAGGGACTGGACTTGGAGCCTGGTATATTATGGGGCTTAACAAGGAAGCAGAAAATAAAAAATAGGTTATGGTCTTTTGGGGGGCCAAAGTCTGTGTCCTTGGCCTGGCCCAGAATGGAATGTTCCACTTGGGGTAAGGGGGCTTTCAGCTAAGCCAAGGTCAGAATGACCTGCCTGCAGACAAGTACTCTAGTGCACCTGGTGTTGTACTTGACCTGGGAGAATAAGGTATGGGAGTTAATCCTTCATATTGCTGTATTTTTCCTGTTGATTTGGTAATGTTTGATAAATTCTAAGTGCTTATCATTTAGATTTAGATGCTTCAAGGATCTTTTCTCAGTATGTTTCCTTTTCAGTTGCTTCACAATATTCAGTTGGCTCAGAAAAGGCTGAGCCAAAATATTTAATTTTGATGTAATCATGCTCATTTATTTTATATATAGTAAGTGATTTAGACTTTTTGCTTCAGAAATTCTTCATTCATAAAGATGTCTGCATGGTCACAAGACAGTGTACCATGTTGTTAAGACATGGTATGTGGGTAGGTTAGGTGCAGTCAGTGATTTTCAATTAACATCACTTCAGTTTGTGGAGTTTTGGGTAAAGGGCCCCCATCTTAAGTCAAGGAGCAACTGTAATAAAATGTAACTGTCTCACGTATCTCTTCATATTTCTTTACAATAAAATTTTATTTTCTGAAATCTTGAGAATACCCCAAATGCATGTATACACTTAGACTATATTAAATGGTGTAAGTTTTTAAAAAAGTAACTGAAAGTTAAAGACATGTAAAAAACTTTAAAACTTCTTTTAGGAATATATTGTTTTGGGGAAAAAAATCTAAATACTATTTTTCTGGTAATGAAAGCTAGTGGAACTCTTGATACTTTGGATGACTTAGATTGTACTATAAATAAACATAAGTGTATTTATAAACCAAACTCAAATTGTCTTGGAATGACATCGTTTGACCACAAAATAAGTTTGTTTTATAAAATATAAAAAAGAAAAACCCCCAGTGTTATCTTTGTTTCTTGAATTTAGGATTTTGCATGCCACTGTCCCCTACCTGAAAGATTTTGATCAACCCAAATTATAATTTTTGTTGAACCCCAATTATAATATATGATTTGGAGATAGCACATACATGCATATTTTATTTTGATCAATGAATAGTCTTACATGGGCTTTCTAGAGGATGGTAAGTAATGGAATGAAATTTAATTTATATTATGTATATAGGCAAATTCCTTAAAACTTGTATTTTCTTTCTAAGCCATTAGATTCAAAAGTCTAGACACTTGAAATACACTTAGTAAACTATATGTGTGTGATTTTTCTTTTTTGTTTTTTAGCTTTTTGGTGCCAGTCCTGGGGCTTGAACTCATGTGTGCTTCCCTGGCTGACCTGAGCTTTTGTCCTCAAAGCTAGTGGGCTATTTCTTGAGCCCCAGCTCCACTTCTGGCTCATAGACTTGCCTGCCTAAGCTGGCTTTGAACTACTATCTTAAGACCTCAGCCTCCTGAGTACTAGGACAGGTGTTAACTACCGCACCTCCTTTATGTGTGTGATTTTAACCTCTAAATTCTAAACCTGCTTAAAGATACTTGATCTAAATTTCAGTTGCCACCTAACCTTTGTCCTTTTACTAGCGCTGAGAAGGTTATTATAAAACATATAAGGATGTAAAGGTCATGAGAATAATAAGCTGTACTTCAACTTCCAGTCCTGAAATAGCATACTTTTTTGTTTGTTTGTTTTTTCCCCCCGGAATAGTAGCAGGCTTTATTATTATGTTAAAAAATACACCTGGCAAACAGACATTCTCTACTCTTAGCAATCTCTGCTGTTTTACTCCAAGTACTACTTAAACTTTTTAATCATATGGCATTCCTTCCAGATGGAGGTAGGAGCTGGTAAAAGTTATTTGATAAACTGATTTGGTACTTGGCACAATTAGGTGTGCTAGAAATGAGAAATGCAACATTTAATATACTGTCAGTATTTCAGGTGGATTTATAAAACCTACTAAATAGCTAACTGATAAGAATAGCACCTTTTCTCTCACTTGTTCCCAGAGGCCTTTTTTAAAAATAACCTACATGTGATCAAGAGTGAAGTGATGTAATTAGGACATAACTATTTATGGTAATCATTCTTACGTTGGTTTGGTGGAAGGATAGAGGTGTGGTTTGTTATTGTTTAGTTCCATGTACTCCTTTGCTCCCTTTGCCTTCCTAGTTCTCATCTCTCAACCCCCCACCAGTGAGAACAGACTCTCAATCATGAGATTAGACATGTTGTGTTTCATTTGTACAAAGCCTAATGAGAAATTATAAAGGAAAAAATAATTCTCTGATAAGCCCAGTAGTAATTTTTATATCTTTGATATTCATCTTAGTATCAACTTTTATATTATATATGCCTTTCTTGAAGAATGTAACATTTTCTTATTTTAAAATTTATTGTAAAGGTGGTATACAGAGGGGGTACAGTTACATAAGTAAGGTAATGAGTATATTTCTTGTTCAACAGTGTTACGCCCTCCCTCATTTTCTCCTACTTTGCCCTCCAAGTTGTGAAGTTCATTTCCAACATAGTGTCTTATGAGTATCCTTGGTGCATTGGTGCACCCTTTGTCCTTTGTCTTAACATTTTGTTATTCCTCTTCTTTTTTTTTTTTTGGGTCCGGTCATGGGGTCTGAATGCTGGGCCTAGGCGCTGTCCCTCAGCTCTTCATCTCAAGGCTAGCACTGTACCACTTGAGCCACAGTGCCACTTCTGGCTTTTTTCTTTTAGCTTATGTGGTGCTGAGGAATCGAACCCAGGGCCTCATGCATGCAAGGCAAGCGCTGTACCACTGAGCCACCTTCCCAGCCTGTTGTTATTCCTCTTCTTTTCCCCAAGTCAGATAAACATATATACAAGACACAGGGTACCAAAATAAAAACAAACAAACAGTGACAATGGTATAAACCAAAGGAAGAAAATAAAGTAAAAAAAGAACTTCACACCGTATACTAAAAAAAGCCCTTGTTTTCATATCTTGGGGTTCATTTCAATTAGCATCATTTTATATGGCCATATGTATATAGCTGTTAAGCTATTGTGATCCTCTGCTAGGACTATCCTAGACATATACTAATTATTACAGATGAGGGAAGCCATGGACCCTGTGTTTCTTTGGGTCTGGCTTAGTTTACTTAATATTATTTTTTCCAAGTCTTCCATTTCCTTATGAATGGGGCGATGTTGTTCTTTCTGCTGAAAGCATAGATTTCCAGTGTGTGTGTGTATGTGAGATTTTATTTTTTAAAAAATAGGGAACGCTTCACGAATTTGCGTGTCATCCTTGCACAGGGGCCATGCTAATCTTCTCTGTATTGTTCCAATTTTAGTATATGTGCTGCCGAAGCGAACACGTGAGATTTTATTTATATGTGTGTGTGTGTGTGTGTATAAAACATTTTCTTGATCCACACATCTACTAGGTTGGTTCCGTAGCTTAGCTATTGTAAATAATGGTTCAATAATCATACTTACTAAGCATCTTCTTTGTATCAGGTATTATATCAAACATTAAAAAGTTGACTGTAAAAAAAACCACATTACTAATGTGATACTAAGTATATGTACAAGAAATGATGATAAAGTTGTGGGTTTACCTACAATCCTCTGTAAGTCCTAAGATTCCTTTGTTATTCCTGAGGTCATAAGCTCAGATAGAGTTGGACTAGGTTATTAGTTATTGCTTAGCATAGCCCTGGTGGAGGGGCTTGATGTGGGTATTCAACTTGTACTTTTCCAGGTGAGGAGAAGACATGTACATGAATATATGACAACTGGATATGTGATGATGGAACTGATGTGCAGTCAGGGTGTGTGAACAGAGATTGAAGAGCTGTCAGAAAATATGAATCCAGGTTCAAGTTAGCTGCTGAACAATTAGGACAAATCACTTATTATTTTTGAGCTGCTTTATTTATTTGCCAGTCCTAGGGCTTGAACTCATTGTGTGGGCACTGTTTCTCAGCTTCTTTTACTCAAGCCTAAGCACTCTACCACTTGAGCCACAGTATTGCTTCCAACTTTTTCTGTTAATGTCGTACCCAGGGCTTCATGCATGCTAAACAAGCACTTTACCACTAACTCACATTTCCAGCCCATGAGCCACATTTTTTAAGGGAAGCTCTTGAAGATAGCATGGGATACTTCTTTTCTTTCATACTTTATAATTGTAAAGCTTATTACAAATCTATAGGCAGAAGCAGGTAAACAGGCCTTAACAGTCATTTCATTCTATGATCTTTAGGATCATATTTTATTTACAAGCCAGTAATCTTCCCTAATAGAAAATGTCAGTCTTCAAAATAAAAGATTTGTTATTTGACCAGCCTAGAAAGTCTTGATGAATGGAAGAGTTTCTGCCAGAGATATGGCTTTCTTCCTTTCAAAGTACTTTCAGAAATAACTATTCTTTCAGATTTATTATTATGGAAAGCTGGAAATGGAGCAAAGATAGCTTGTTTGTTTTTTACTGTTCAGACTTAAATAATCAAATCTCAGGAATATATTTAATTTGCTATAAGATAAAAACAATTGATTTTCATTACTTACGATTAAGGAGATAGTCTGAAATAGGGAGCAAAGTAAAAATGTGTAATGTAATATCTAGTGATATGTGAACAGTAAAAATTGGTAATATTTACAAATAGTGAAATCTGTTTTATTGAACAAGGCTAAGTAAAAAGTAATAATTATTCATATTTGTGACAATTTGTGATAGCATGAAATATAACAAGTTGGATATTAGCCAAATCTCCATGTTCTTTCTCTCTAGTTGGTTTCCTGTTTCTGAAAGAAACCAGAATTTTCTGTTTATTGGTGCCTTACTTTGCACCGGGCATGCATATGTAAAAACATGCAAAGGGTAAAAATTGTGTTGGAGCTACACACATTCAAGCAAAAGAAAGTATCAATAAGAATATGTACACTGTTGCCTATGTAATATTTATCCTTCCTCCCATTCTCCTTCATCTTTCCTTATTAGGAACATCTGTCCTTCCCTACCCTTCCCTAACCACCAGTTCCCTTCTCTTTCCTTTTCTTCCTTGGGACTGGTAATCCAAGCTGTCCTTGAACTTCGTGAGTAGCTTAGACTAGCCTCAAACTCAGAATTCTCTCGCCTAGGCCTCTTGAGTGCTGAGATTAGATATGTATCACCCTACCCAGTTGGAAGTATTAAAACACTGGTTTTACTTTACATTTAATTTCTTTTTTTTTATTGTGAAAATACTGTACAGAGGGGTTACAATTACATGGGCAAAATAATGAGTACATTTCTTATCAAGCATTGTAGCCTCCTCCTCTGTTTCCCCTTCCCATCCTCCCCCCGCCCCCCCAATCCTCCGGGGGGGGGGAGCTCACCAAAGTTGTACAGTTCGTTTTTGACATAACGACTTGTACATCTCATTGTTGCAGTGGGTCCACCTGTATCCCTATTTAAACGATTTTTACATTTAATTTCTAAGATACACTAATACTGCTTCATATAGTCTTATCACTCAAATTTATATATGATTCAGTTATTTAAATATATCAGAAATTATATATTCTCTATGGGTGGACATACCTGTAGATTTCTGCAGTGCAAACAATGATTTACTTGCTTGTTCATGTGTCCTTGTGTGCATGAATGTGAAAGTCTCCTTGCGTATGAACTGAGAAGTGGGACTGCTATTTGACATGTTATATGTACTACATCATTTCCTAGATAATGCTCTTTCATATACCCTGTTTTCAAAATATATAACCTACTTGTAATAACTTCACATTTAATTTTTGATGTTGAATAGTTTTTTTATTTCCTACTGCTGCTGTGACTCACCAATTTGTGTGGTCTTAGTAACCTAAACATATACAGATTTGCTATCACCCTGGTCTGGAGGTCAGAAGTCCCAAGTCAGCCTTACAAGGCTGAAATCCAGATGCCAACAGCACTGCACTCCTTTGGAAGGTTTTAGAAGAGAATCTATTTTTTGCAGCTTCTAGAACCTGCTCACATTCCTGGCTCCTTAGAACATCATTTTGACCTTGCTTCTGTGGTCACACCCATGGTCTCACTTGCAGTCTCCTCCCTTCAACTTTGTGATTATATCTGGTTCACCAAAATAATATTGAATTAATGTCATTTCAAGGTCTTTAAGCTTCCTTACATGTATTTGCGGAGTCCTTTTGCCCTGTAAGCTTAGTGTAAACTGGTACACTTATATAGCATGTTATTCTGCCTTAGTGCAAACTGCCTATGTAATTGTATTTCTTTTACTACTTTCAGAAACTTGTGGTTGTTAGGTCTGCCCTTCCCCTCCCTCCTTGCTCTTCACCTGCCTGAAACCAGTAGTCACCTGTCAGTCAGTCACCTGACTGTGAATCAGCAAAGGACCCCAGTCTCTATGGTCACTTCCTCATCCGCTAAGGTCACATTTCGGACTGCCCTGGTCATGCCTCCTTCAGATGGTTCTCCAGGCTCTGAGATAACTTCCACATCTGCTGTGGTCCCTCCTCCTGCCTTTCTCTATATAATCTGGCTCAACACAAGTCCCCTCCTCTTTTTTTTTTCTCTTTTTCCTCCCAACCTCCTCTCTGCATCCCTCCATCTCATGGGGGCCAGCACTTTGGTCTCCCCCCAATAAACTTTTCTGCTTGAACCGTATGGCAGTTTCCTTTCCGCGGACCTTACAGTGTTCATAGATCTTTCCTTTTTTGTGAGATGCATTTGCTTTTATTTTTCTGTTGGGTTGTTTGCCTTTCATTGATTTGAAAGCTTTCTCTTGTTCTTGTTTTTGTTTAATTTTTAAAATAGCAGCTGGGCCTGGTGGGACACACTTGTAATCCTAGCTAATAAGGAGGCTGAGTTCTGAGAGTCAAAGCCAGCCTGGGCAGAAAAGTCCCAGATTCTTATTGCCAGTTAACCACTAAAACCCAGAATTAGAGCTGTGGCTCAAGTGAAAGAGTGCTACCATGGAGCAATAAACTAAGCAAGAGTATAAGGACTTGAGTTCAAGCCCAGCACTGGCACAAGGAAAAGGCAAAATGTATCGACTGTAAAGTGTGAATCTGTGTGAATGATGGTCCAGTTGCAAAACTTCTGAATACACTTCATGGTAAGGGAGACCAGTCTTGGAGCCTTTGGTTGGGGAGGAGGTCCTTCCATTGTTTTTGCAAAATAATGGCAATAAGCCTTCCCCATGGTGCCACAGTAAACCCAGAATAGTGGGTGTGTTTAGGCTCTGGCCTCACCTCAGGAAAACACAACAATTCAATTTAAATTGTGTAGTGTGTCTAACTTCCATATATTGACCTTCTAAGGAAAACCCGTTTAGGAAAAAGAATGAATGAATGCAGCAGTGGTATTCACTGGACACTACATTGAAAATTAACCATACAACTTGTGGGTGGGGATGGGAAGGAAAAACTGGGGGAGAGGGTGGGTATGGGGTGACATTGCCCCAAAATGAATGTCCTCTTTATCTGTCTTATGTAACTATAACCCCTCTGTACCTCACTATTAAAATAGCAATAAAACATATAAATGAAAAACCCCTTTAGTTACTGGGCATCCCCCACCTCATCCCCCCCACCCCGTTTTTCTTTTGCCAATGCTGGGGCTTGAACTTAGGGCTTGGCTTCTGTCCCTGAGCTTCTTTTGCTCAAGGCTAGCATTCTACCATTTGAGTCATAGCTCCACTTCTGGCTTTTTCTGTTTATATGGTGCTAAGGAATCAAACCTAGTGCTTCATGCATGCTAAGCATGCCCTACTTGGGCCCCTTTTTATCACTGAGTTCCAGATGAGCCAAAGCCTAGTCAATGGACATTCCTATCAATTTTATCAAATGCTAAGTCCTTGTCTTTGACAATAGTACATTCGTGTTGGTCTTCAAAGTTCCTCAGGCAGTTGTAGATAAACAACTATTCACTCATCTCTGAGAAATGTGAAAAGAAATACTTTTGTGGTTATATGATTAGAGACAAACACTGATCCCAGGATTCAGCAGTATGAGGTAGGAAGATCATGAGTTTAAGGCCAATTTTGACTTAATAAAATAACGTGTATTCTGATGTTGGTAAACTGCTAATTAATATACTGTGCCCTACAGTGTCTACTACAGGATTAACATTGATCACTAGTATTATTTTAAAATTAGACCCTTTGAATAGTTATGTCCTGTCTCCCCTCCAAATAAACCTGAACGTTTAAACCTATAATTTTCATCCCATAATTTTAAACTGTTTTTTTCAAGTTGTAATCATGAGTGTTTACGATTCTATGTATTTGAAATCAGTAGGTGTACTTTGTCATCTCTTGTAAACCTTATTCCCTCAGTAAAAAGAAGAATTGGGAGTCAGGCATGGTTCAAGGCCAAAGTGGGCTAAACAGCTAGATCCCAAAAATAAGCAAAAGCATCCCAAAACCCTAACAAACAAATCAACAAAAGAATTGGATTTATGTCTTCTCCAGAGACTCTCCTAATCTCAATTATCTTTTTTGTTTAAATCACTAACTGATGATGACAAAGAAATGAACAGCTTGGCTTTGAGGTTAGTTTTTCCTCACTGAGCTCCTTAATTTTTATGCATAGTATGTAAGATCTTTGGGGAAGAGATCCGTCCTTTCTGTCCTCCATGTTTTCCCACTCCCACTAGTCTAGCACAGTGCCTTCAACTCCTCAGTTCCTCAGTGTATATTTGGTAAATTTAACATGCTTAATAAATGCCATGAATTAATAATGACAAGGCTTTAGGAATACCTCCAACATTTCCGAGACTGAAATGATTTATAAACATAATTATCAAGTGAATATTAAGCTATTATAATTGGATTAAACATTGTTCCAAACAGGCTATTAACTTAAAAGTATTGTATATTAAATATAAAATTCATTTGGAACCCTCCTGGCTACTTCGTGGACTAACACCAATTTAGAGTATATAAATGTAGGCAACTTTAACATTGAAAATTTGATAATAATTAGTACTTTGAGCCATATCAACATTATTGTGCATTTGCAGGATTCTGAGGTAACTCATTTTAAGGGTGAAATTTATCTTTGAAAAACTCAAAAAGCTTCATTTTATAACTGTGTACAGAGCCAACATTCATTTTGTCCTCATTGCTTTTGTTGATATTGTTACTATTATTTTTCATTTGCAAAGCGTTACGGATATAATTGTGCCAATCTTTTGGCATTTGCCATTTTGCTTTCATCCCCTTCTGCCTGTATTTGGTTCTCTAGCACTCTTCCTCTGCTGTGTTAGGGTACTGGGGTACTGTCTTCCTCTTTGGGATCTTTCTTCTTAGGATGTTGTTGATGCATGAATTCCCTGTGGAAGTTCTGGCTGAGTGCCTGAGTGCCTTCTGTTATGTCATCATCTGCTTACCAGCCGAGCCCAACTCTGCTAGTTATGGTTGTTTTTCCCTGTCTGCTCTTGTCTTCACTTTAATAGTTCTTAATTCTTGAATTTATACTAGTTTCCTCCAAAATCAGGTTTTAAAACGGCTGGGGTATCAAATTTCTATTAACAGAAGAGTCCTATTTTCTTTGAAGGTTGTACAATTGTATTTTAAGAAAAAAAATAAGAGTAAAGTTACTCTTTGTTTTTGTTTTTGTAAGAGCAAGAAGAAAGAAAGTAATGGTCCCCCTCTTTTGGCCTTTTTTGCTTTTTTTTTTTTCTTTTTAAACAAAGTTTTGTGATAGAACCCAGGCTAGACTTAAACTAGTCATCTCCTACCTCTGCCCATTGTGCTGGCTTATTTTTTCAATTATATTTTATAATTCTTGTCACCTCACTTAGCTGTTGAAAGGAATTTTAGTTTTATATGACAAGTTATGTGTACCATCCATCTTTAGCAGTCTTACCTCTTCTAGCACTTAGCCCATCTATCCTAGCTCCTCCTAACCCCTCCAGTTTACTAGTTCCATTTTCATGTTTATACAGTGAGTATTATGATTGTATTTATCAGCCTTCCATCTATCTTTGTCCTATTAAGTCACTTTAACTTATCATTGTCTTGTGCTGGCTTTAATTTATCCATCTATATATTCATTAAAGTATGTTTCACTTACTGATTATTTGTTGGCTGTCTCGTGCCAGATATTTATTCTCAGATATGAAGGACAAACATTTGAATCAAAATAACAATTATAGATTTGTGATAAATTCTATGATGGTGTTGAGTGTTAGGGAAAGAAAGCATTATCTATGAAAGGTGAATATAAGGAAATGCTTTCCTGAAGAGGGACTGTTGAGCCAAAATTTAAAGCATCATTAGTAATTAGCTAGACGGAGAAGGACCCCTAGGAGATGGTTCAACCTGGTGTGAAAGCAAAGCTGGGAGGCTGGTCTTGTCCAGGTGAAGATAAAGCAGAAGAATGGGATGCGAATAGGGTAAGGTCAGATAATGAAGAACCTTAGATTTTATACTTGCACTTTAAGACTATGGCAACACATTTAACTCCTCCATTTTTACAGTATATCAGATTTGGGGCAAGATGTTAAGGATTTACAGACCAGAGTCAGTTGCTAAGGCATTCATAGTTGAACAAAAGATTCTGATAATTAAATAGCAAGGAATTATCTTCATTTAAGCAAATGGTTCATTTGCTTAATTTAGATCTGAGCAACTGGTTCATGTAGCTTATATTTCCTCTTAGGATGTTTAAACTTTCTGTGAAGGTTACCATAGGACAAGAATAGGATACATAAATCATAAGTCTTAAAAAATTAAATATTGTAATATGTAATTTTTATGATGAATTATGAAACAAGCAGGCCCAGAAGCTAGAATACCTAGAGAATGTCTAGTGTGGCTTCTTACATAGTTTGTGGCTTGATGTTTGCCTTTTAAGGCATGGTCACCATCACATACTCGGAACTAGGGATATAGACCTGGATAAGATTTGATTCCCACCATTTAAGGCAACTGTAGGTTAGTGAGAGTCATTTTTATTGGTAAGTGTATATGAAGTAGAATAACACTAATAGTTATTGTCACTTATTGCACACTTGTGCTACATTTTAATGAAGCATATTTCAAAAGTCATCTTTTTTTTTTCCCCTGCAAACTGTACTATGACCTAGTTCTTATTATTAATTGACAGTACTTGGGTTTTAATTTAGGGCCACACACTTGCTAAGCAGGTTCTTTATCACTTGAATCCCACCCCAGCCCTGTTTTGTATTACTTTTCAGGTTATTTTTATCCAGGGTTTTATGGATTGCAGTCCTACGTATGCTTACCATATAGCTGGGATCACAGGAGAAAACCATCACACGTCATTAAGATGGGATCTCATTAATTTGTTGCTCAGGCTGGCCTCCAAAAGCAGTCTCCAATTGTATTGCAGGCATGAGTTGCGATACAGCCTGGGCACTGTTTTCTCTTTTTATAGATGGGATCTGAGATCTGATAGCCAAAGACTGTATATTATGGTTTACATTGTTAGTAAGTGGTGCCACTAGGAACTGAATTCAGGAAACGAATCACAAAGCCTGTGCATCCATGCTACAATGCCTTAACAGTGAATGAATGTTCTGTGACCTTCTGTAACCAAAGTATGCCTTATGGGATTAAAAAAGGAAACAACCAGCTCCTCCTGGAGATTTGGGGACCTCTTCTCTGAGAAAGTGACCTTTGTGCTGAGTGTTTTGGGGGCTGGTAGGAAAAGCAGGGGAGAGAGCTTGCTTGGAGAACAGTATATCTAACACACAGGACTGTAAGAACCTGACAAAGCTGGAGGATAATTTCATTGTGGTAGAATTTAGACCAGAAGAGATGGCTTAGTAAGAAGTAAGGCTGACAGTATAAGTGAGGCAGAATGTGTAATAATTTAGATATTAAGTTGTATCCATGGTTTTTTTTGTTTTGTTTTGTTTTTTAGAAACATATTTGAAATCAAAGAAGAGCTATGATATCTTTGTTTTCCAGAGGGTAACTTGGTATACCAGTCATATGAGTTTTGGATTAATTTTATTGACCATTTCAAAAAACTAAACCTAATTTTGTTTTTGTTTTTTTGGTTTGTGTGTGTGTATGTGTGTGGTTGTTTGCTTCCTTCCTCCCCCCTCCCCCACCCCCTCTGTCCCTCCTTCTTTCCTTTCTTCTTTCTCTTTTTTTTCCCTCCTCTCTTGTTTTCCTATTTGTAGCTGTTGTTTGAGATTTTTGTCTGTAGTATAAGCTAATTTTGAACTTGGAATCCTCCTGCCATTGTTTCCTCAGTGTTGGTATTCGTTATAGGCATGCGACACCAACCACAGCTTCATGTTTTCTGTATTTATTTATTTTGGCAATATTGAATGCAGGTCTCTACCACTGAGCATCTCTATCCCTTCCTATTTTTAATCTCATTGAGTTTTGCCCTAATTTTTATTTTTATCCTTCTGCTTACTTTATGCTCATGCTGTTCTTCTTTCTTTGGTTTCTATGGTATAAGTGTAGATTTTTCTTCTTTAGTAAGAGAAGCATTTTAGTGTTACAGATTTCTAAGAACCGTTTTGACTGCATTCCATACATTTTTGATAAGTTGTATTTTCATTTTCTCCACTGTGTTTTAAAATGTCTCTTGGTAATTTTTTACTTTGAAGTATGTTGTTTAATATCAGAATATCTGATGCATTTCTAACTGTCCTTCTGTCATTGACTTGAGATTCCATTGTGGCTTCAGTTTGTTTTTTTTTAATGTATTAAGTTGTGTTTATGGCCCAGAACATGGTCTGGCTTAGGCACTGTTTCACATGAGAATGTGTGTTCTGCTGTTGACAAGAGTGCTCAATAAATGTCAGCTGTTCATTCAATTGATTGGTAGTCCTCTTCATGTGAACCCAGTCTATTGACTTCCTCCTATCAATTACTGTTTGAGGGCCGATAAAGTTACCAACTTCGATAGTGGATTTGTTTCTTTCTCCCATTAGTTTTCATCAGTTTTTCATGTATTTTGGCATACTTATTAGATGTAGGGACATTAAGGTTTATTATTTCTATTTTGTTAGTCTATGACTTTGTGATAGTACAATAACCCTTCTTATCCCTATAAAGATTCTATTATATGAAATTGATGCAGGTATTCTGTCATTTTTTTATTAGAGTTACAATTGGATACATCTCCATTTCTTAACATTTTTTTTTTTTTTTAATGTCGGTTCTGGAATTTGAACTTGGGGCTGGGCACTGCCCCTGAGCTTCTTTTGCTCCAAGCTACTACTCTATTATTTGAGTCATAGCTCCACTTACGGTTTTTTGATAGTTTATTGGAGATAAGAGACTCACAGACGTTCCTGCCTGGGCTGGCTTTGAACTACAATCCTCAGATCTCAGCCTCCTGAGTGGCTTAAGGTTACAGGCATGAGGTGCTGGTGGCTGGCTCATCCTTTAGATTGTAATCCTTCTAATTATTAATATTTTAAGTTAACTTCTTATAAATGATGTATGTGGCCCATTTTGTAAGTTATTCTAACAGGTTTTCTTGGATAACTATAGGTTGTTCACATATAAAGAGATTACAGTTATAGTTGGATGACTATTTGTCAGGGTTTTAACTGTTTAACATTCCTTGCATTTTTATTGCCCCTCTCTTTTTTGCCTTCTAGCATTTTCATAGAGCATTTTATATTTTACATTTGAGGTGATTTTATTTGTTTTTAAAATTTTATTGTCAAGAACATGTACAGAGGAGTTACAGTTACATAAGTAAGATAGTAAATACATTTCTTTTCTTTTCTTTTTTTTTTTGGGTCCGGTCGTGGGGCCTGAACTCTGGGCCTGGGTGCTGTCTCTCAGCTCTTCAGCTCAAGGCTAGTGCTCTACCACTTGAGCTACAGCGCCACTTCCAGCTTTTTCTTTTTGCTTATGTGGTGCTGAGGAATCGAACCCAGGGCCTCAGGTATGCAAGGCAAGCTTTCTACCACTGAGCCCCCTTCCCAGCCCAGTAAATACATTTCTTGTCAAACTTGTTTCCCTCTCCCTCATTTTTCTCTCACTTTCCCTCCCCCTAACTCCCCTACCCCATTGTATAGATCATTTCCAGCATATTTCATAGAGCATTTTATATATTTTACTTTTATTTCTTCTTAGCATATAAATGGAAAATTATTTTCAAAATTGAGTGGTTGCCATATGGTTCCTAACATAAATTTTTTGCTTATCTTTATGTACTTTTTCTAAGGTATAGTGCATGTATATTATAATAGCATTCCTAGTTTCTCCTTCCCATTCTTTGACATTGTTTGGGCATAAAGCTTATTAATAAGTGATATATGTGTGTCAGGACAGAGGTGGGGGAGCTGATCTGAGGGCTTGAATGTAGAGCCTGATCACTAGCTCTTAGTTATTTTGCTCAAGCATAGCACTCTACCACTTTAATCAGAGCTCTACTTTGGGGTTTTTGTGAGGGAAGCAGGATGTTTAGTTGGAGAGTCTCATTAACTTTTCTGCTTTGGCTAGCTTTGAAATGCAATCCTCAGATCTCTGTCTCTCTAATAACTATTGTTACAGGTATGAGACATTGGCATCTGGTTCTTTTATATCCTTTTTATATCCTTCTTTATATTCTTTGGATCAATTAATAGTTAATTGATCTATCACTGACTTTAGTTTTATTTGTTCTGCAGTGTTCTTCCTTTAAAGGAGATAAAATTTTATGATCTATGTTATTTTCCTTCTCTCTGAAGAACTTTTAACATTTCTTGGGGAGCTTTCCCAGTAAATGCTCTCAGGTTTTTATTTTCTTTGGAGGTTTTTAATGCTTCCTTTACTTTTGAAGGACAATTTCATTGGATATAGAATTTCAGTGAATTTGATGTCCAGTGAATTTAGTGGCATAGGCTGATGGCGGGGGTAGGTAGGGGCGTTCTTTCCTTCCCTTCCCTTCCTCCCTTATTTTCTTCCTTTCTTTTTTCCTTTTCTGTCACTCTTCCTTTTCCTCTTTCCCTTCCCTTCCCCCTTTATATTAATTTTCCTTTGCCTCCCTTCCTCTTCTTTTTCCTATCCTTCTCTTCCCCTCCCTTTCTTCCCCCTCCCTTCCCTTTCCTCCTTCTCTTTCTTCTTCCTTTTTCCTTCTTCCTTTTTTTTTTTTTTGGCCACACTGAAAATTGAACTTAAGACTTCCCAACGAATGCCATATCCCCATCCCTATTGTTTTTTATTTTGTTTTTGAGACAAAGTCTTAAAAATAAGTCCCTTTTTTGGCCTTGAACTCCTTGTCCTCCTGCTTCTGCCTTCCAAGTAACTAGGATGACAGATGTACACCACTACGCTTGACTTGTTCTTGTTTTTCTTCTAACACTTTAAATATTTCAGTCGTTTTCTTCTTGGTCTCATGTTTTGAATGAGAAATCCATTGTAATTTTTAGGTTTGTTCCCTTGCAGGGGTGGGGAACCTTTTTATGCCAACGGCCATTTGGCAGCATGTTTATGTTGCTATGAAAAAGCTTCTAGATTTATTCACTTGCTGGCTTTGGCAGGAACAAGACCAGAGCAAATGATTTCATAGGCCTTATATAGCCTACTGGCCAGAAGTTCACTGTATAAGGTAGCGAGTGGCATAGTAACTTTTTAATTTTACATGCTACATTGTTTTCCTGTTTTTTTTTACTCTGTCATATTGGTGTATGGATTATAATATTTAAGAACTGATTTACTCCAGACTAAGAAGGCATCATGAGCTCTACGTGTTTCACTACTATAAGCAATTTTGAGCTGGGCCTGGAGTCCTCAGGCCACATAAGAGACCCATCTCAAAATCCAAACAAAAAAACAAACAAGAAGTACCATTTTGTAGTACATTTTTATGATCTGTGTATTTCTACAGTTTTCTGGAAGATGGTACATGAAAGAGTAGGCATGATACTTTTCTTATCAACAATATACATCTTCATTTTTCATATTTACCTGTATATAGTTTACAAATCATGTTTTTGCCTAACTGATAAGTAAAATTTTATATTATTTCTATTTGCATTTTTTTATTTCTAGTGTGTTAGGCACTACTTTTACTGTGTGTAGTCTGTGTGTTCTATATAAGAGTTGCATAGATATTCGGGGTCCTAAATAGAGGGCTGCGATTAGTTGCTTTGTCTTTTTCTGGTTATTTTTAGGAATAAATTTGTCCTTTGTTTCCCTTCTGAAAAGAATTTTATCATCAACTGTAATTATCCATGTGTAAATACCTATTGAAAGTTGTATAGGGCCAGGAGAGCAGAGTGAAGTTTCAGAGTGAATGGCCTGAACTAGAAGTTCAAAACCCTGATTAATTATCATTTGATTAGTTATAATTTGGTGAAACTGTAAGACTTACCTTAGTTATGCGAGCTATTTATTTCTTCCCTCTTGAAAATAATAAGTTACTTAGAAATCTATTTTTAAGTGTTTCGTTGGGCCATTTCATGGCCACCAGTTACTTTACAGATATATTTTAAACTAGAGTATTTACTTGGTCTTTATGCTTCTGAAATTTAAATGGAAACTATTTAAAGTCTTTAAGATGGGAAAGTTTAGAGTGGCTTTATAAGATTAGCTTAAAGAGTATTATCTGGGTTTATTGCTGTTATTATAAATTGCTATTTAAATACTTCCCTATTGGCACTGTTTTCTTGTGAAAAAGATGGGGTTTAGTATTACAAAGTAGAAATCTAGGTTTAAAAAAGTATAGATTATTTTTTAAAGATGCCTTAATAGTACAGGAGTTTCCTTGTAATAATTCCATGGATGCCTATAGTATACTTTGAACAAGCTCCCCTCTATTTCCTTAATTCCTCCCACTCCCTATTTCAAATAGTGTTTGGTAGGTTCATTATGCTGGGTGTGTGTGTGTGTGTGTGTGTGTCTGTGTGTCTGTGTGTGTCTGTGTGTGTGTGTGTGTGTCTGTGTGTAAAACTTCTGAATAGAAGTAAAACTTCTGAATAGAAGTGACATTTATTGAAGGTGAGTGGTATGCTTAGCACCTTAAAGTAATTGTGATATTTATACTTCCGAGAAAGGCCATGAAAAAATGTAAAGTTCATTATTTTCACTACAGCTGATGAATGTCATATAGTTTTGTGTGTTTTAAAACTAAAATAGATTATCTCAAAATTTAACAATTTCTTTTCATATTCTGATCATTCCTGGATGCTAAATAATCATGTTAACTAGAGCACAGGTTTCTAAGGATTTTGAAATTTAAAATAGATGCATTAGTATGATGAGCCAGCTAGTGACGCTCCTGTACCAGGACTGAAAGGACCAGATTTTCATGTAAGGTTTTTTTTCACTCTGAGACTTTGAGTGATGTGTTCTTGTGCTAGGGACTTTTGTTAAAGATTGGAAACAATTCCTCTTACAATAGCAACAAATAGAAGCTAATTCTTAAAAGTAAGCTTAAAGAAGTGAAAAAGACTCATACACAAAATTATAAAAAAAATGGATGAAGGAAATTTATAGGTTATGTTCATGGATTGATATAATATTCAGATGTCCTTATTACTTAAAGTGATCTACAGATCCAATAAAATCTTTATCAAAGTCTCAACAGTATTATTCTTTACCAGAAATAAACAAACAAACAAAAAAAACAAGCTAGGAGTGGTGCTGTGCACTTATATTCCCAGTCATGTGAGAAGCGGAAGTAGCTAGCCTGAGCACCATAGGAAGACCATGACTCTGCCTGCCTGCCTGTCTGCCTGTCTGTGTCTTTCACTGTTGAAAAAAAAAATATATATATATAATGTGTGTGATATTTGTGTGTGCATACATACATATGAGTATGTTAAAATACATTTCAAAGAATGAGCATGTTGGACTTCGGATAGCTTTAAATTGAACACATTTGTTTTTCCTTTTGGTGCTGGTCCTAGGGCATGAACTCAGGGCCTAGGCACTGTCCCTGAGGTTTTTTACTCGAGGCTAGTCTCCTACCACTTGAACCACAGTTCCACTTCTGGCTAGTTTGGTAGTTAATTGGAGATAAAAGTCTTATGAAGCCCGGCACCAGTGGCTCATACCTGTAATCTTAGCTACTCAGGAGGCTGAGATCTGAGAATCGCCATTCGAAGCCGGTCTGAGTAGGAAAGGTCATGAGCTCTTATCTCCAATAAACTACCAGAAAATCAGAAGTGATGCTGTGGCTCAAGTGGTAGAGCACTAGCCTTGAGCTGAAGAGCTGAGGGACAGCGCCCAGGCCCAGAGTTCAAGCCCCAAGACTGACCCTCCCCCCCAAAAAAAAAGTCTTATGAGCTTTTCTGTCCAGGTTGGCTTTCACCTGAGCTCTTCAACATCTCAGTCTACTTAGTACCTAGAATTATAGTGAACCACTGGTACCTGGCTGACTTATTTTGTAGCTAACTATCCTCAGCCCTTTCTTTGTGTATACACCTAAGCACTCTTTCCTGCAGCCAAATAAATACTTGAGTCCTGTTTGCCCAGTAGTTACTCAGATCAGACGGTCTAACAATATAACTAGGCAGATTGTTTCTTTTTTCCTGTCACTGGCTCGAGTGCATAAACTTAGACCTGGTACTCAAAATTCTTAAGGACAAGTATAGTTTAGGGAGCTTGGTTTTATTGTTTTAAAAAGCAACAAGATATTTAATAATTCATACTCAATGCATTAGTCTTTCATTTCTCAAATGGCATGCTAGCTTACATGATTATACAAGAAAAAACTAAAAACCAGTCTCAGATTTGGTTTCGTTTTTACACATTAAAAAGCAAATTGTTTTTCATCTGCTTCTCTATAGCCATGCTTTCTCAGCCTTCCTGGTTCTTTTTGTAAGACATCCTGTTTTTGTGTATAGAATTAGCTAATTTCTAGCACAGTACAAGTTGAAAAGGGCGAATGATATTTTCTGAAAGTCTTGTAGTGTTGATTCCGTATATATTTAAACTTGGTGGTTAGTTTCTCAACTGAAGCTCCCACAAGAGTGCATTTTATATTATGGGTCGTTACTTACTCAAGCACTGCTGTCTAATATGCTTCTGGGCATAGTAGCTATCCTTACCATGTGAGATTCAGCATCTCCTATGCTATTTCCTTTAGATGCTGTTTAACATTAAGTTGTAAATGAAGTAACAAAAGGTTTCAAACTACAGTTTGAACAAGTGGTCTTTTTTGTTGTCATTTTATTGTTGACTATTTCTATGATGTATTATGATATCATTTAATTTACATGGGTTCAAACTATAACAAACATTACATATTCAAAAGTTTTTTAAAATTTTGTTATTATTACGTATTCAACATGTAATTAATCATCTATAAAAATTTAAATAAGGGGAGGGGAGATGGGAAGGAATGGGAAGGGGAAACAGAGGAGGAAGCAACAATGCTTGATAAGAAATGTACTCATTACCTTGCCCATGTAATTGTCACCCCTCTATATGGTATTTTCACAATAAAAAAAAATTAAAAAATTTAAATAAGAAAACTTTTGAGGGTTTGTTTTTTTTGTTTTGGGATGTTTTGAAGTTTGGGAAAACTTTTTTCTTCTTTATATGTATGCTTAACTATTATAAGCAAATACTAGTAAGATATTGGATCTTATTAGTTGAATTTTTTGATCTGTTAACTTAATTAGAAACATTTCATTACTTTCCTACTAATGCTTTGTATTTTATACCAATCTAGTAGCATTAGCAGGAGCTTTTTAAGTTCTACAATTTGTAATTTGGCAGTCAAGGAGGTTTGGCTCTCTCTTTTCTGTTTAAAGAAGTAGACAGACTTGTCTATGTTTAGAACTGTTGATAAGCTCTTGCATGTATGCTTGACCTAGTCAAGGTGATAGCATTTTGACTCCTCATGCCTCCACATCCTCCTACAGAACTAGAAGTGTTTATCACCAATCAGCCAAGATGAACATGGTGAAGAGGATCATGGGGCGGCCGAGGCAGGAGGAGTGCAGCCCACAGGACAATGCTCTGGGACTGATGCACCTGAGGCGGCTCTTCACCGAGTTGTGCCATCCTCCTCGACACATGACTCAGAAGGAACAAGAAGAGAAGCTGTACATGATGCTGCCAGTATTTAACAGGGTAAGTCCAGGATGCCCCACACATGCCATCTAGGATTGGTGGTCCCAAAGGAATCTAAATAATTGGTTACAGATGCAAAATGAGGATGAATTAGGTTTTTTTTTTTTTCAAGCTAAATGTGTTCATTCATTTAAAAAAGTATTTGCTATAATCCACACATGGTGGTGCGTGTCTAAGCCTGACACTTGAGAAACTGAAATAGGAAATTTAGACTTGAAAACCACAGAACGTCACATAGGGAGACAACACAGAAAAAATAATTACTCCAAAGCAATATGATTTTGTGTGAAAGATGGTCAGAATTAAGTTTGTTAATATGTCTGCTTCAATTCTAACATATAAAAAGATGATTGAGCTTTTGTAAAATGCTCCTACAATGGTTGGAGAAGGGAAGATTGGAAATGACCATTTCATGTCTGTTGTCTTTTACTGATGGGCTTATTGTACCAAATAGTGCCATTACTTGGCTCTTTGTGTACTTAAAAAAACATTTCAGGATCCTTTGCTGACATATTTGCTGTGACATAGAATCTAAATAGGGATCATCTTTTAATGCATTTTGTTGAGTCTGTGTAACAAGCGTGTGGGACCTTTTAAAAAAATGCCCTTTTTTATATTGATCAAAGGTTTCTAAGTACGTAGTTTTAAAAAGTCAAGTAGTTCCACAGGCGTGTAGGAACCCTACTGCTCTTCACAACTAATTGCTGCTGCCGCAAAACCTTTTAAACAACGCATTTTTACTTGTTTCCTCATTATTCCCTTTTAATTGACTTCCTACTGAGAAAGATGAGAACTCAAGGTTTGACTTTTTCTTTACAGACCTTAGCGTACATCCTTACATGCCTCATATGCACTGCTCTTCTTGTCTTCTCTATCGTTGTGCCATTTGTGTAAACAGCACTCAGTGCCCAGTCTCCTGACTGTGGTGTAAATATTACTCATGCTTGGCCTTTGCATTTATTGCTATTATATTCCACCATTACAGAACTGCTTCAGTTTCAGATTTTCTCCCCATGTCCCCTCTTGTATCACCTCCTTTTTCTCTTCTCTCTTCTTTTTTTCTTAGTTCTCTCCCTTGCCTTTCAACTACAGCTTTTTAGGCAAAGGGTACCTAAAATATGTGTTCTCATCTGCCCATTCCCCACAGACACGCACTAGTAATGCAGAACCAGTGCCCCTCATTGAATCTGCCCCCTAAACTTTTCTTAGCTACTAGTGAAAATAATCATTAATTTTTCCAAATTAGAAATGGAGACAGTCTTTTCTGGAGGCCTTCTACTCTTACTTTTGAAACTGCTTTATCCAGTTTCAGCTTAGAATAGGGCATGCAAACCCGGCATGGATGCCTACCCATTTCTACCTTGTCCTCCTCAATGCAAGATCTACTTCCTGGATGCCTAATAATCATCTCAGGTTGGCTTTTGTCGTGATTTGTGCTTTAATTTCACTACTTTCTAGTCTCCATTTATCCCTAATCTGGCCATTGATTATCTTTTGTGGTTTCAAGAATCCATCACATTCTTTTTTTTTCCTTTTTGTTGATTTAAAGGCTTGAACTCAGGGCCTGTACACTTTCCCTGCGCACTTTCTCTTTGTGCTCATGGCTAGCGTTCTACCACTTGAGCCACAGTGCCACTTCCGGTTATTGAAGATGAGTCTTCTGGGACTTTTCTGCCCAGGCTGGCTTCAAATCTTGATCCTCAGATCTCAGCCTACTGTGTAGCTAGGATTATAGGTGCCTAGAACCATTACATTCTTAAAGAAGACTTTTTCCCCCCGATTCCCTGATCCCCACAGACTCCTAAACAAATATCTGCTGTGGGGCTACAGTAATCACCTGTGTCCCTCCATTTGTTCTTACTGTGTATCTGTTCCTGTGTTTATATCATTCACAACAGAACCTCATGATTCTTCAGCTTTACAACATCAGAGGCTGCATCTCATCTCTATGCATAGTACAGCATAGGTCATCATGTGCATATGACAATGTGCGTAAACAAGTAGACTGAATGAATCTGTTAAAACTAACTGAAAGATTGTAGTTGAAACCTTCAAAGGGCAGAAGACGTTACTCATGCTTATAGTGCCAGGTGAGGAAAGCAGCAGTTTAGAGATAAGACTTGAAGAATATGCATGCTAAAAGAAAGAAGAGAAGCTGTACAGAACAGAAGGCTCAGTGATAGAACAGAAATAATCAGGAGAGTTGGTGTTAAAGAACCAGAGAGATAAAGTTTCGGGAAAAGAATAATCAGCATTATTATGTACAATAGAGAGAGTCAGAAAGATGAGGACCAAAAAATATTCTTAAGGTTTGTCAGTTAGGAAATCTCTAGATTGGATTAGCTAGAAAACAGTGGATGGGACATGAAAGGAGGCAGTGGTTTTTATTAAACTTAGGACAGTTTGAAATAAAGTAGAACAAACAGGATAGATGAGATTGTCTTAGCCTGTTTGGTGCTGCTATATAACAATATACTTGAGGTTAAATACTTTATAAACAAAAGAGGTTGGAAGTTACAGACAGAATCTAAGTGTTGACCTTGAAAAGCCACCCTAGGTATGTCACAGCATGATGGAAAGGCTAAAAGCGAAGGAGCTGGGGACAGAAGGAGCCAAAGTACATGTAGTTACCTCACTTGATAAAAACACTCTGTTCTAAAAACTAGTCCACTCTGATGAGATCTGATCCACTCTCAAAAAGACAGCATTAATGCATTCATGAGGGAATAGGCACTGTGACATGATGACCTTCCTTTAGATCCCACCTCTTGGACTTCCACCACCTCAACAGCACCACACTGGGGAATAAGCCTTCCAGAACACAGAACATGAGTGTCTGGGGCAAGCATAGCCAAGCTAGTGTGTGTGTGTGTGTGTGTGTGTGTCTGTGTGTGTGTCTGTGTGTGTGTCTGTGTGTGTGTCTGTGTGTCTGTGTGTGTCTGTGTGTGTGTGTCTGTCTGTGTCTGTCTGTGTGTCTGTCTGTGTGTCTGTGTGTGTGTCTGTGTGATATGTTTTGTTTTTAAAGATGGGAGAGGATTCAAGCATGTCTCTAAAATGAAAAAAAGAAACCATTAAATAAGAGAACTTTGGAGACTTTGAGGAGACATTGAAATTAGACAAAGGGATGAGGGGGCATGGAGTCTTAATTATAGGTGGACAAGTGAGCTGTGGAAAGGAGAAAAGCATTCCTGTGGGAAATGGCTTGCACTGAATATGGAAATACATTTGTAGTACTGCTAGGTACTGGGGGAAGATCTTGATCTTTGATTCATGTTGACATCAATCAATGACACCCTCTTAATGATCTGGAGTAAGTAGATGGCACAAGAAGCTTTAAGAAATTTAGGAATAAGGAGTTGGCCTTATGCTTACTAGGCAGGTGCTGTAGATGAGCCACATCTTCAGCCCTTTTTTTGTTCACATTATTTTTTTGAATAGTATCTCACTTTTTGCTTGGGGCCAGACTGGACTTGATCTTTCTATTTAGGCTCTCCAAATTGCTGGGCTGGCAGGTGTATACCACACAGTGCTATTGATTGAGATGAGGTCTTGCATGTATTTTGACCAAACTGGCCTCAAACCATGGTCCTTCTGATATTTGCCCCTTGAGTAACTAGGATAACAGATATGAGACTCCATACCTAGTTGTAAATTTTGATAGTTTAGGATTTGTATAAAAGGAGAGAGAAGAGCTGATGGGCATTGAGAATCTAATTTATCACTGAGGTGATAAATTTGTTCTTGATCTTAACCGAACAGTGCTGTTATGGAAGTAGAAAAGGGATATGCCCAATTTATTGGGACTGAGGTTTTGCTGGACAATCAAGAAAATGGCTGAGTGGAAGGGGGAAGAATTAGTTGACATGGGAGAGATGATAGAATAAGAGTATGAAAGAAGGTAAGAAAAGGTTTAAAGTAACTTAAAAGCAGACAAAACTGAACAGGATACTATTTTAAATTGTGTTTATATCAGTCAATTTTTATTGGAATTGTTTCTAGAATTTTTTTAGCATTTATTTTTAAAAATTTATTGTAAAGACGATGAACAGGGGGTTATAGTTACATAGAAAGGTAATGAGTACATTTTGGAAACAAGAGGTTCTTATATGCTGTATGCAGTTATTTCTATTTTTTCTGTTTTAGTTTTCTGTACCCTTTGTCTTATATATGAACTTATCTGATCTGTGGAAAGGAAAGGGAATCACAGAAACAGCAGGACAAAGGATGAACTAATGCAACAATGATACTAGACATAATATTGGAAATGAACTTAACAACTTGGGGGGGCTGGGTAGTGGAGTATGGTAAGCAGGAGAAAATGAGGGAGGGGCTAACACTGTTTAAAAAGAAGTGTTTCTAGAATTTTTCCAGGTTTTTTTGCTTGTTGTTTATTGTTTTGTGAGGAGTGTGTGTGTGTACACATGTGTGTATATGTATGTGTATGTGTACGTGTGTATGTTTGTGTACCTGAGTGTCAGTCCTGAGGCTTAAACTCAAGGCCTGAGGACTGTCCCTGAGCTTTTTGGCTCAAGGCTAGCACTCTACTACTAAGAGTCACAGCATCACTTCTGGGTTTCTGGTAGTTAATTGGAGATAATAGTCTCATGGATTTTCTTGCGTAGGCTGGCTTCAAATTGTGATCCTTGGATTTTATCCTCCTGAATAGCTGTGAGCCATTGGTGCTCAACAACTTCTGACGTTTTATTAGAGAGATAAGGGTCTATGGACTTTCCTTCCTGGGCTGGCTTTGAACCAAGAATCTCTCAGATCTTAGCCTCCTAAGCCGCTAGGATTACAGAAGTGAGCCACCAGCACCTGGCTTCCAGTAGTTGTACAAATGAGTTATTTACCATTCAAAGAGCACTATATGACTACAATGAATCTTGGTCAACGTAACCTCTGACCTCATTCTCCCTATCTCTTATAGTTGCTATTCTGTTTAGTTTTTAGTCTTTTTAAAAAAAGTGTCATGAGCCAGGTGCTGGTGGCTCACGCCTGTAATCCTAGCTACTCAGGAGGCTGAGATCTGAGGATCTCGGTTCAAAGCCAGCCTGGGCAGGAAATTCCATGAGACTCTTATTTCGAGTAAACCACCAGAAAACTGGAAGTGGCGCTGTGGCTCAAGTGGTAGAACGCTAACCTTTAGCTCAAATGCTGAGGGATAGTGAGTGCCCAGGCCCAGAGTTCAAGCCCCATGACCAACCCCCCCTCCAAAAAAAAAGTGTCATTATGTATTGTTACGTACTGTGTAATTTCGATGATTTCTTTCTCTTCAACTTGAAAACACCTAAAAATTAATACGTTTAGAGAAGTTAAGAGAATTGTTTTCAAATTTTTATTATGATAAAACCCAAAGCCTCCTTCATGGAGGCAAGCAGTCTACCACAGAATTGTTCTCCTGGCCCTGTTCTCGGCATTTTTTTTTTAACTTTTTTTTTTTTTTGTCTTTTTTGGTACTGGGGACCGAACCCAGGACGTTGCACTTGCTAGGCAAGCGCTTTGCCACTGAGCTACATCCCAGCCCTGTTCTCAGCTTTTAATGTGAAGTGTTCATTTGCATCCTGATTTGTTTTACCCGTCTGGCTTCAAAGGTCACTTATGTGAATTTTGAGCTAGGGGAATCTTAGTAATATTTATATTGTTATTTTTATAAAAGTTGATCTGAGATGCGTTAATGATTATTCTTAGACTCAGTTCTCTTAGTTCTTTTGCATTCTATGCTGTTACAAATAAGTTCATTAGCTATAAATGTTTATTTGAGTTGAAAGTTTTTAATTAGCTGCTTAAAAGTACTTATGTATACAATGCCTTAGATCTCTGTGACTATCATAAAGATTCAGTAACTTTTATTGGTGGTACTGGGAATTGAACCCAGGGCTTCACACATAGTGTGTGATCTACAACTGAGCAACATCTCAGATTTAGTATATTAAAAAAATTTTTTTAATTGTGCTGTGGATGGAACCCAGATTGTCTTTCTTACTTACTGGGCAAGTGCTTTACTAGTGAATTACACTCAAGCCCATCAGTAGACTCTCAACTTATGAAAAATTAGGAAGTTATATGACCAATAAAAATCCATAAATATTTATTGGCTGGCCCTAACAAGACTATATTACTCTTTCATATCATTTCTCATTAGGCATGGATTTTTCTCCACAGCATGGTTTCTAAAAGGAAGCTTCCTAGTGTTATTTCAATGTGTGGTTTTTGCTTTTTGCCTTTAAGAGGCATGAGTTGGGAAATGACATGTGTTCAGTACCATTTTCTGGGTCAGCTTTCATTCTGGATTCTTGAATGCCTCCTGTGGTCTTCATCACCTTCCTACAGGGCAGCGGCTGTTCCCCCTTTCCCTCATTCTCTCAAAGGGAAATAATAGAGGAGTCTGAGAATAGCTGAATAATACTTGTTCAGCACTCCAAAACATAATGAACCTTAATGTACAAGAACGAATGCTCACTGAGAAAATACTTGATTTAAACTGTTCAAAATGAATAGCCTTTTAGTTGTCCAAAAATTCATAAATGCCATTGTTAATTATGTTACTGAATCATATATTATTGTATAGTTGGAAATGCAGTTTTTCTAACTATATCTTCAAGAAAATCCTCATGTTTTTGAACATATTTCCAATTTATATTTGAGAAACGTCTAAGTTGACTACCATCTTTTATAAATATCCTTTTTAAAAATTGTTGGTTTTAGAATGAGATATCCAAGTTTAGACCCAAATGAGTTTCAGATATTATATAATACCAATAAAGTTGCTACTGAAAGGACTGCTTGCATTCACTCTTGAAAAAGTGCTGCTTACTTCCTATCACTGGCAGAACCAGATACCACACCCAGAGCAGTGGAGTGACAGGCCTGGCACAGGAGGGTAGGACGCCCAGGCAGGCATTCTGTCTCTCCTCCTTACAGTCAGTGGTCCTTAGAAAAAGCAACCAAAAGAAGTAGAAGTGGTTCCCTAATTATTTGTATTCACTGGTAAGAAATTTTAGCTGCTGTACAGTATGAAATAACATAATTACATCTTTTTTGTTTTCTTGAGATGATCTTAGTGTGAGTCCCAGAGTAGCGCCAAACTCAGAATTCTCCTGTCTCAGCTTTCTGAGCGCTGGAATTATAGGTGTGCCAACCTCATTGTTAACTTTTTTCTTTTTATCACTATTTTTTAAAAATTTTAAGTGGCTCTAAAAGGAGTTGCCATTTAACAAAGCAATTTATGAATACATTACATCCTCATCAGTGTCTCAACCCTTTCAACATTCTCCCCCATGCATCCTTTATCTACCCTTCACTCATCTTCTTTCTTTAATATATATTTTTATTGTAAACATACTGTACAGAGGGGTTACAGTTATAGGAGTAAGTTAATGAGTACATTTCCTATCGAGCATTATTATTACTCCCTTTTTTGCTTTTCCCCTACCATC
The DNA here is from genome assembly GCF_000151885.1 of Dipodomys ordii. NCBI lineage: Eukaryota > Metazoa > Chordata > Mammalia > Rodentia > Heteromyidae > Dipodomys > Dipodomys ordii. Next base: position 12,803,056 of record NW_012267265.1, on the reverse strand, counting down.
CCTTTCCTCCCGACCTTCCCAACTTCTCCCCCACCCCCCAAGTTGTGAAGTTCATTTTCAACAAGTGTCTTGTATATCTCATTGATACATTGGGTCAACCTGTATCCTTGTTTTAGCATTTTGTTATTTCCCTTCCCTTCTCCAAATTAGAAAAATGTATATACAAGATGCAGGGCACTGGAATCAAGTACAGTGACAACAGGGGTTATACCATGGGGGAAGAACATATAAAAGAAACAAACAAACCAAAATCACATAGTACATTAAAAACAACAGGGACAATGATAAAACCTCTTGTGTCCCTATCTTGGGGTTTATTTCGCTTAGCATCATCTTATATGGTCTTATATGTACATAGCTTATATGTACATAGCTTAAATGTACATAGCTTTTGAGCTTTTCTGCTTGTTGGGTAAGATTATCCTAGATGTGTACTAGTTATTGCAAATAAGGGAAATCATGGGACCTATATAATTTTTTTGAAGTCTTTCCATTTCCTAACAAATGGGGCAGTGTCATTCTTTCTGATGGAGGCATAGAATTCCATTTTGTGTGTGTGTGTGTGTGTGTGTGTGTACCACATTTTCTTGATTCATCTACTGAGGGGCCTCCTGGGTTGGTTCCATATCTTAGCTATGGTGAATAATGCTGTGATAAACGTATTTGTGCTGGTAGCTTTAGTATGACCTTGTTTGTGATCATTTGGGTAAATACCCAAAAGTGTGATTCCTGGGTCATAGGGGAGCTCTATGTGGAGTCTTTTGAGGAACCTCCATACTGCTTTCCAAAGTGGTTGAACAAGTTTTCACTCCCACCAACAATGTAGTAGGGTTCCCTTTTGGCCATATTCCCTCCAGCATCTGTTGTTATTAGAGTTCTTGATTCTAGCCATGCTAAGTAGGATGATGTAGAATCTCAGTGTTGTCTTGATTTGCATTTATTTTATGGCTAGAGAAGTTGAGCATTTCTTCATGTGTCTATTGGCCATCCTTACTTCCTCTTCAGAGAAGTCTTTAAGTCTTTAGCCCAGTTATTAATCAGGCAGTTGTTTCTTTGAGGATTTGTTATTGGGGGATTTAATTTTTTTAATTCTGAGCATATTTTAGATATGAGGCTCTTGTCTGTTGTATAACTAGTGAAGATCTTCTCCCGATCATTGGGCTTTCTGTTGATATTGCTAGCTATGTCCTTTGCCACGCAGAAGCTCTTCATGCAATCCTATTTGCTCAACCTTTCTTTTATTTGTTGTGTTTCTGAGTCTTTATTAAGAAAATTTCAGCCTGTGCCAAGGAGCCCTAGAGTTTCTTTTATTCCTTCCTGTAATGTTTTCAGAGTTTCTGCTTTGACTCAGAGGTCTTTGATCCATTTGGAGTTGATTCCTGTGCAAGGTGATACATACGGATCTAGCTTTAGTTTTCTATAGGTATTTAACCAATTTTGCCAGCACCATTTACTGAAGAGGCTGTCTTCCATTCTATTTTTTTAGCTCCCTTATCAAAAATTAGGTGGCCATAGGTCTGCCGGTTCATTTCTGGGTCTTCAGTTTTATTCCATTGGTCCTCAGGTCTGTTCTTGTGCCAGTACCAAGCTGTTTTGATTACTATGGCTTTGTAGTAGAGTTTGAAATTTAGTATTGATTTTCCTCCAGCACTGTTCTTTCTGCTAAGGATTGTTTTTGCTATTCGGGGTCTTTTATTGCTCCATATGATTTTTTGGATTGCTTCTATTTTCTTGAAGAATGAGGTTGGTTTGTTGATAGGTAGCACATTGAATTTGTAGATAGCCATTGGAAGTATTGCCATTTTCACAATGTTGACCTTTCCAATCCAGGAACATGGGAGGTTTTTCCACTTCTTGGTTCTGCTTTGATTTACCTTTTCAGGTTTTTAAAGTTTTCGTCATAGAAGTCCTTCACTTCTTTAGTTAACTCCTAGGTATTTTATTTTTTGTGGGGCTATTACAAAAGGAGTTGCTTTCCTGATTTTAGCTGCGCTCTTCTCGTTCTTGGCATACCAAAAAGCTATTGATTTTTGAAGGTTAAGTTTATACCCTGCTCTTTTGCCAGAGTTTCAGATCAGCTTGAGTAATTTGGGATTGTAGTCCATGAGGTTCTTTAAACACAAGATCATGTCATCTGCAAAGAGCGAGAGTTTTACTTTAGCTTTCCCTACTTGGATCCCCTTTATGTTTTCATCTTTTCTTATTGCTGTAGCTAGGCATTCTAATACTAAATTGAAGAGGAGTGGAGAGAGGGGACATCCTTGTCTTGTTCCTGAATTTAGAGGAAATGACTTTAGCTTTTGCTGTTAAGAATAATGCTGGCTGTAAGTTTGTCATACACAGCCATTATTATATTGAGGAAAGTTCCATGGATTGCTCATTTTTCCAGAGCTTTCATCATAAAGGGGTGTTGGATCTTGTCAAATGCTTTTTTCTGCATCTATTGAAATAATCCTTATCCTTATTCTTACCCTTGATCTTGTTGATGTGATGAATTATTGTAATTGATTTGTGTATGTTGAACAAGCTTTGCATCCTTGAAATGAATCCTGTTTGATCCGATTATATGATTTTTTGATCAGTTGTTGAAGTTGTTTAGTCAATTATCTTCTTAATTTTGTAGAATATATATTGGATTCATGACTGCATTCTCCCCTCTTACCTCCTCTTTTTCCCTTGATCCTACTTCACCCCTTTTGAGTTCCTACTTCCTGGTGTTTTATTTTGCTGAACTTTGACTTTGCATTTCTAAGGAATTACACTATGTGAGTTCTCCCTCGAATCTACCATATTTCAGTTAATACATTTGTATACACTTATGTATCTCCCAACTTATTTAATAAGTTAAATCTTATTTAATTAAGCTAAAGCTTGCTTCCACATAGAAGGGAAAACCTGTGTCCTTTTGTCTCTGTGGACTTGACTTACTATAAAATTTTTTCCAAGTCTTGCCATTTCTTTATAAATGGTGTGATTTTTTTTCGAATGGATGAGTAAAATTCCATATTGTGTGTGTGTGTGTGTGTATGTGTGTAGGTGCCACATGTTCTTGATCTATTCGTCCATCATTGTTAACGTTTTAACATTATTACTCAGTCAGATATTCAAAGCCATAATTTTATTTTTGTTTTATTTACCATGATCAGTAATCATGGTCAATCAGTGGTCATATCTAATTTTTACTGAGTAGCATCAAACATTCAATCGCATACTCATACTTCTGTTTTAATACCTATCATTATGTATCACCATTGATAATTTTTCCACAAAGTATTTAGTGGAGGGGGGAATACCAGAAATTCTGTTCAGGTGGATATTAAGATGAGTCTTTTCAGGGTCTGGAAGGAATATGAATATAATCAATCATTTTCCCATGGCATGCGAGAACTTCAGTTTCACCCCTATCACTGCTAAGAAAAAACCATTATGTCAAAATGACTTTTTTACACATTAGCCAATTCTGTTATTCATCTGTAAAAGTGAGCACTATGAAAAGTTACATTGATTGGTTCATGAAGAGTCTCAGAAAATATAGTACTGAGTAATAAAGAGGCAGGCGTGGGATCATTTTAAAGTTGTTATCCACCAACTCTTGGCTTAAATTATCTTTCTTAACCCTTTATTTCTTTGTGTGTAAAATAATGCTACTAAATACTTCCTATTATATAGGATTTTATGAGATTTACATGGCATGTCAAATATTTGAACTGTTCTATACACATTGTAAATGGTTATTATGTGATAATTATTCTCTCATTGAATTTGCTAGAATTCAGATTTGTTCTTGGGTATTGGTTTTTTCATTTGAGCTTTGAATGATACAGATCTGTTAATAGGATTAAAGATTTTGAGTAGAAAGTGTTTAGAACTCTTACCCTTGACAGATGGGGAAACCAAGAACCAGAAAGACACATTTGAATAGTAGTCCCTGAGAGAAAAGTAGATTCCCAGTCTCCTGACTCCAGCCTTATACCACATTGCCATGGCAGACATTGGTGTGCATGCATATTAGATGCTTTGTTGACAATATTAGAAGCACACTTGAAACTGGCTACAAAAACCATAACCCTTTTTTGCCTTCCCCCCAACATTCTGTATTATAATATTCATTTTGATAATCACCCATCCTGTTAGTAGGAGTATTCCAGCCTGAGTAGCCTCTTCTTGACCCCTTAACCTCCTAGTCTTATTCCTAATTTGATGTCTTGCTCAGTTTTCTCTATCTGGACCCTCTTTTCTGTCTCACTGTTCAGACCCAGTCATTTCCTTGGGGAACCCTTTCTGACTAGCTTCCTCCCATCCAGGCATTTCTTCTTTAACTTGCTTTCCTTTGTAACACATCACTATATTAGCATAATTTGAATTTTTGTTTATATTTTTTGGCGCTGGAGATTGCAATCTCATGCAATCCCATGCCCTCCCAGCTAATTTTAATCTTAATTCTTTTGATACTTGTTTTCTATACTGAATGTGAAGGCTTCCATGGGCACTGGGATATTTGCTTATCAGTGGACAACAGTAAATATTTGTGAGTGAAGAAATAATTAAGTGAATCAGTAGTGTTGGTTCATTGCACTAAATATTGTTCCATAAGAAAGAAGCAGCAGTTCATTTCAGATTAGAATGTAGGGCATAATCTTTTTTTTTGGGGGGGGTCTGGTCGTGGGGCCTGAACTCTGGGCCTGGGCTCTGTCCCTCAGCTCTTCAGCTCAAGGCTAGCGCTCTACCACTTGAGCCACCTTCCCAGTCCGGCTTTTTTCTTTTTGCTTATGTGGTGCTGAGGGATTGAACCCAGGGCCTCAGGCATGCGAGGCAAGTGTTCTACCACTGAGCCACCTTCCTAGCCCCAGGACATAATCTTTTTATCTTTTGAAAAAATTTCTTTACAGAAATAAAGCAATAGTTTGTCTGAAAATTCAGTTTCCAATTCAACAACATATTTTTTGCCCAGTATGAAGATTACTTGAATAAGTACACTATTAATTCTGTTGAAGAAATGAGCTGTTTATTTTATAAAGTTGTCTCAACTCTTTAAATAAAGTACTTCTTAATTCCTAGGAGCAGAATGTAATATATATCAGTGTGAAGTACAAAGAATAGTTATAAACACCGAAATTTACATATTGATATCTGAGTAGAGGTGTAATTATAGTGTGTATCATTAGTAGTCTAATGAATTTTCATCTTTTTCTATTTGTTGAACAATACTAGTCTTACCTAACAAGCCATAGGTTAACTATAAGCATACGTTTATGAAAACCTCAGCAGAAAACATATAAGTTCTTGAAAAGCAATTTATTTTTTGGAGATAATTAAAAATTCCTCCTTTGTCAAGTTAGTTGAACAGAGTAGACCAAAAATTTCTATCAAAAGTAAGAACCCTTGTTGATTGCTTTATTGTTTCGTATTTTTCAATTTAATTAGAGGGCATTTGTAAGAAATATAGTACTTTGTACAACAATATAAGGATTTTTTTGCTTTTATGTTTATATCCTATTATTAGAATATGAAGTATATATACATTATATATGTTGTTAGAGTATGAAGTATATATACATTATATATGTACTTTTAAAAGTACAATGTGGACAACATAATTGATTAAATTTACTCTTCTGAGCATTTGAACCAAAATTTATGAAGAAAATAAATGAGCTTTATTTTTATTTTTTGTTAATGATACTGGGCTTGAACTCAAGGCTTTATCCTTGCCATGCAGATGCTTTCCCATTTGACTCACACCCTCAGCCCCTGGTCTGAGATTTTATTTAGTCTGTCTACCTCTGTAGCTTTGGTTTTTTTTTTTTTTGAGGGGGGACCCAGTCATGGGGCCTGTACTCTGGGCCTGGGCGCTGTCCCTCAGCTCTTCAGCTCAAGGCTAGCACTCTACCACTTGAGCCACAGCGCCACTTCCGGCTTTTTTCTTTTTGCTTTTGTGGTGCTGAGGAATCAAACCCAGAGCCTCATACATGCAAGGCAAGTGCTCTATCACTGAGCCACCTTCCCAGCCCCTGTAGCTTTGGGTCTTTATTTGCTTGTTTTATTTTCATTCATACTTACAGTTTTTTTTTTAATTAGATCTTTTTAGGTAACTGAGATTGGCCTCAAACTCAATATCCATTTCAGCCTGAGGACTATTATTCTAGGTTAATGCTACCACACATGGCTTCCTTTTAGCATATACTCTCATGTTCTTCAGTGCTCCTTCAACATTCTCAATAGTCTTCTGTGAGTCTTCTTTTAAATTGTTTAAGGAGCAGCTATACAAAACAGGACACTAGGTGCTGGGAAGGTGGCTCAGTGGTAAGAGTGCTTACCTTGCATGCATGAGGCCCTGGGTTTGATTCCTCAGCACCACATAAGCAGAAAAAAAAGCCAGAAGTGGGATTATGGCTCAAGAGGTAGAGCGCTAGCCTTGAGCTGAAGAGCTGAGGGACAGCGCCCAGGCCCAGAGTTCAGGCCCCACAACTGACAAAAAAAAAAAACAGGACACTAGCTTGGGAAGGAATATGAGGATACATAATTTATGTTAGTGCCTTAATAGTAAATTTGAAAGATTGTTAGAGTATTTTATATTCTAGAATTTCCTATAAAGCTATAAAGAACATTTTTAATACAGTATTTCAGGATACATGTAGTCAATACTAGCCATTAAGTTTCATTCATTTTCTTGCAATGTTACATCCAGATTTTATTTTACTGTTTTCTTTACAGAACCTGTACCAACTTCTTTTAAAGAACTATTTCATATAGTCAGGCATGGTAGTTCTTACCTGTAATCCCAGATACTCAGGAGGTAAAGACAGGAGGTTCCCTAGTCAAAGGGCAGCCTGGGGAACTGAATGAGACCATGTCTCAAAAACAAAACACAGCAAAAGGGCTGAGGGCATGGCTCAAGTGGTAGGATGCTTTCCTATGAATGCTAACCTTGGGTTCAGCCCTCTACCAAAACACACACAAATACACACACACACAGCCATACACACAACACACACACACACACAGGCACGCACGTATACATGCATGCATACATACACTGAAATTTTTTTGTGCTGGTTCTTGGGCTTGAACTCGGCCTCACATCCTCCTATACTTTTTTGCTCACAGCTGGTGCTCTGTCACTTGAGCCATACCTTCACTTCTGGGTTTTGGGTAGTTAATTGTAGATATGTCTCATGGGCTTTTTGCTCAGGCTGGCTTTGAACCTCAATCCTCAGTCTCAGCCTCTTGAGTAGGATTATGAGCATGAGCCATCAATGTTCAACATTTATCTTAAATTTTTATGAAAACAAGTTTATTTCACAAGCTTTCTATTCATTTTATCACTGTCTTTCATAATAGCTTTGTCTTAGAAATGATCATAGTTAATATTTAGAAATTCTCAAATTTAAAATAAAGGTTAGTACATTTTCTGTTCAGCCTGGACTTAGCATATCAGTCTCTGCTTTTCCCTGTCCAATTGTGTCTGAATACCATCAGTATATAAAACTCGTCAGTGTTTAAGTTTCCTCAGACAACTGTTAAATTTCTGAACTTTGTTATGGAGATTAACTCATATTTTATAGATATTTGTCTTTGGCTTTTTTATTTGATTGATTTAGTCATTATTTAATATATACAGAAGTGTGGCTAGCCATGTATATTAAAGGATGTATATTTTAAACATAAAGAAATGTAAAGTAATGATGTAATTATGTACATATTTTACTTAATTTAAATATTACACATTTTAAACTCACAAAATGAAAAACAAAAAGAGATGACAATGTTTCACTAAAAATCTTTTCTCTCATCTACAGGTTTTTGGAAATGCTCCGCCAAATACAATGACAGAAAAATTTTCTGATCTTCTACAATTCACAACACAAGTTTCAAGACTAATGGTGACAGAAATTAGAAGGAGAGCATCAAACAAATCCACAGGTATATTTTTACAGAAGCCAACAAAAATGGACTTAGTTGAATAGGAAGTTTTTTTTTAAGTACTATTAAAATTAAATGAAATGTGAATCTTATTCGGAACTCACAGATTTCAGTTACCAGTCTCAATCCCCCTCTTATAGTCAATTTCTTCTATTGGTTTCACCATCTTCTCTCAAGCATTTCTGTTGGGATCTTTTCTGTTGGACAGTTCCACTGCTACCATTTAACCACTCTTTCCATTTTTGAAATTCATTTTGATAAACATCATTTTATATGATCAACATGATTCTTGGGGCAAATTTATGATTTTGCTATGTATACATTTTTGGTGTACCCTTCTACATTGCTTGTTTCCTAACATTTGTTCTTTTAAGTGACTTCTATTTCCTGGCCTCATGAGTAGAATTTTAGGTAAGTTTTTCTCTTACCAGACCACAAGCTACACTTTGGGATCTTAATTGCTTTCTGATCCAGCTTGCACAGCCATCATTTTTACTTTTACTTTTCTGATTTCCATCATTTTGGATGTCTTTCTACTTCTTTGGGAATGATGGCTAATTTTTCCTTTGAGAAAAACATCTTTTCCAACAGGTTATTGAGAAGGACTGGAGGTGTCAGGGAGAGTCTCTGGTTTATTTATTTATTTATTTATTTTGTCGGTTATGGGGCTTGAACTCTGGGCTTGCGCACTGTTCTTGCACTCTTCAGCTCAAGGCAAGCACTCTACCACTTGAGCAACAGCGCCACTTCCGGTTTTCTAGTGGTTTATTGAAGATAAGAGTCTCATGGACTTTCCTTCCCTGGCTGGCTGTGAACCACTATCCTTGTGATTTATTTTTTTAAGTATCTCATGAGTTAAATATGCCTTAAACTCTTGGTTTAGAAAATGAATTTCTTCCCCTTTACCAATGTGATACTTTTTTTTGTTGTTATTGTAAAGGTGATGTACAGAAGGGTTATAGTTACATACGTCAGGAAATGAGTACATTTCTTTTTGAACAGTGTCACCTCTTCCTTTGTTTTCTCCCATTTTTTTTCTCCCAGTCCCCCTCCTCCACAAGTTCACTGTTGCATTTGTTTACCCTTTGTTCCACCCTTTCTGTGCTCCTTCTAACCCTCTCCAAGACAGATAAACTTACATACAACGTTAAAGGTACAGAAATCTAAACCATCGACAAAGAAGAAAACAAAAAGCAAAATTAAAAAACAAAACAAAACTTTTGTTCCCATTTCTTGCAGTTCATTTTGATAAACATAATTTTATATGGTCATATGCACATAGTTATTAAGCCATTGTGATCTTTTCCTAAGAATATTCTCCTTTGGTCTCACTGTGTAAATGTCTATAGTGCTGTATAATTTGGCTGACAAAACCTTCCAGATATAAACAGTTGGAAAAAATTACATTAATTCACAAAGCACAGATTTATTATAGGAAGGGATAGTTGCAAAACCAAGAGCCAGCAAAAGAAAAGAAGTCACATACTTCATTATCTACAGAGAAGCGTGCTGAAGATCTGCTGGACACACAGCTGAGGTTTACTTCTGAGCAGAGAAACACCTCCCCTTTTCTCCATCCCCCAATGCTGTTGCTTGCCATTCCCAGAGGATGGGGGTAGGAAAACTTAGAGGGAAGAAACAGACTTACGTTGATCCAGGCTGCTTGAGTACTGGGTTGGGATTCTTGTCATATGCTTCTAGCAGTTGTTTGGGTGTGCTAGCTCTCTAGACCCAGTTCTCCTATCCATAGTAGGAGCTCTTCAGAGTTGTTTCCTTATAGCTCCTCTTGTGGGAGTTGGTTGGGAAAGGGATCTCAGCCCAGAGTGAGTAGTCAACATCATTTTGGATAATCTTGCAGCTGGCATTATATCAATTCTGTTGTTGGTTGCAAAAAATTTTACCTTAGAATATAAAAAGTTATATTTGCATTATATTCTAGATTCCTATATTGCTGAGAAATCTTGAAGATATATAGTTTTTGGTGTGTTTTTTGATTGTAATTTTTTAGGGTTTGCTATATCTCTCCTCTGCTCTCAGGAAACTTTTAGGATCTTCTCTTTGTCCCCTCTCTTTGTCCCTACTGCTTCAAAATTTGATGATAATGTGCTTTGGTAGATGCTTGTTTTTCATAGAACCCTTTGAGTCTGGGTACTGATGTCCTTTAAATTTTGGAAATTTTCATGAATTATTCAATAATATCCTTACTTCTGTTTCTTCTCTAGTTAGATGTCCTTCTTAGAGTGTCCTTCCTTTTTTTTTTTTTTTACCTCTTATCTTTAATTTTTTCCTCTTGTTTTTGACTCTGTAATAAGAGAAATTCTTGTTTATCATCTCTTTCTTCTCTGGAGTTTTTTTTTTAATTTGTGACAAGCCTTTCATTTCTAAAAGTTTTTTTTTTAAATCTTTTATTGGTCTCTGTCTTTTACAGTTGTATTTCTTTTTTTCATTTGTCTCTTCTGATTTGTATCTCTAAATAGTCTTTCAGGTATAATAGAAGAGATTACTTTTTATAAAGTTGATGTAGTTTCTGTCTTATCTATTAGAGGATGTCTCATCCTTGACCTTTTGCTCTCATATAAGCGAGGAACTTTTTAATTGTGGTTGGAGACTAGGACCAAACCTGCAGATGATGGTGGTCTTGATGGGACTTTTTGTTGGTGAGTTTCCTCCTAACCTAGGGAAATTGCCTAGAGAATTATCCAGTCTCTGCTTGACTTAGTAGATTTGTTTGTTACATTTATTTTTATATTACCTAAGTACATGTAAGTTTAGTTTCAACTTTACTGGAGTTACGTGAGGGTCACTTCAGCTTGTTAAGTCCTTGTGAGAAACTGTCCTAGTCATTCTAACAGGTCTTCTATTCTCTTACCTTTTATCCATTCAAGTTAATGTCTGTCCAGTAACCTGTTTAAAGCTTTGTGTTTCTGTCAGAAGGTATCCTGATTTTTACTTACTTGACTATTGTCTGTCCTATTTGTCCCTGATTCATTAGCATTAAAGATACTGCTTGTTACATATTAGCTGTTCCATAAATTTTTACTGATTTATCGCCCAGGATTTCTCTACTTTCGTTTCTTCAGTGCTTTTAAAAAGAGAGCTGATTCTTAAGGGAGAGACAGTCTAATTCTGGTATATCTCCTTAGATAGCTTTAAAGAGCTATGTTGATTGAAATACTCTTGTTTTTTTTTTTTTAGTTTTTGTCTTGAACATGCAAAATGTTTTTGGTCAGTGCTTTTGTGAAAACCGTTTTCATAGAGTTATTTTATCTTTTAGTTTTTCCAATAAAAAAATCTATCTTTTTTTAGGATGTAGATACATCCTAAATCAGTTGACTTCACATTTATTCCTTTTTTGTACTTATAAAGGCATGTAACATGAAATTTACCCTCAACACATTTTTATGTATATAGGACATTATTGTTAATTATAAGTACCCTGCTGAACAGCACATCTCTAGCATGTTTGCAGCTTGCATGACTGAAAGTTTCATATCCATTGAATATCAGCTCTTCATTTTCCCCTTATGCTAGCCCCTGGCTATCATTTTACCTTCTATTTCTATGCTGAATTGTACTATATACTTCATATAGTCTTTTATGTGGAATTGTCATTGAAAGGAATTTTGTTGCAATTTAGAATGGCATATCTCCAGTACATAAACAATATGTGCCATCTCTTATTCCTTTGAAAGTTGGCTATATTTGTTGTACAGTAAGATGAGATTTTTTTCCCCCAGTCATCCCTCTGAATTTGAAGAAGATTGGTGTTACATAATCACTGCTTTTATAAAATCTTTTTCAGATCAGTTTTAACACAGTCTATATATCTCAGAAGAGAAGTCTGAGAAGTCAGTAAATTTGGGAAACTTTTAGGGACTATTAAGGTGCAGTGTAGAGACATGATTTATTATACTGTAGGGCAACATCACAGTTTTCTCTTTTTCTCCTTTAATTCTCTCTTGGTTGCTGTCTCCATGTGACATTTATCAAAAGTATGTAGTGACTTGTAAGTAATTTGAGTGAATATATCATAAAGCATAGCTGGCTATATTTTACGTAGGACATATGTTAGGATCTTCTTCTAAGTCTTCTAGGTGTTTTAAAATTTACCACACTATTTCCTCTTAATTCTAAGAGCACCAGGTCACTTTATGTGACCTGAAATAGAGGATTCCATCTGTATTAAGCTACTTTCTTTACTTGGTAAATAATGACTTTACTACATGCAAGATGCCACTGTTAAACTCAGTAATACCTTCCCCAGTGGATAGCAACCCCACAGCAGAGAGCCTTTGCAATGTTGACCACAATACCCTAGTGGCAAGACTGGTGACACATAGTGATTCCCCAATTAGACAACCCCGCCTTTTTTTTTTTTTTTTTTTAAACAGAAAAACAGTGTGCCCTGCCATCCTCCAAGGATTTCAAAGCCACAACACCTTCAGGTAACTCATCCCCAAGGTGTGGTTATGTATAAAAAAAAAAAGCATGGAAGCTATGAATTCTAACACTGTTTTTCTAACTAACTAATGAAAACATTTTGTAGAGGTGCAGAGATGTTTGATGCTTGTTTCTTCATTAATGAAATAAATGTAATATTATTGATGTGTCTCACACCATCCTGAAGCCTAAATTTGAAAATGACATGCATTATGCAAAGAAAAAAATTACACTGCACATATTAACTAGTTTTCAATTCTGATTCTTCAAGGTGTTTTCCAGCTGAACTCCAGTGGGTCCATAAATTATATTTGTTTTAGAATTATCCACATTCATTAGTTATATCATCTCATCATGAGGTCTACTAACACTATTTCTATGTTTTTTCATTATAATTCTATGTACTGAAATGCAGTGTGAAAGCCAAAGCTGCAACTGAATAATTGACAGCTCAAAGATAGGTTAGCATTGTTTGTCTTTCAATAACTCATATAACCTTACCATAAATCATCGTGTAAATTTGTATTTGATAAATTTTATTGAACTTAAAATATCCAGATGATTAGATTTGTGACTAGAAGTAAGGTTTATATTCAGTGCTTTAAGAAACCTATATGATTTTTGGATGTTTTACTTAACATTGCTTGCTAGTTTATGTATTTTATGTGTGTATGTAGTGCTGGGGATATAGCTAGGTCTTTACAAATGTGAGGCACAGGTGCTTTACTGCTGAAATACACCTTCAGCCCAGATATTACATGTTTGTTTTGGGTGCTGGTCCTGGGGATCGAACTCAGGGCCTGGACTCTATACCTGAGCTTTTTTTTCTAGGATAATGCACTGTTACTTGAACCACAGCTCTACAGTTCTTCTGGTGGTTAATTAGAGATCAAAGTCTCACAGACTTTCCTGGTTGGGCTGGCTCTGAACCACAACATTCAGATTTTCAGCCTTTAAAGTGGCTATGATTATAGAATGAACTATCAGCACCCAGGTTCTAGACATGAAGTTTTAAGATCACTGTAAATGCTCTATGTTTCTAAAGTGAGCTGTTTATCTGGTTTAAAGTAGGAGATGTTTATTCTTGAATTGGTAGGTCAAAACTAAGTAGTTTTTCTGAATATATTTGTTGTGTAAATATAATTTTGTTTGCCAGTGGTTTGGAATTTTCCCCATGTCATTCAGCACAAAGGTATCAAATCTCTTTATCCTATATAAGCATGTAATTCAGTTTCAGAAAACATTACTACAACTGTGATTTAGATCTTTTCCAACTTTTCTCCAAAAAGAGCAGTTGTTGATATTAAGTTAATAAAGTTGTTATATAAGTACATGTGAAGTGTATTGTACTATCATGCATGGCTCTTTCTAAATTGTTTTCATATGTATCATCTTATTTATTTAACATTGTATGTATGATAGTTTTTCCAGAGGGCATTCCTTGCCTTTTTCTAGTTTTTTTGTCTTTTTTCATCATGAGGGATCTCTTAATGCTCATTGACACCAAATGTAAAAACAGATATTGTAAAGGATCATCATTATTCAGACAACTAGAACTATTTCAAGCTAAAAGTTTATTTTTCATGTTTTTGTTCTCAAAATAGTCCTTAGCTCCTACTGTTAATATCTGACAATCTGTTGAATAGTAAACTTTGTCAGGTTTGCTTTTGAAGTTAATAATGGTAAATCCAAATTCATTCAAGATGTCATTGCTGTTGAGCTTCTCATTTATGTATCTCAACGATAATTTTTTTGGGGGGGTCTGGTCGTGGGGCCTGAACTCTGGGCCTGGGTGTTGTCCCTCAGCTCTTCAGCTCAAGGCTAGCACTCTACCACTTGAGCCACAGCGCCACTTCCAGCTTTTTTCTTTTTGCTTATGTGGTACTGAGGAATCGAACCCAGGGCCTCATGCATGCAAGGTAAGCGCTCTGCCACTGACTAAGCCACCTTCCCAGCCCCACAAAGATAATTTGTTTCACTTTTTTTTTCCTATATACTAGGTTTAGCTTTTAAAGTTTCTTTATTTCCCTTGTAACATAGGAAATACTAACTAGATCTCTTAATTAATGTTTCCTTATTAAATAGAATTTCACTTTGTTGCTATAACTCTGCTGTGTCAATTTCAAGTCATCTCTTACAGATCATAAAATTAGAAATGCATAATTTAAACTTAAACGTTCCCTAGTTAAGAAGAGGTCTAAGAAATAAAAGCATATAATGTCAAACTTTGTGGAGAATTGTAGCTACCTGGGAAGTAGTTGTTTTTATTACATGGGCATTTAATTATTTTCAAGGAAAGGGGAACTTTTTTTTTATAATCCTTGTCAATTGTTGAGTTCTTTGTATGCTTCCAAAGAGTATTTGCAAATTAATTTTCACTAAGGATCTCAAACTACTATTTATAAAGTAAGCATCTCAGGAATCTTCCTTTTTTTCCCCCTTCTCTAAGGAGGTCAGCTGAAAATATTGCTTTCTTTGACTCTCGCTATCTGGGTTTATTTTCCTAAGGAAAGCATCAATAAAGGAAAAAATGACACATGTTCAAAATGCACAGAGTTCTGTGCTATAACTGCAGATGCTTGCTTCATTTTTCCCAGAAGCCTGTTCAGCTTCTGCTAAAGACATGTCACTTTTCAACAAATCTCAGATGTTTAGTTTATACTTAAATAGGTTTGCTTTTACCTTGCTGTTCGGGCACCATTTGAATTTAGGGAGGCAGAATTTCACGAAATTAAGGTCAGGAAACCCCTCCGCAGTTCACATTGTAATATAAACATAATTGATAATATAGAACTGAGTGACAGCTTTTCAGCCTCAACTGAACTGAATGCATGTACCAGAATTTAAAATTTTTGTCTATGATTTTTAATTGCCCTCCTCCCCCTTTTTTTAACTATGCTTAAGCAGAATTGCATGTAATAAATATATGAATAAGACGAGATTACTGTTGTCACCTTTTTAAAACTTCAAGGACTTCTCTTACATACAATAAATCCAAATCTCTGGAGGTAAAGAAGTGAAGCTCTGTTTGCCTTTTTGTTACAGTGAATGCTTTCTTTGATGTAGTTATGTCAGTTTACTTACCAGGTATTTATTGAGTGTTCACCTAGTGCCAATAGTATGCTAAGTAGAAAGGAAGGCCAAAGTCTTAGAGTCTCGCATGTTGTTTGTTTTCTAGAGATGGATGAGAAACACTAATGTTAGTAATATAGGGACACGGTAATTTCAACTCTTAAGGCATATTAAAGTATTAGAAATAAGCTAGGCTTTTCTTGGTTTCTCTGTTTTCTTCTTCTTTTTTAAAATCACTATCTTTTTTCAGACAGGCTAGACAGCCTGTATTCAAACATGAGTTCACTAAGTAGATATGTGACCAGTGGCAAGTTACTTATACTTTTTATTTCTCACTTTGTATGAGAATAAGAGATATATTAGTAGAAAATAAGTGAGGCTGTTTTTGTGACGATTATGTTAAACTTTTAAGTACATAAGACAGTGCCACTATTTAGAGTCAATAAAACTAATTCATCTTTTTAATTTAATTTTTATTGTTATTATAAAGGTGATATTTGCCGAGCGCTGGTGGCTCACGCCTGTAATCCTAGCTACTCAGGAGGCTGAGATCTGAGGATTGTGGTTCAAAGCCAGCCCAGGCAGGAGAGACCGTGAGACTCCTTTCTCCAATAAACCACCAGAAAACCGGAAGTGGCGCTGTAGCTCAAGTGGTAGAGCGCTCACCTTGAGCTGAAGAGCTGAGGGACAGCGCCCAGGCCCAGAGTTTAAGCCCCATGACCGACCAAAAAAAAAAAAAAGTGATATTTAAAGGGGTTACAGTTACATCAGGTAAAAAGTACATTTCTTTTTGAACATTATAACCTCTTCCCTTGCTCTCTCCCAGCTTTCCTCTCCTCTTCCTACCCACAAATTGTATAGTTCATTTACACATAGTATCTAGTAAATACCAGTGAAAAAATAACACTTTAAGAATTTTTCCCATTAAAATTTTTCCCCAAGTAAAAGTATGTAAATATGAAATATGCCCACATAGAATCAGACATATGCTTGAATTCAGTTACCCAGTACAAAACACTTTTTTTGTGTGTGAGAATACCATACAGAGGAGTTACAATTACATGGGCAAGATAACGAGTACATTTCTTATCAAGCATTGTGCCTCCTCTTTGTTTTGTTTCCCCTTACCATCCCTCCTATCCTACCCCCACCCCCCCACCAAAGTTGTAAAGTTTGTTTTTCAACATAACGACTTGTACATCTCATTGTTGCAATGGGTCCTCCTGTATCCCTAGTTAAACGGTTTGTTTTTCCCATCCCCTCCACAAATTGTACCAACATCAAATACAGTGAAAGCATGGGCTATACCGTGGAGGAGGGACATACAAAGCAACATAGAAATCATCTTATAAATATATTAGAAACAATTGCATGAAAGGAAAAAAAAACATTTGAATACACTTATCTTGGAGTTCATTCTCCTAACAAAACACTTTTTGTCTCCATGGTGTTAAACTGAGAAAAAAAATAACTTAAGATGATCTTAATTTTATTCTACTTTCTGCCTTATGAAGTATTTCAAGTATACATTATTATCTTAGCCAATTAGTTCATAATGAAGCTTGATTTATTTTCTGACAACTTTACGTAATCTCAAATATTGATATAAAAATGAGCAAATTCTGCCAATACAATTAATTGTATATCTAGAGATTTCTCTATTTTCCCTTTTCTTTTTTTTTTCATTTTATTTCATTTTATTTTTTTTTGTGAACATACTGTACAGAGGGGTTACAATTACATGGGCAGGATAATGCGTGCATTTCTTTCTTTTTTTTTTTTTTTTTGTCGGTCGTGGGGCTTGAACTCTGGGCCTGGGCGCTGTCCCTCAGCTCTTCAGTTCAAGGCGAGTGCTCTACCACTTGAGCTACAGAGCCACTTCCGGTTTTCTGGTGGTTTATTGGAGATAGGAGTCTCACGGTCTCTCCTGCCTGGGCTGGCTTTGAACCGAAATCCTCAGATCTCAGCCTCCTGAGTAGCTAGGATTACAGGCGTGAGCCACCAGCGCCCTGCAATGCGTACATTTCTTATCAAGCATTACAGCCTTCTCCTTTGTTTACCCTTCACATCCCTTCCCAGCCTCCCTGCTATTTTCCCTTTTCTGAAAGTCAGAGTATTCAATTTAGTTTCAGGGTTTCTTTTCAAAATATTTTTTATTATATTTAAGTAGTTGTATGAGTTGCCATTTAACAAAAGTGTTTAAGAATAGAATGTATCTTAATTGATGTCACCCTTTTCAACATTCCTCTTTTTTTTTTTTTTGGTCGGTCGTGGGGCCTGAACTCTGGGCCTAAGCACTGTCCCTCAGCTCTTCAGCTCAAGGCTAGCGTTCTACCACTTGAGCCATAGCACCACTTCCAGCTTTTTCTGCTTATGTGGCACTGAGAAATCGAGCCCAGGGCCTCATACATACAAGGCAAGCGCTCTACCACTGAGCTACCTCC
Source organism: Dipodomys ordii (assembly GCF_000151885.1). NCBI lineage: Eukaryota > Metazoa > Chordata > Mammalia > Rodentia > Heteromyidae > Dipodomys > Dipodomys ordii. The sequence continues at coordinate 12,785,177 of NW_012267265.1, read as the reverse complement.
CAAGTCCCCTTTCAACATTCTTATCCTTCATTGTCCCAAATAATTTTTTTCAGTTCTAAATTTATGTGAATGACTTTCATGTAACACAGTTTCTCTGTTCCTACTCTCAGACTCTCAAGTTTTGCTACCTGTAGCACCTAGGCAACCTCTTCATTTTATTTCTCTCCCATCAGTCTCTTTGGCTTTTCAATCTGCCATACCCTTTACTAATAGATTCAGTGACCTAAAATATTTTCTAAAATAAAACTACATCGCTCCTTTATATCCAGAGAGTCAGATACATACAGCCCTTAGTTTGCCTTCCTTCATCATTAGGCATCTGTGTTTTTTAAAATCACTCCTGTTATTAGTCTACTTCTAAGCATAGGTTGTTTTAGAATGGTGTTAGTGCTTTTTTTTGTCTTGTGTGTACACGTCGGGCTCATTTTTGTAGCCACACATTGTTTTTTTCTTTTTTGCTGGTATCAGGGATTGCACTCCAGGCCTTATACTTACTCAACTTGTTAGGCTGAGACTCCAACACACAAGTGCTAGTCCTGCTTTTATGCTGGTTGTTTTGGAAATAGAATTTTACAGGCTTTTCTGCTTGAGCTGCTTTGAGCTGTGCTTCTTTGGATCTCAGCCTTCTAAATATCTAGGGCTACAGGAATGAGCTACCTGCCCCCAGCTCACACTTCTGTTTTGATACTATGATTGTATTCTTCGTTCCCATCTTTCCCATTCCTTGTCTAAGCATGTGCTTCTCCTTTCAGGTTTAGCCCAGATTTCACTTCTTCCATGACTGCTTCTGATTAGTTGGTAACATATCTTTCCCCAAGCTACAGACTGCCTTTTACATTTCCTTATTAGTGATCCAAGGGCTTACTTGTACCACTCAAGTATTTCTATCTAAATTTTTAAACAATAAAGTATCTAATAGCATTGGTATGAAGTACGGTCTCAGTAAATGATCATTTTCTTGGTGGGTATTAAGGAAGGATGCTTTGTAAGTGATTTTTTACTCCTTAATGGCTTCCCTTTGGTTTTGTAGAGGCTGCAAGTCGGGCCATAGTCCAGTTCCTGGAGATTAATCAGAGTGAAGAAGCCAGTAGAGGCTGGATGCTTCTGACAACAATTAATTTGTTGGCGTCCTCTGGCCAGGTGAGCTCTTAGTTTCACATGTTACAACTCAAAGACTTCTACCTATATCTTCTCCTGAGGTTTTGATAGAGAGCTTATCACCATCTGCAAAGAAAATACTATGATCATCATTTGTTCCCTCAACTCTACTTGCAGGTTATTTCATGCTTTCACATCTCTGGAAGGAGCTTGCCTCTTCTTTACTTTATTCCTGAGGAAGTGTATGGCTCACAGTAGTGCTTTCCATTGTTATCATGTTGTACCACAACATGTTGTACCACACATCAGTATGATACTGTTTTTATGCTAAGTAAAATGATGGATGATTATAGCTGGAGGCAAAAGTAGCCTAGGAACTCCGGGTAAAAATTCTCGCTTAGAAAAACATCCCTGTTGTCACTACATTTGATTTTGGTACCTTGCATCTTGCATATACATTTATCTAATTTTGGGGAAGGAAAGGAGAATAACAAAATGCTGAAAGAAGGACACAGTATTACCAATTGCAACAATGATACAAGAAATGAACCTTAACAACTTGGTGGGGGGAGAAGCAGGGGAGGTAGGGGAGGGAAGGGTCAGTGGAAGAAAAACAAAACGGGGTAACAATGCCCAACAAGAAATGTACTCATGACCTTACTGATGTCACTATAACCTCTCTGTACAGCATCTTTACAAGAAAATGAAATTTAACAAAAAAAAGAAAAATGTCTACTCATCTAAGTTACTCAGCTAGTACGGAATAAGTAACATAAATTGAGTACTTATAAATATTTCTCGTTTTTATGAGAAATAGGGACCATTACCATATTTTAGGGTAGTAAGTACTATCTTCCCATCTAATTTATTGTACAAATGGCCTTCCCCTAAATCAGCTTTAAGTATTTGACCAATGGTGCTTCCCTCCATAACACCAGTGTTCCAAATGCCAACGGGGGAGCATCATGACTTCTCGGTCAGCCTGGGCTACATAGGGAGACTCTGTTTCTTAAAGGGGGAAGAAGGGTAACAATAGATCAGGAAAAACCTAATCACCTGAAACAATTCAAATGTTGTCAAATCATGCTGCTTTGGTTAATGGGAAGAGAAAGCCAGTAATTAACTGGAAAATGGTAACATTTAAAAAGCAAATTCAGTGTTATGCTTTGAGCTGCATTTTTTGCGTAAGTGCCATTTTCTGCTGGCAACAGCAAGATACAGAGATGACTAAAATATGATTCTGACTCAACAGGAGTATGGCAGAGATGAAATAGAGGAAGATAATACCACATAACAAAATAATAGGATATGTTTAATGCTAAGAAAATAGAGTATGAGGTTATACATTTTGAGGGTTAGGGTAAGAAGAAAGATGGTCAATTAAGGAATAAGGCTAAGCATTGGCTCAAGTCTGTAATCCCAGTAACTTCAGAGGCAGAGGTAGGAGGACACAGTTCAGAGACAGGCTGAGCAATAAATGTTAGCAAACTGTATCTCAAAGAAGAAGCTGGACACTGTAGCTAATGTCTGGGATCCCAGCTATTCGGGAAGTATAGATAGGAAGCTCACAATCCTAGGTTGCTCCACCCCCAGCAGAAGCACTAGACCCTATCTGAAAAATAACTAAAATCAAAAAGGGATGGAAATGTAATTCAAGTGACAAAGTACCTACCCAGAAAGTTCAAAACCTTGTGTTCAAACCCCAGTACCAGCAAAAAGCATTTTTAAAGAATGTTTGAGGCATAACAGATATTTAAACACTGTTGACTGTATGGTAACATGGGATACTGAGAAATACTAAGTCATAGTTGAGTAGTACAGAGAACTTAGAGGAAATGATGCTGGTATGCAGAGATGGGTCAGGTTGTAGATAGAAGGAAGGAATCTGTCATCCCTCATCCTTCCATGTATCTAATTTATCTGCTGGTGTTTAAACTCAGGGCTAAGCACTTCACTTGCTAGACAGGTGCTCTTATCATTTGAGCCATACCCCCAGCCTTTTATTCTTCAGTTATTTTTTTTAAGAGTTCTGTGGTTTTTTGTGTATGGTCAGGTCTGGACAGGACTGTGATTATCCTGTGTATGTTTCCCCATAGCTTGGATGATAAGCCTGTCTCACCACACCTAGATTATTGGTTGAGATGGAGATCTTACTGTTTGCCCAGGCTGGCCTTGAGCACTGACCTCCCAGTCTCCACTCATTAAAAACTGGAATAAGAAAAATGAAACACTATCCTTGGTCTTGACAGGACTTATTCTTATACTCTTTCTCCTCTCCATTGCTTTATTTTTATATTAGTTTAGACTTCATCTCTATGTTTTTTTAAAATTAATTTTCTAATTATTTTCACCCCCTGTTTATGTTTCTGATCTATACTACCATCAGCTAATTGAAATTCTGGTTCTATCACTTTTTTTTTGTAACATCTCACTGAGTAAAATATCAGTCAGACTATAAAATACCTTTCATATTTCTTAGCAATCTTGAAATATTTACTGATGGTTTGAATATTCGTTGAATATAAATATTGAGTATAAATATACTCAGCCTTCATTGAGTATAAATAGTGTATGGATTAGATAATGATCTCTTAAGTTAAAGCAAGGTACATACTTGATAAAGCTTAACTCCTTCCCTTTTAAAAAGGAGATTAGAGTATCTACCACATGAGTTGACTTGAGAAATACATGAGATAATGTACAGGAAAATATGGCCTTATATGTATTATGCAGTGAACACTTAATTAGCCATTATTGTTCTGGCTTTTTGGACACTGTTTCTCAAACATATTTTATCATATGATCTAGCTTCCTTTGTATCTCATTTTAATTCCTTACTATTTCTACTTCGTTCCTGTTAATGTTGATCATTCCTATTTCTAGTGGGCTTTATGTATTACCATTGTTAGTATTGAGAGATGAAGTAGTTATCATGACTGCTGATGTTAGTAGACGTTGGTCTTCTGAAGGGCAGTGTGTTTGATCTTCTTGACACCAGCTTTCTGCACACTGCCTGACAAGCCATTCAAGATGCACTAAACTTTTATGTCAAACTGCACCTTTAAAAAAAATTTCTTAGCAATCTTGAAATATTTACTGTAAGATAGTCTGAAATTTTTTCCTCTGAAATCTAGGGGAATCGTATAAAGATATATTTTATATTGGAAATAACGGTATCTCTCATTTGTTTTCCTGGCTCCCAAAATGAAAAGAACAAAGATAGGAATGCTACTAAAGCAAATGCTGTTCTACAGTTTAGTGCTTAGTATCACCTTCTGGTAATTATGTTATTATCTTATATAACTGCTTTATGTACCATTTCCATCTGTCTTATAATACAGAAATGTGACACCCAGGTAAATTAAGTAACTTATCCATGTTCATTCTAGTTGTGTTTTCCTCTGGATCCTAAAGTATATTTCTTTGAAACAAGCTGTCTATAGGTAAATAAATATTACACTAAATAATAAATATGAATTTAGTAAATAAGTTACTAAGTAATATTAACCAGTTTCAATATTTGACTAAAGCAAATTGGTCTGAACAGAAAATTGAATGTTTAGCATGGATTTTTGGGAGTTTTTTTTTGTTTGTTTGTTAGGGGTATTATTAGTAGGAGCAAACATTTTAAATAGACTGAAAGCAGGTAAAAGTAACTGCATTGTTTAAGTATACCTATTAGAGTTACACCTGTCTATCTATTCACATGTTCATTGTATTTTTCCAGAAAACTGTGGACTGCATGACGACGATGTCAGTGCCTTCCACCCTGGTTAAGTGTCTGTATTTGTTCTTTGACCTTCCCCATGTGCCTGAGGCAGGTGGAGGTGCACAGAATGAGCTGCCTCTAGCAGAGCGCAGAGGACTACTCCAGAAGGTTTTTGTACAGGTAGGGAAGATGCTGTTTGTTGCTTATCATGATACTAGACTTGCATGCATGTTTCATCCTTGTGGCCAAAGCTGATCTGAACTGACTCCTGCCTCAATTTCCCCAATGTAGGACATAGTACCAAACTTCATATTCCTTTTCTAATACTCTGTTTATTGTGAGTTTTTGCCTCATATAATATTTGGAAATGCAGCAATAATATTAAATAATCTTTTCAGGAATATTTGAGTGAGACACAAGCAGTTCTTCTTTGTCTGGACAGAGTCAGCTATCAAAAGTACATTGGATATATAATAACATTCTTTAAGTGAATGAATCAAGGACAAAATGTTGACAAGCTTATCATTATTACGTGGAATTTTTTTTATAGTATCATGAACTTCCATACTGAACTTATAAAGTTGCCTGTTTTTTTTTTTTTTTTTTGTTGTTGTTGTTGTTTTGGTCTGGTCATGGGCCTGAACTCTAGGTCTGGGCAATGTCTCTCAGCTCTTCAGCTCAAGGCTAGCGCTCTACCCTTTGGGCCCCGGCCCCCTTCTGGCTTTTTTTTTTCTGCTTATGTGGTGCTGAGGAATCGAACCCAGGGCCTCAGGCATGCAAGGCAAGCGCTCTACCACTGAGCCACCTTCCCAGCCCAAGTTGTTTGTTTTTATTGAGTTGCCCCTCCTCCCTTGCAAAGCTCCTCTACTGTTTTCACTGCTCTTCTAATAGCACTGCAGTGAACTGAGGATTCAGGGACTTTTGTGAGCCAGAGTGATACCCTTTCTGGGGAGAAAAATTTCAAGACAGGCAGCCTACAAACATTTAGGATATAACTTCTTCATGAAACCTATAATTTTTAGCTAAAAATGACAAATACTATATGATGACCTATCTAAAGTCATTGAACAGTTAGAACAAAAAAGTAGAATTCTGATTGCCAGGGCCTAAAGAGAAGTAGGAAAAGATAATTGTGCACTGAAGAGATGATAAATTGAATGATTAATTTTTTTCCCACAATCAAAGGGTAAAGAGTAACAACAATACCTTTGAATCTGGGTCTCTGGATTTATGTAACCTGAGGTATAGTACTACAGTACTGAAGACAGCAATATCTGCCTGAAGGATTTCTATGAGGTTTAAATGAGATAGTGCATAGATCTATGGCTCCCTGCTTAGCACATCACTGATATTAAATAAAAGGAACTTTGATATCTGTAAACCTAGCTACTCAGGAGGCTGAAGTCTTGAGGATTACAGTTTGAAGCCAGCCCGGGCACGAAGTCTGTGAGCCTATTATCTCCAATCAACCACCAAAAAGCAAGTAGAGTTGTGGCTCAAGTAATAGAAAGCTAATTTTGAGAAAAACAGGTTAAGGACAGCACCCAGGCCTTGACATGTGTGCACGTGTGTGCGTGTGTGTGTGCAAGCGTGCACGCGCACACACACACACACACACACACACACACACACAAAGCGTGGTGTGTCCAGGTGGGTAGGAAGCAAAAAGAGAAGATAGTGGATCTATACCTAAGAAGGTAGAAAGAGGGCAAGATGACAGTGACATGCTCAGCGCATGCTGTGAGTGCCTTTTCAGTAGGAGTAATGCTGTGAAGAGGTGTTACTACTAAAAGTATGGGGTTGAGGGACACTAGGAGTGTTTGAGAAAGGACAAGATTAGGAATGGCAAGATACTAACACAGCAAATACTGATTACTTCACTTTTTAGATAGAAAACAACTTGATAGCTTTTATCTTCCCCTAAATAATTATGTGAACAAATAGTATTAGAACTCAGGCTTATTAGACACTCAAATTAGATTGATTAGGAAAAACCATGAGAATAAGTGAAGGAATAAATACTGTAAGAATGAAAGCTGCTTGAAGATCTTGTTGAGTAATGTAGTGGATTAATTATTGATGATTGGACTAGAGGCTCATTTCAGGAAAGCCCTTCTGGAAAACCTTTGATGTATCAGGCAATGGAAGCTCTACTTAATACTAATAATGCCTAAGTAAGCAGAGCAAAGTTTTCTTTGAAAACTAAAAAGAAAAAAAAATCCCTATATTGGAAAACAGTGAATGCTGACTTAGAAATAATGTGGAGCATTGAACATTGCGACTAAAAGGAACTCAAAGTGTAATGTAAATTGAAATCCTACTTGATACTGGCAGAATCTGATGTCCTTGTCAGTGGTATACAACAGGTGAGCAGTAGTGAAGAGACACCCTCTTCCATCCCAGAGTGCATCACTTCCTTTGCTTCCTCCCTCATCCCAGGCTGCATATTACTTACATCATTTTGTCTAGGAAACCAACTGATACACCTGATTAAGTATTTTACAATAAATGGAATCTTCCAGCTTGTACTAGGTGGCAGATGGTTGATTGCCTGGGACCTTGTGTTGGTGCTGGGCATGTGCCGTCATTAGCATGACCCATTGTCCCTGCCACCTTGGTTAGATATTGTAACAGGGTCCTGTGTGTGGCAGTGCTTAGTGTTGAGGCAGAAGAGGAAGACAGGTAGACTTTTGCGTTTCTTACTCTATAATATGTAAAGGATTATACTAGATTGCTTGGAGGAATCTCTTTGCATGTAAAGATTAAGAAACAATTACCTTAGGATTCAAGGCATCATTAAATTGGTTTATTTGTGAACAGGGATTTGGATTGAGAGGAAAAACTTACTGTCTTGGGATTGGATTTCTGTGTTACAAATTAGAAAAACAGCATTTGTCCCTGTAATCGCATAAGGTGGTATCAGAAGCAACTGCAAATGTAATTGACTTTGCACCCGTCTGAGCACATAACTAACTCCTTGTGGTATACTTGACTATCTGTGCTCACATGTGGAAAAGGCAGACACGCTTTACCTATCAATGGACATTAGATGTCCAATAGTTTCTCTAGTGTTTATAGGTTAAGGGGGCCATATTTACTAATCATAAAAATATTTTACTGTTTTCCTGAATTCTTAATTTTTTTTCTTCCTGATACTTGCCAGCTATGAAGGAGGAAGCTTTTGTATCTAAGCAAGCTTTTACCAAAAATAGAAATGGAGGACCTACTTTCTCATACTGACTGTGATATTTTTAATACCTCTTTTTCTGTTTAGCAGTTTTTCTACTAATATTGAAATGTTACAATTTCTTGAATAGTTTTCTTTTGAGAGTAAAATGATTTCATAGTTACTTTGTGTTTTAAAAATATTTAGATGAGAATATTTATCTAGCATAGAGAATAGTTAACTTTTTCTGACACTAAAATTAAAAGGAAAAATCCATTGAAAGTAGAATATCATTGTTGAATTCCCAGATAGTAGACTCTTAATACTGGGAGAATTTGTGTAGTGTATGTTTTGCAAATTATAGTTAAATATTAAGTTTTTATTCAAGATTTGAAGAAGGTTTAAGTCTTTTAAAGACAGGCTTCAGAAGGTTTTTGGTAACTGGATATAAATGAAAGATCCTTGCAAATTAGGTTTATTTATATTAATCATATATCTCCTTTTACTTGTATGCAAAATTAAAACAATTAAAAATATCTTTACAAGATCTATTTTAAATTTCTTCCCATAGATTGTTTTTTTAAAGAAGAATAATACATTTTTACCTGTGCATAGTAAGAACTAAATTAGAAAAATAAAATGCTAACTATGAAAGGTATTGCTGCTATATTCCTGTTTCAATCCACAGTCTACAAAATTATTACAGTGAAGAAAAGACAGAAAAAAATTTTTTTTGGGGGGCGTCCAGTCGTGGGGCCTGAACTCTGGGCCTGGGCGCTGTCCCTTAGCTCTTCAGCTCAAGGCTATCACTCTACCACTTGAGCCACAGCACCACTTCCGGCTTTTTTCTTTTTGCTTATGTGGTGCTGAGGAATCGAACCCAGGGCCTCATGCATGCAAGGCATGCGCTCTACCACTGAGCCATCTTCCCAGCCCCCAAAAATATATTTTTTTTAATAAGCCAGCTTAAGTAGGATGGGTTCAATGATTCAGCATAACACATCTAAATTATAGATGTCTTTAAAATGGTTGCCTATAAGCCCAACTCATTGTGGTTTCAATAACGTTGCTCAGTGTTTACCAGGAACTTTTGAATGGCATTTAGGACTTACCCTTTTTTGTCTCTTCCCTTTCCTCTACCATTTATTTTCTCTCTCTCTCTTTTTCTTAAGATTTTAGTGAAGCTTTGCAGTTTTGTTTCTCCGGCAGAGGAGCTGGCTCAGAAAGATGATCTCCAGCTTTTATTTAGTGCAATAACCTCCTGGTGCCCTCCCTACAACCTTCCTTGGAGGAAGAGCGCAGGAGAAGTCCTGATGACCATATCCCGGCATGGGCTTAGTGTCAATGTAGTGAAGTATATTCATGGTGAGTTACTCTTCACACGGTCATCTTATATGGTCTCACTCTCTCCCACTTTTCTTCATTTGATGACAGATTTACAACTGTCTCTTAGTCTTTAAATGAAAAAGTAGATTTTCCAGGCAAAAAAGTATTTATTTGTGGAACATTTCAAATATGAAAAATTCTCATGAGTTCTGAATGATTGGTATTTACAACAGGTAAAATTTGTTGTTAGTTACCATTTAGTAAGTTCTGTGTTATAGCTTCTTCTCTTTTGCTGAAAAACAAGGCATTCAATTTTTAAGTGCTATACTTAACAGTTGTAATTTGAAATGTTGTATTTACCAGTCATTCTGAACATAATCATAAATGGCTGTATGTAGTACTATCTTTAACCCAGAAGAGATAGGATTAGGTAGATTCTCCATCAATATTAAAGAGATATTATCTGTCTCTTAAGTTCATATATAATAGTGTACTCTTCTTCCAGACCTTTATTTAGGAGAAAATTGCTGTAGCATTGTAAGTATTTTATTTATTTTACATGCGTACATACATATATAACATGGATGCTAACTTTCCTCGGTTTATATAAATAATTATTTCAAAATAATAGAACTCTTTGTTGACTTACAGTGATTAAATGGTGTAAGTTAAGCCTAATGTATAATAAACTCAGTATTTCTTTCTGTTCCTGTCATCACCTTAAACTGTTTAAAGTAGTATAATCAGGTATATATGTGATTTTCAAAACTATTTTCCAAGCTGAGAAGTTGGCTCAGTGGTAAAGTGCTTGCCTTGTATTCATGAGGCCCTGGGTTTGATTCCTCAGCACAACATGAGCAGAAAAAGCCAGAAGTGGTGCTGTGGCTCAAGTGGTGGAGCACTAGCCTTGAGCTGAAGAGCTGAGGGAATGTGCTCAGGCCCCACTACTGACAAAAACAAAAAACAAAAATCCCGTATTTTCCAAAATATATAAGTATCTCTTTGGTCTTCTTTTACTTGATTTTAGTTACACCAAATAAGGAGGTTTGATTCAGAAACTTCTTAAAGTTCATCCTATTACTATGTCAAAATAAAGGCTAAAGAAGGAAAAATTGGAACTGACATCAATGTAAGAGGAAAAAATTATTTAAAAAAAGGACTGTTTTCAACATGTTCCTCTATTATCCTTTACTACTTAGAGGTCAGGTTCTTTGAATCATATTTAAATCTTATATTTACTTTCAGACTGTGTAACATTTATTACATTAAAACTTAATGTTGAGCCAGGTACCTGGTGCTCACATCTGTAATTCTGACTACTCAGAAGACTGATGTCTGGGGATTAAAGTTCAAAGCCAGCCCCTGCAGGAAAGTCTGTCATGAGATTCTTCTTTCCAGTTACTACCAAAAAAACCAGAAGTGGAGCTGTGGCTCAAGTGATACAGGACTAACCTTGAGAGGGGGGGGGGGAAAAAACCCTCAGGACAGCACTCAGGCCCTGAGTTCTGAGTTCAAGCACCAGGACTGGCACAAACACCATTAAACACCAGTTAAGAATGAAGGACATTTTCTTAAGCAGCAGATATAAATAAATAGTAACTACTTATTCCATTATTTATTCCTACAGAAAAAGAATGTTTATCTACATGTGTTCAGAATATGCAGCAGTCAGATGACCTGTCTCCCTTAGAAATTGTTGAAATGTTTGCTGGGCTTTCTTGTTTCCTCAAAGATTCCAGTGATGTTTCCCAAACTCTCTTAGATGATTTTCGGATATGGCAAGGATATAATTTTCTTTGTGATCTTTTGCTTAGGTAAGTACCAGAATTATGTTTGAAGTGTCTTCTAAGGTGTTTGGTTTTTTTTTCTATCAAAGGGAACAATGTGTTTAGGGATTATAGAAAGGATTCGCTCACACATTTATTTCTTTATTTTAACATTTTTTTTATTGTAGAAATACTGTATACAGGGATTACAGTTACATGAGTAAGGTAACGAGTACATTTCCTATCGAGCATTGTTACCTCCTCCTTTGTTTTTCCCCTATCATCTATCTATTCTCTCCCCATCTCCCCAACACCCCTCTTCTCCCCCTCAGTTGTAAAATTCACTTTCAACATAGTGCCTTGTACATTTCATTGTTAAAGTGGGTCAACCTCTATCCTTATTTAAGCATTTTGTTTTTCCCTTCTCCCCAAATTAGAACACTGTATATATTAGAATACTGGAATCAAATACAGTGACAACAAGGGGGGTATAGCATGGGGGAAGAACATATAAAAGAAACAAACAAAAAAAATCACATAGTACATTTTAAATACATTAAAAACAATAGCAAGAAAGAAAAAAAAACACTTGTGTCCCTAATTTGGGGTTCATTTCACTTAACATCATTATAAGGTCCTACGTACATAGCTTTTGACCTTTTCTGCTTGTCCTAGTCTTACACTAGTTATTGCAAATAAGGGAAACCATGGGAAACTATGTTTCTTTGGGTCTGGCTTACTTTGCTTAATATTTTTTCATAGTCTTTCCATTTCCTAACAAATGGGGCGATTCCATTCTTTCTGATGGGGGCATAGAATTCCATTGTGTGTGTGTGTGTGTGTGTGTGTGTGTGTGTGTGTGTGTGTGAACAAATGGGGCGATTCCATTCTTTCTGATGGGGGCATAGAATTCCTGTGTGTGTGTGTGTGTGTGTGTGTGTGTGTGTATAAAAATCACATTTTCTTTTTTCTTTTTTAATTTAATTTAATTTTATTTGTGAACATACTGTACAGAGGGGTTACAATTACATGGGTGGGATAATGCATACATTTCTTACAAAGAATTGCAGCCTCCTCCTTTGTTTACCCTTCACATCCCTTCCCAGCCTCTCTTCTCCCCCCCAATCCCAATCCTTCTCCTCCCCCCCCATTGTAAAGCTCGTTTTGGGCATGACAACTTGTACTTCTCAAAAAATCACATTTTTTGATCCATTCATCTACTGAGGGGCATCTGGGTTGGTTCCATATCTTAGCTATGGTGAATAATGCTATGATAAACATAATTGTGCTGGTAGCTTTAGTACAGCCTTGTTTGTGATCGGTTGGATAAATGCCCAAAAGTTGGATTGCTGGGCCATAGGGGAGCACTATGGGGAGTCTTTTGAGGAACCTCCATACTGCTTTCCAAAGTGGTTGAACAAGTTTACACTCTCACCAACAATGCAGTAGGGTTCCCTTTTGGCCACATTCCCTCCAGCATCTGTTATTAGATTTCCTGATTATAGCCATTCTAACTGGGCACTCACACATTTATTTAATGTATGCAATATGCTGTGATGTCCTCTTTGCTTTGCTGTCCTTTTTGTGCATATTCTATCAACAAAGTAGAAAGCTGTAGTCTAGAATAAAATGGTCAAGTAGAAAGGTTAGATATTAGTAACACTGCTCTTGTTTAGTAACTGCTGGACAAGAGGTTACATGAATTTACTATCATTATCCTGAAGTGTTAATAAATATTTGTGTTTATTTATATTTTTGGTTTTCTTTATTTATAGTACTTATAATACTTTTATTAATAAAGTTAATAGCAAGAACAGTTATTTAAATTGAGTGAGACCTTTGACATTGATATAAAAACAATCAGTTTTTCCAAAAGGTTTTATTTACCTTGCTTTTCCATTTTATATGCTAGTTATTTTTTTGTGCTTGTTTCCTAAGTTGATGAAATTAGCTGTTCATGTTACTACTGGAGGGCTAGTTTGTGCCACAGTATCAGAATGCAGGTTGACCATGCTATAACCCATTTTCACTGTATTTGATTCTGGTGCCCTGCATCTTGTATATACAATTTTCTAATTTGGGGAGGGGAAGGGAAATAACAAAATGCCTAAATAAGGATGCAGTTTGACCCATTGTAACAGTGAGATGTACAAAATACTATGTTGAAAATGAACTTTACAACTTTGGGTATGGGGGGTGGAGAAGTCAGGGAGCTGGGGAGGGAAGGGATGGAGGGAGGGACGGGATGGTAGGGGGTAAAACAAAGGAGGAGGTAGGAAATGTACATATTACAATTACCTTACTCATGTAACTGTATCCCCTCTGTACAGTATCTTTACAATAAAAAAATACAAAAATGAATGCAGATTGATAAGATATTATATAATACCTCAAAGTGATTAATATTCAGTCCTGATACTTAACTGTAGTTATTGATCCTAATTGTATAATGATTACCTATAGTTATTGATTCTAAATGTAGACAGAGTTTCATGTATATCAGTGCTCTTGTCTTCTGTTCCCTGTCCTTCCTTCTTCCTGCCAAAGCTGTGGTTGCTTCTTGATGGGCATTTGTGTGTGTGTGTGTGTGTGTGTGTGTGTGTGTGTGTGTGTGTGTGTGTGTGTGTGTGTGTGTTTGTATATCTGTGTTTGTGTGTTTGCACATGCCCCAGAAGTGGGGCTTGAACTCAGGGCCTTGTACTTGGCTTTTTTTGTTTGAGCCTGGTGCTCTACCATTTGAGCCATATCTTTCTTTCTCTGTGGTTCCTTGAGAAGAGCTTATATTAACGTTGAGGCTTACATGGATAACTAAAAAGTAAGAATAAAGAAGGCTACCCAGTTATGTCCGTGAGTTGATAAAAATTTTTATAGAAACTAAAGTTTTCACATTGAAAGACAAGTTAAAAAGATATTAGGATTTTGTTTGTTTGTTTGTTTTTGGTTGACCATGGAGCCTATCTCTGGGCCTGGGCTCTGTCCTACAGCTCTTCAGCTCAAGGTTATTGTTCTACCATTTGAGCCACAGTGCCACTTTCGGCTTTTTCTGCTTATGTGGTGCTGAGAAATTGAACCCAGGGCCTCAGCATGCAAGGCAAGTACTCTACCACTGAGCCACCTTCCCAGCCCAAAAATACATTAAGATTTTAAAAGTGGATATTATGGGATTGAGCATTTAGATTTCTTCCAGCATTTTTTATTATCATTAAAGCCAGACTCAAAAGGTAATTCCTACATGACTCCAAACAGTGTTCTTTCAAAAGGAATTAAGACTATTAAAAAAATTTCTTTAGGTACCCAAAACCTATCTAACAATATTACCTGGATAAATTAATGCAATGCAGGTAAAATTCTTAGAACTCTGCGCAGAGTTTATTTTGAAACATCACTTACAGAGAAAATGTCTTAGGATGGAGTATTCAAGAGGTTTGGGTTTTAATCAGGTAAAATGTATATAAGTTTAGAGCTTTAGAGAATTTGAGAAAAAATATTTAATCTAATTCTTTTATCATAATAAAGCTTTCTATCAAAGATCAGTGGTTATCTAAAGTAACATTATTAGTGACAAAATTAGCATCTGAATTATATCAATATCTTCTGATTGTTGATGATTTTCTTCCAAATATGCTATAATGTGTTACAATAAAACATGTATATGTTTTAACCATAGGAAAAATTGTAATAATCTTTCTAAGAACTGGATGTTTATTTACTGATTCTAAAATTGAAAAATATTTTCTGCATTAAGTTGAAAACTATAACAAAAAAAAGTTTGCTTAATTGTACTTTTTCTAGATTGGAACAAGCAAAAGAGGCAGAATCCAAAGATGCCTTGAAAGATCTAGTTCATCTGATAACTTCCCTAACAACATATGGGGTCAGTGAACTCAAGCCAGCTGGTATTACCACAGGGGCACCTTTTTTATTGCCTGGATTTGCAGTCCCTCAGCCCGCAGGCAAAGGTGAGTTTTAACCTCATCTCCACATCCTCTCCTAGCTACACAGAGAAATGGAGAAGGCTGCTTTATGGTAGACAATTCATCCTTGCACGTGTTTATTAATCTGCTTCATCTTTAATAAATGATATCACTTGAAACCAAATAGTGACCAAATTTCAGAAAATTTGTATTTTCTCATATTATCCTAAATCTAGCTCTTACCTTAACTAATTTGTCACTTCTTTTGTCACATTTAGTTAGGCCTTACATTTGTATATCTAGAAGTTTGTCTAAACTTGGTTTACGGTAAAGCTACAGCTAATACAAAGGTAGGAAGAAGCATATTGAAGGAGTGGGTGAAATACAGTCATAATGTGTGTGTGTGTGTAAAATGGAACTAGGAAAATTGAGGTGATGGGTGGGATTGGGAGAAATGGGGGAGAACTATGAGAAGGATGACATTGATCCAACATACATTGGACTCATAAGCTAACATGTTGAATTGAAAACCCTTTATACAGCTACTTAAAAATATCTTAAAAAGAACAAACTTATTGTTGACAAATAATTAAAAATGAACTAATCTCTGATATTTGCCAAACATTGAATAAATTAGTGTTAAAAATGAAATAATATATAAGTTGAAGATGGAAAAACATCTTTATGTTTTTCATAACTATTTGCAACAAGATTTCTGAACAACCTTCTAGCCCATTGTGCGTTTTTCTGAGTTCTATATTTACATTATATCTAAAACTTCAGCTTGTTCTGTAAGGACCTGGGTTAATTTTTTTGGTCAGTCTTGTGAATGCTTTATTCTTGTAATAGTTTTGGACCAGGGGACATTTTTAGAGATAAAAACTTATTTACATTTTCCTCAAATACAACTTTCTGTGTTAACTTCTCAATAATGATTATTATTAGTGTCATGAATCATGTGTAATTTTTTTCTAATTGATACATTTGAGAGTCATTTAAAAATATACTTAGTAACTGGTCTTTAGTTGCCTTGACAAATGTTTATGTAAAAAATTGCAAGTTTTAGCCTCCACACAGAATAAACTTCTGAACTAACACTTAAGAAAATTACGGTGTTGTATAAATGTGAAGAGAAAAAGGAAACTTAGAGAACTTCTTTCCCTCCTAATGCTCTGTTTTCATTTTTGCTGCTCTTGAGCTTATTACTACAGCCTCCAAGTCTTCCATTCAGGGTCAATCTTACTATATTCAAATGAAGAAGACCTATCTCCACTCAGAAACTAGATGTACACAATACACTTTAATTCTTTCTAAAGCAATTGATTTCCAACATATGTTATATACTTGAGTTGAAATATTCATGATGATACATGAGGGGTTTAATCAATATGTTTGTGTGTGTGTGTGTGTGTGTGTGTTTGTATGTGTGTGCATGCACATATGCGTGTAGGTCGTAGGGCTTGAATTTAGGGCCTGGATGCTGTCCTTGAGTCTCTTTAGCTCAAGGCTAGTGCTCTACCACTTGTGCCACAGCCCCATTTCTAGCTTTTTTAGTAGTTTATTGGAGATAAGAGTCTCACAGACTTTCCTTTTTAGGCCAACTTTGAACTGTAATCCTCAGATCCCAGCCTCCTGAATAGCAAGGATTACATGCATGAACCATCAGCGCCTGGCAATCATAGGTTTTAATTGAATGTTTTGTACCTGTTGAAGAAAAATAAGATCTTTAACCAGGCTATATATTCTTATTAAATAGTTGATGTTGAAAGTTGTGTTTAAGCAGATTTGTTTTCCATGACTAAAATATCACATAGCACCTACTTTTGTGTTCTTGTTTTCTGTTGCAGGTCACAGTGTGAGAAACATCCAGGCCTTTGCAGTTCTTCAGAATGCATTTTTGAAAGCAAAAACCAACTTCCTTGCCCAGATCATTCTTGATGCTATCACAAATATTTACATGGCAGACAATGCTAATTATTTCATCCTAGAATCACAACACACATTGTCACAGTTTGCAGAGAAGATTTCTAAACTCCCCGAAGTACAAAACAAATACTTTGAGATGCTGGAGTTTGTTGTTTTTAGCTTAAATTATATTCCGTGTAAAGAACTTATTAGTGTTAGTATCCTCTTAAAATCTAGCTCTTCTTACCACTGTAGCATTGTTGCAATGAAGACACTTCTTAAGTTCACAAGACATGACTATGTATTTAAGGATGTATTTAGGGAAGTGGGTCTTCTTGAGGTCATGGTAACCCTTTTACATAAATATGCTGCCCTGTTGAAGGACCCAGCTCAGGCACTGAATGAACAAGGTAAAGTATTTGCCCTGGTCCTGTTTTCACTTGACAAGGGAGGTTGGGAAGACTTTTTCTTGTTGTGCTTCTCCTTGGATTATTGATTTTAATAACTTCCTGATATATGATTGGGAATTTCTAGTGAATATTTACCAAAGTTTTCCCCTCTAGCCCAAGAGGCTGGATAAAGGGAACCTAGAAATACGTTATTGTAGTAAAGACAATTTAAGTTAGGGTAAAAGGTGAGGTAAAACATGTATAAACTATATTACATTATGAGGAACTATTACTGTTATAAGAGAATTTTTGCAACATTCTGGAAATAATTGCAATTATGTATTATAGTTACATGTGTAAGTACCTCTAAATCTTTTAATAAATTACACAGGCAAAATATTTATTGATATTAGCACAAATGTATTATTAGGTACCTTTGTGGAAAATCTGATAAAGGTATAGTAAGTAGTATCTGGCATTAAATAAATCTGCTGTTAAATATGAGTGAATAAAATTTGAGTAGTTTATACTATTTGTAGGCTTCTTTGTCATTGGACATGAAGATGTAGCCTTCTGCTGTTGACTTTCCTTAGAAGGATAGATTTAGACCCCTCTGTACAGTATGTTCACAAAAAAAATAAAATAAAAAAAGAAGGATAGATTTAGCTTGCCTTCTTCATTTTCAGTATTTCTTAAATGCCTTTATAGCCACACCAAAATAAAGTCTATTGACATTGATTTGACTTTGAGTTTTGACATTGACTTAGCGCAGATGTTAGAACTGTGTATCATTTTAAAGGTTGTATTATAGCCATTGTAGTCGTGCTGAATGTGAATTCTAAGTATTAAAGGGAATTAAGAAAGTAAAACTGACTCTAAAAAATGAGCTTACCACTTTGATAATTTGGAACTTCTTTTCTAGGAGACTCAAGAAATAACAGTTCAGTTGAAGACCAAAAGCATCTGGCTCTTTTGGTCATGGAGACCTTGACAGTGCTTCTCCAAGGATCAAACACAAATGCAGGTAGTTAGAAAAGCCACTGCAAATGCTTTGTGAAGAGACTTCCTCTGGTTACACTTCTGTAGTTCTTCTGAAATGATTGTGTTCCATGCAGGAGGGACTGTTGACTCAATGATTGTACAGTCATGTCCCTACAATACTATGATAGCAATATATATGAAGCATTGTTACTGTTTTCAATTTTTTTATTACTTTTGATTATATCCCTTGTGTTTAAAGTAGTCCTTTTGTAACTAATTTTTTACTTATATAATGAATTCTTATTCAAGTAATTGGCTTAATTCAAGTAATTGGCTTAAGTTTTCTTCACTGATCCACTGAGTGACTGAGTTTTTCAAAAAATGCACATTAAAACTATTTTAATGTTATAATCATAAGGAAATATCAAAAAAATGATTATGGGGTTCCAGGCTTGGGTCAGTTGGTAGAGCACCAGCGAATGAGCAAAATGGCAAGCACTAAGCTGAGTCCCATTCTTGCAACAAAGAAGAAAAAGAGGAAAAGAAATTAAAGACAGATTCTGTAGTAAAAATTGAGTCTTTTCAAATAAAATACTTCACTAGATATTTTGTTTTACTTTTGGTCTCAGATTTTCTTCAATCCTTTTCTTCCTGCAGTTAGCAGAAGTCCAACTATATTTTTTGTTGTAGGTTGTGGTTTGAACTCAGGGCCTGGGCACTGTCTCTGAGCTCTTTTGCCCAAGGCTAACACTCTACCACTTTGAAACGTAATGCCACTTAGATTTTCTGGTGGCTAATTGGAGATGAGAGTCTCGTGGACTTTCTTGTACAGGCTGGCTTTAAACCTCAGTCTTCAGATCTCAGCCTCCTCAGTAGCTAGCCACTTGGACTCAGCATCCAACTATATTGATAAAGTATCATAGTTCCTTTTAAAAATGATTACTTAAAATTTTAATAACACTCTCAAGCCATTAGGTCAATACATCTTGAGACGAATAAATGTGGGAAATCTAAGCGCAGGTAAGTGGGCCAGGCCCCAATCAGGGAGAACTTTTTAGAACATAACAAGGAGATTTGGATTAGATTGTAAGTGTATGAGAAGCCATGCATGAGTGAATGAATGAGGACATCAATAAGTCTTATTCACAAATGGATGACTGTTTATTTTCCTGAACAGAGAAATTCAATGTTCAACATAAAATACATTACGTTTCCCAGGCATCATACTAGTTGTCAGAGATACAAAGATAATTCTTACTCCAGGGGAATTGCCCATCTAATTGAGAAAGATATAAACTCATAATCATATAAGTAATAATTTAAATATAATTTTGTCAACTACCAAGAAACAGCTGAATGAATTTAGTAGGTAATTGAAGCAGTATGATTGAAGTGTAATGGGCACTGGAGTAAAATTTTGTCTGTTGTATAAAACATGATTTTCTTGTTTCTTCAAACTAGATTTAGTTGATTCAGGTTCTAAGAAACATAATAAAGATACACAGACAGGAATTTATTTGGCAAATTAGCTTTTCATGATGTGACATGGAGTTATACAGAGAAGGACTGGTCCATCTGTTCTTGAAGGGGAATAGGAAGTTTACTCTGTGATTCAGTTACTTAATACCTCTTCCAGGGTACCATACATTCTTACACAGTTCTTTGCTTGATACCTTTCTCTTCCTTGCTAAGAAAGTTGTTACTTGGCTATATGATCTGCAGCACTTTGAAGCAGTACTTTGCTTATAGTAAATTATTGAAAGTATTAACCATAACTATTATATAATGGTCCTAAATGGTAACCAGCAGGTAAGTAAGCCCGAACTTTCACATAATCAGAAGTTGTTGCAAATGCTGTGGGCTAAATTTTTTGTTGTTGAATTTTTTGTCTGACTATCTAGTGCAGGCTGGCTATAAACTTACTCCCCCTACCTCTACCTCCTGCTGTAATTACAGGAGTGCATCACCATACTTACATGCTAATAATATTTCTTTCCTCCCCCCCACCCCCACCTTTTTCAGACCAGGTCTCACTGTAGCTCAGGCTGGTCTGGAATTCAGACAGATCTCTCACTTTTGATCTTCCTATCTCTGCCTCCTGAGTGCTGGGTTTAGAGGTATAAACCATCACACTCAGCCTTCCATATGCTAAATGTTAAGCACATGACTTAATACTCACTTCAAGTTCACATAATTCCTGTAAAGTCACTAAGTAGAAAACTGTTACTCTGACAGGATAGTGGCTGCTATAACAAAGTATAGTATCAGCTATTTAACAAATCACAAGTATAGTATCAGTTATTTAACAAATCACAAGATTTATGGAAGAACCAAACATCTAAATGATAGCAAAACTTTTTTTTTTTTTGGGTCCAGTTGTGGGGCCTGAACTCTGGGCCTGGGCACTGTCCCTCAGCTCTTCAGCTCAAGGCTAACACAGGAACACAGATTTATAAGCTGGGATATGTAGATATAAATCTGGCTGTCATTCACTAACTGTTCCTTTAAACTTCTGTATGGAAGGGGATATGAACTAAGTAAGTCAATCTACACAACGGTTTTGGAGCAGTATAGTAACAATGTTTTCTACTATACAATTTCTTTTTGTTGTTGTTGTTCTTGTGTTCTACCATAGTTCCTTACAATTTTTCTTGTGGTAATTTATTCCATTCTTTTTTTTGCTACTATTTTTGAAGGACTGTTCAATTTAAATCTCATATGTAAGGGGTCTGTTCACTTGAACCCCTTTTATATAAGTTGATTTCAGTGCTGGGTTCCTGGAGATTTTATAAACACTTTAGATTTGGAGAATTCGGATATGGTAGATGTCAGAGCATTCATTAATCTTAAGCTGAGAAAATGTGCACATACATCTTGTACCATCCTATAGTACCCATTTTCACATGGGAATTTAAGAGTTGAAAGACTTGGCTAGGTCTTATTTTCATTCTTTTGAATGTCTACCTAAAAAAGAAATTTCATTTTAATTCATCTGGTTAATAGAGTGTTCGAAGGCCTCCTACATTCTGTGCTTTTCTTCCTCCTTTCAGGCATATTCCGCGAGTTTGGAGGTGCACGGTGCGCGCACAACATAGTGAAGTACCCTCAGTGCAGGCAGCACGCCCTGATGACTATCCAGCAGTTGGTGCTGTCTCCAAATGGGGACGATGACATGGGCACACTACTGGGCTTAATGCACTCAGCTCCACCCACAGAACTACAGTTGAAGACTGATATTTTAAGGGTAAATTGGATAATGTGCTTACTGTCTGGCTGCTATAAACCGTGGGGTTTTTTGGAAGTGATTTATAATTCATTAAAGATAGGGAAATTTCAAAAACCACGTTAGTACATATTAGAGATTTGGAAGAATATTCATGTCTTTCAGTAGGTTATTGACCTACTGCTAATAAACCTGTAGTAGTTTTACTGGCTTATAATAATTATCTTAAATTTAAAAGTACACTAGCAAAGTATAGCATCTTAATAATCTAATGTGAATATTACAGAGCTATTAAGCTTCAGAGATATTTCACACACATTCCTTTCACTTCACTCTCTTTGAATTTAAATAACATGTGTACCAAGTTAGAGAGTTCCATTAATATTTTCATTCTTCCATTTATTCATTGACACTCACTTTCTGAATACCATTTTCCATTGGAAGGAAGCAGAGCGACTTACAAAAATAGTTGACTTACGGTTAGGGCAGAAAACAAAATAAAATGACTAAAACATGTTATTTAGCCAGAAAGCCAGGAAGAGATCAAAAGAAATCAGTAAGTAAATGTATAAATTTAAAAATCAACAAGCAAGTGGGGGAAGAGTAATTCTTATAATCAGAATTTTTCATTGTCTCAAATTATGCCCTCTAAAGATCATTTTAATTTAATTTTTTTGGGGGGTCCAGTCGTGAGGCCTGAACTCTGGGCCTGGGCGCTGTACCTCAGCTCTTCAGCTCAAGGCTAGCGCTCTACCACTTGAGCTACAGCACCACTTCTGGCTTTTTTCTTTTTGCTTATGTGATGCTGAGGAATCAAACCCAGGGCCTCAGGCATGCAAGGCAAGCGCTCTACCACTGAGCCACCTTCCCAGCCCCTCATTTTAATTTTAAATGGTGAAATAATAGCTTTACATTTGGCTCTTCCTTAAATAAATGAGGATCTGCTTTGAGAAGTGATTTCACTGTTGTGTACATCTCATAGTAGAGTTACTCCTAGGTTCACAATGTAATTTACTCTCTGGCTGGATGTCCAGCCTGTTGTGCAACAGCCCTGTGTTATATATTAATTCCACATGCAGATACTCAAGAACATTCAGAATAGTAACTTATAGAAAATAGTTAGCAAGTGACTTTGAAGTTTGTTACTAACTTCAGCAAATAATTAAATTTTTCCTAGTATTTTAAATATTTCAGCTACTAAGATTTTGATATGATAATGTCAATGGGTAAGTCAGCTTTGAAGACATAGGAGATGACCTGTCCAGAAAACTGCAATACAGAGTATCAGACTAAGGATTCATAAGCGCTGTTTTTCTTAACCCCTTTTGTAATTCTGTATTTGTGCGTGCGTGCGTGTGTGCATGTGTGCGTGTGTGTGTGTGTGTGTGTGTACTTGAACTCTGGACCTCATGGCTTTGCTTAGCTTTTCTATTCAAGGCTGGTCCTTTTTCATCTGAGCCATACATGGTTTATAACTGTTTAATAAAAGTCTCACAAACTTTTCTGCCTAGTTTGGCTTTGAACTGCCATCTTTCAACTCTCAGTCTCATAAATTGCTTGGAGTCACTATAATTCTTTTTTTCTTTTTTTTTTTTTGGTCAGTCATGGGGCTTGAACTCTGGGCTTGGGCGCTGTTCCTATGCTCTTCAGCTCAAGGCAAGCACTCTACCACTTAAGCCACAGCACCACTTCCGGTTTTCTAGTGGTTTATTGGAGATAAGAGTCTCATGGACTTTCCTGTCCGGGCTGGCTTTGAACCACGATCCTCAGATCTCAGCCTCCTGAATAGCTAGGATTACAGATGTGAGCCACTGGTGCACAGTTTGCCACTATAATTCTTACAGTGAGGTTTTACATGTTTCTCTGAATACATTCTTCCTCATCTATCAAATAATAAAGTCATATGCTATTTTAGAACTGAAAAGTTTGTTGCCTTTTATATTTGTTCTGTCAGTTGTAGATTTTATTGTTTCAGTTTTTTTGTTAGTGATGGGGTTTGAACTCAGGGCCTAGGCACTGTCACTGAGCTCTTTTTACTAAAGGCTCACTTTGAGCCACAGCTCCACTTCCCAGTTTTCTGCTAGTTAATTGGAGATAAGATTCTCATAAACTTTTCTGCCTGGGCTGGCTTTGAACTCCTCAGATCTGAGTAACTAGGATTACAGGCATGAGCCACCAGCACCCGGTGCTCTGTTGCATTTTATTATCCCTTTTCTATGTTTAGTTATGTTAAAACACACAATTCTTACCATTATATTATGGCTCTTACAGTATATAGCAGTGTATCAATCACTGTGCAGGCCTGGAGCCTGAGAGCAATAGGCTGACTGTCCAGTGCAGTAGGTTGTGACACCTGGGAGTGTGTAAGTATGCTGTGAGTCTTAGACAACAGTAAGATCTCTTCTCATTGCTAATCTTCATTGTTAAAGCTACATATGACTTGTCATATTTTTTCCTCAATGTATTCTCCAAAAAAATGTGATAGGCTTCCATGCCAGGTGCTTTGCAGTGTTTTAACTATGTTTCTTGTGAGGTAAGTTGCTGTTTTTGCTTTACTTGGTGGGAGGTTGAATAGATAGGTGCTGAAACATTATTTAAATTAGATTTAAACACAATCATTCATACCGTAACATTTGCAGTTAACCTGTAGAATTCTATAAGATCTTCTTTTAAGTTAAAAAGGCTTATATTAATATGAGTTAATATTTCAAGTATAAATACAGTTTATTAAATTTGACAAGACAAGGAAGTTTTATTATTGAGCAAATACTATTAAAATAGAAATTAATTGGTACAAAATAATGGAAAAATATAGTGTGGGTTGTTTTGTTTGTTTATGCCAATCCTGGGACTTAAACCCAGGGCCTACGCACTGTAACTTGGGCTATTTTTTTCAAGGCTAGTTCTTTACCACTTACGCCTGAGCTCTGTTCCAAGTTTTTGGTCATTTATTGCAGATAAGGTATCACACACTTTTCTGCCCAGCCTGGCTTCAAACTGTGATCCTCGTGTCTCAGTCTCCTGAATAGCTAGGATTATAGGTAGAGTGTTTTTAAGATTTCATTACATACATAGTTTGTATACTTTGTTTTTAAAAATGAGTTAAAGCATAAATTATATACAGTGATGTCTTTATAAGTTCTGAAGCAATACATTTCAAAATGTTGATATACACACATATATGTATAAACGCACATGTATATGTATGTATATGTGTATATATAGATGTGTGTGTATATTGTGTGTGTGTGTGTATATATATATATATATAACATATATATATATATATAGCTTTTCCATTCTTCAGATATCAATATCCTTAGAAATCTGTGAATTATGTTCATAAAATGATGTTCACATGTAATAACGGGTAAGATTGTTAAGTTGTGTTTTAAATAATAGACGTACCTTTCTTTCAGATACTTAAATATGAAGGAAAGAAGTCATTGTATATGTAAACAGATTCAAATTGCAGGCCCAGGCCAGTCTATAATGTAATGATTAACTGCATGAGTAGGGGAATTAGACTTGCCTGTGTCTAACTACTTAATTTGTAGATGATACTATCAGTTAAAGACCTAAGTAGAGTTTTTTAGTTAGCCTTTGGATATAATGATAACTGGAAATTGTCTCCTGCCCATTTTATGGCATTAGTTAACTAGCAAAGTATTTGATGTACTTTATACATCTCACTACGCAAATGACAGAAAGCTTCACATCAGATGTTTGACATTTATGCATAGTTTTTGTTTCAATTGTTTTTTTTTTTAATTTAAGTCATGGTTCGTGTTTTATCCTCTGTAGGCCCTTTTGTCAGTACTTCGAGAAAGCCATCGTTCCAGAACAGTTTTTAGGAAAGTTGGAGGATTTGTGTACATTACATCCTTGCTCGTTGCTATGGAAAGATCCTTAAGCTCTCCACCGAAGAATGGCTGGGAGAAAGTGAACCAAAATCAAGTGTTTGAGCTTCTCCACACTGTGTTCTGCACATTGACTGCAGCAATGCGCTATGAGCCAGCCAACTCTCATTTCTTCAAAACAGAGATTCAGTATGAGAAATTGGCAGATGCCGTTCGATTTCTTGGCTGCTTCTCAGACTTAAGAAAAATAAGCGTCATGAATGTCTTCCCCTCAAACACACAGCCATTTCAGAGACTACTTGAGGAAGACGTGACCTCAGTGGATTCAGTGTCACCCACTTTGCGACACTGCAGTAAACTCTTTATTTATCTCTACAAGGTAGCAACAGATTCTTTTGACAGGTATGGCTCTGCTCTGAATTCTCATTTAAGGTAGCACACGGGATGATTTCAACATTAAGATTTGAATTCTAAGTTAAAACACAGGAAAACCAAAGCAAATGAGTCTTCTATTTACTTTTATTTGGGACTTGCATGCTTCCCTGGTATTAAGTTTTTCAGTAAAGGAGTCTGTTTTATTTGTGAATTCAGGTTCACTTAAATAGGTTTATGACTTGCCTTTAATGATGGTATTTGCTATTGCTCTCTTCTTCTTTGCCCTCAAAATTATCAGGTCCATCTGTATTTCATGATATTGGTTATCAATAGGAGAATATGGGTATAATTACACATATTTCCAGAGAAGATAGTATTTCTGTATGTTCTTAAAAAGTGATATATCAGATGTCTTCCAACTATCACATTTAAGAGTCTATCTCATTTACTCAATCATTTAATAAGCAAGTGCTTAACAAAGGCCTGATCTGTACAAAATCATTGTGCATAAAGTTACTAAGGTAACAGCCCTGAGCTCGACAACCTTGATCATTACAGCAGCTAATATGAAAACAGTAATTACAGTGCATTGTGTCAAGTTCTGTCATGGAAATACACAGTTCTAAGGAAGTATGTAGGATAGCCACTTTTCCTGAATCATTTTTGCATTGCTTCAACTCTATTTATAATCAGGTTTCCACTTAGAAAACAATGTCATAGAATAATGCTGCTAGTATATCTGTTGCAAGTGTTATCACTTTTAGTAGTAACCATAGTTTTGTTTTTTGTTTTTATGAAACAAGTGGCCTGTTGATATTTTTCACTAATAAATAGAGCAAGTAACTAGAGCTTTTAATATGTTTCGTGTTCTGTACCATGGGTTATCTATGTATACCCACTGAGATATTCCTTGTTTCTTAATAGTATTTCTTAGTCCATAATAGTAACTTTGAAAATCCAGGTATTGTAACAAGAATTGTTTCAACATTTTCTCAAATAAAAATACATACCTAAGCTGGGCGCCGGTGGCTCACGCCTGTAATCCTAGCTACTCAGGAGGCTGAGATCTGAGGATTGTGGTTCAAAGCCAGCCCGGGGAGGAAAGTCCATGAGACTCTTATCTCCAATAAACCACTAGAAAACTGGAAGTGGCGCTATGGCTTAAACGGTAGAGCGCTCACTTTGAGCTGAAGAGTGCAGGTACAATGCCCAAGCCCAGAGTTCAAGCCCAACTGACCAAAAAACATATCTATTATAGGAATCATGGGATTGTGTAGAGTTCAAGGAATAAGCTTTGTACATTTGTATAATTAGGTTAACTTCTCTTGTCTTTTACTTATTCTAGTTAATACCCTTCATTCATAGTTTGCATTGTCAAACATGGTATACAACACTATTTAACAAACATTAAATGTTAACATTAATAGAATAAGCATCAGCCTTAAGCATGCTTTTCTGTTTCATTTAGTTCACATGTAGTTTTGGTCTTGCTCCTGCTGACAGTAGGCTGCCCTTTAGGAAACTTTTAGTGGCATTTCTTGTGAAACTAACCAACTGCCAACCTGCTGTTCTCTTCTAACCTCTCTAAACCACCCTGTTTTGTTGTCTATAGTCGTGCAGAACAGATCCCTCCTTGCCTGACAAGTGAGTCTTCTCTCCCCTCTCCTTGGGGGACACCAGCTTTGTCGAGGAAAAGGTACTGATCTTATAAGAGGAGTCCATCTTGTTTTGTGTGGTTTTTTTTCCCTATACTGTCATTTGTTTTGCTTTTTTTTTTTTTTTTGTACAGGGGTTTGAATTCAGGACTTTGTGCTTATTATTACTAGGCTGGTAGCATACAATTGAGATTTACCTCCAAGTTTGTTTTTTGCTGGTAATTTTTGAGATAAAGTGTTAGAATCTTTCTGCTTAGGCTGGTCTCAAATTTCAAACCTTATGCTTTCGGCTTCCCAGGTAGCTGGAATTACACGTGTAACCTGCCATCCACCTTCACTCAGCCAGATGAGGGGTTTTTGTTGTTGATGCTGGTGTAGTTGCTTTTTTAAATTTAATTTTTAAAATTTATTTTAAATTTATTAATTTTTCTTGATAATAAATATGAAACTATGAATGTTGTTTAGAACTTTTTATTTATCTCTATTATTTATTCTAAACTATACATTTTATATTTAGAGTAGATAAATCTTTTATTAAAAATAAGTGAGAATACCAGGCACTGGTGGCTCACACCTGTCATCCTAGCAACTCAGGAGGTTAAGATCTGAGGATCAAGGTTTGAAACCATCATGGGCAGGGAAGTTCATGAGATTTCAGTTAACCACCATTTGGAAGTGGAGCTGTGGTTCAAGTAAAGTGCTACCCTTGAGCACAAAATCTCAGAGACAGTGCCCAGGTCCTGAGTTTAAAGCCCCAGGACCAACCAGGCCAAACTAAACAAACAAAAATTGTAAGACCCTTACACTGTAGTATATTCCTCTAATCCTATCTACTTTGGAGTTAGAGATCAGCAGGATAATGGTTCAAGGCCAGCCCAGGCATAAAGTTCCTGAGTCCCAGTTTCATCCAGTAGCTGAGAAATGTGGAATGTTTCTTTCATCCTAGCTTCACAGAAGGTTGAGATGGGAGAAAAGTGGCTCCAGGCCAGTCCTAGCAAAGAAGTTCATGAAACCTCCATCTTAACTTAAAAATCTGGATATGTTGATGATATGCTTTCAACCTAGCTATAAATGGGAGGACCAAGGTCCATGCCCTCCTGGCAGAACAGGGTTCCAAAAAGATCAGAGCAAAAAGGGTTGGAGGCATGACTCAGTGGTAAAGCTTGTTCTTAGCAAGCACAGAGCCCTGAGTTAAAAAAAGAAATAGTTACAATTGAGGGCATCTTATCTCTTTAAGTAGGCTACCTCCTAGATTTTCTCTTTACTTTAAATGTTGTTTTTTTTTTCTTTTATTGTTACTGCAAAATGAACCTCAGCACTACAAGGAATTGTTCATTTTCTCAGTCAGGTTAAACCAGTTGAAATATGATGCTGTAACAGACTCGTCAAGGCTAAACTTTGAAAAAAAGCAAAGAAAAATACTGACACAGTTTTTAACTTTTGTCTGTTCTACATGTATTTGCTATCTCGTATATAAAGTTTATGAATTAAGACAAAAAGTTGATGAACAAAAGTACAGTTGAGATCCATTGAAGCTCTCTCTCAGCCTGCACTTCCTGTGATCAGAATCTGTGTACTGGCACCAAGTACTCTTCCTCCCTCTGGCTTCTCGTAAGCAATTACAAGTCTTTAACCCCTTCAGAGATGTCCCACTCCTGAAAATACTGTGCTTGACTCTTATTTATTACTCAAATTTTGAAGCTTGAACATGATTTTAGTTAACATGTTAAAAGTATTCATTACAATTGTGTACTTCAACATAATGGCCAGTTCTTTATGTTGGTCCTGTGGGTTCAAGCAACCTCAAACTTGAAAATAATGTTTTTCAAAATTATGTTTCTTCTGAACATGCACATACTACTTTCCTCATTGCTCTTTTCTAAACAATAGTGTAACAACTATTTTATATAGCATCTACAGTCAATTTAAGTATTTTAATGAGCCTAGGAATGATATAAAGTATATTTATTGAAGAAATATTCTAGCCAGCCACTGGTGTCTACCATCCTACCTATTTAGAGGGCTGAGATCTGATGATCATTGTTTGAAGCCAGTTCAGGCAGGTCCATGAGACTCCTAGAACTTGAGCTGTGGCTCAAGTGGTAGAACTCTAGCCTAGCGCTAAAAACAACAGAGGCAATACTAAGGCCCTGAGTTCAAGACCAAATAAAAGAAATATCTTAGGTCATATGCAAATACTTTGCCATTTTCTAGAAGAGACTTTAGCCTCCATGGAGTTTTGTTATACAGAGTCTAGGAGCTAATGTCCTGGAAATTCCGAGGGTGGACTCTATTTTATAATATTATTAATAATAATGTTATTAGTCATAGTATTATTACTAACTAGTGCTATTAATATTAATATTGTTACTAATACTATTTAATAGTATTACCACTAATTACTACTACTATATAGTCTTACTATAGCAATGAATAGTGATACTTATTAGGTATCTAGAAAGACATGCTTTTTAAAAATCTGTATGTTAGCTGGGTGCCAGTGGCTCACGCCTGTAATCCTAGTTACTCAGGAGATCTGAGGATCTGGGTTCAAAGCCAGCCGGGGAAGGAAAGTCCGTGAGACTCTTATCTCCGATAAACCACTAGAAAACTGGAAGTGGTGCTGTGGCTCAAGTGGTAGAGCACTCGCCTTGAGCTGAAGAGCTGAGGGACAGTGCCCAAGCCCAGAGTTCAAACCCCACAACCGACCAAAAAAAAAAAAATCTGTGTGTTATGGTTTCAGTCGTATTACAGTTAGCCATGGCATAATTCAGAATAGTCTTACATGAATTTAGGGTTGTTTAGTATATTTATACCCTACAACTACCCTCCCTCCCTGTCTTCCTTTCTTCTTCTCTCCCTCTTCCCCTCCTTCCCTCAAATTTGGAAAACTAAAACACACATGACCTTTCTTGTTATTTAGTAGGATTAATCAGAATTATCAGTGAATAATGTTCAGTTAGAGGAATTGAAAACAAAATACAAAGAAATCAACACTGTACAAAACAGATCTGCCCTGGAGAAGATGGCAAGTACTAGTTTTTGAGTAAGTAGGGAATCCATCACTCATTGCCTTTAGCTATGTGATGATAAACAAAGCAGATTCTGGATTTTAAGACTTACCTATTCCTAAAAGAGGTAAATGAGCTTTAAGTATGGGTGGAATATTGAATATAAGTACCTATAGTTTTTTAATTTAATCAACATAAAAATTGACTAAGATTTGATCCTCTATCCTATTTTCATCCTCTTTACAAAAGCTTAGGTCTTATTCTTGAGACTCTTATCTCCAATTAACCATTAAAAAAAAGCCAAAAGTGGATCTGCAGTTAAGTGATAGACCACTAGGTTTGAACAGAAAAGCTCAGGAACAGTGCCCAGGCCCAGAGTTCAAACCCAGGACTGGCAAAAGTAAAAAGAAAGTAATGTCTGTGTGATAGCCTATTACTTATTAGAATTTGTGTGGCATATACCTGTTATAGTACAACTAAATTGAGTTTATGAATGCTATATTACATTTTTACAGTGTTTACAGTGTTTTTCTAGTTTGAAAACCATGCCAACCCTTTATAGAATATTTTTATATATGATTCTAAAAGTTTGCTACTATAATAATTATATACATATAATATTTTTAATACTATTAATTATGTATAATTATGTATGAATTTGGTTTCCAACAAATAACAGTGTATTTCTTGGATGTGATCATAATTTAAATTCTAATCTAGATTAAACTGATGAATTTAGTAATACATATGGAAAGGAAAACCTGTAAGTGAAATGTACAGTTAGAATCTACGTTTACCCAAATTTGAGTTACTTTCTGAATGTAACGAAAATATCTTTTGTGAAATCCTATGAGCCCGGTTACATCCCAGAAGAATTAGGAGTCTTTTTTTTTTTTTTTTTGGTAGATTGAATCAGCATAGGAGGACAGTACCTATGCAATAAGCATTTGTAAATCTCTTAAGTTTGAAAATCAAATAGGCAGAAATATATAGCAAGTGAAGGCATGAATTAGTTGGAAGATGGGCTGATTTTTAAATTAAGCTAGGAATGCCCATGTGATTTTTTTTTTATAAGTGAAACTAAATACTTTCCTAGAATCTCTGTGAAGAAGCGAATGGTACTTTTTAAAATCATGGCAGTGCCAGTTCTCTGGTACTAACTCACAGATGTAAAGCGTCTGCTTCCCAAGCTGCTCTGGTGTCAGAGAGCTGAAACAGCGCTGCTGTCCAGGATGGAGCTCAGCATTAGATGGTTTATGCTGAGAAGGACTCATTGAAGCAAGAAGCTCTCATAGGCTGTAGCCACAAGCATCTGTTTCTCACTACCAAGATGCAAAATGTGCAGATTCATGAATTGTAGATGAATAGTACGTAGTATGAAATAGAAAAGCGAGACCATGGACAAGAAGAAATACACACATTCAGAATGTGCCTTGGCTTTCTAACTCATAAAAACTTGATGGATAAAATATGCCTTCCAACTCTGAAAAAATAGTGGTAAGTATTTTTGGTAGTATTGGATAGACACAATAGATTAATATAGTTCCCAGTAACCAAAAGAAGACTTCCTTGATCCTTAGTTCCCTTACTCCTTAGCTGACCAGCACCTAGACCTTTTGACTCACGGAGCAGGCCTCTTCAATCTTGTCAGTTCTTAATTGTGTTGCCTAGGGGCAGAAGAAAGGACAAAATACACGACAAACTGGGAACTGGTGGCATATGCCTAAAATTCTACTGGGGGGGGGGCTGACATCCATAGGATTGAGATTCAAAGCCAGTCCCATCAGAAAAGTTGTTGAAATTCCATTTCAAAAATAACCTATAAAAGCTGGACAGAAGTGTGGCTCAAGTGCGAGAGCACCAGCTGAGCAAGGAAACCAAGCAAGCTAGAGGCCCTGAGTTCAAACACCATTCATTAGCAGGGTGTGAGGTAGAGTAGAGGAGTGGAGGGTAACTTCCAAAGAAAACAATCTCATTGAGATAATTAATTTAACTTGAATTTTGATCAGATTTTCTCCAAACTCTCATTTTCCTAGAGCTTTGAATGACTCATTTCACTTATTCTTTACATCCTTTGACACGGGTGCCATTATCTAAATGGTAAAAACACATACCAGCCAAGAATTAATAGTTAAATTATCTATATATGCCTTAATGAGAGTTGATAAAAGACCATTTCTAATAGCCCAATATCAAGGTGGTTTATAACTCATCTGCAAATTCAAGATTTTTTTATATTAGTGAATAAAATAATAGAAGATGAAAAACTGACCCGAGAATGTGGTTGAGGTTAAATTCTAACTAATTATTTTCCTTTATAGGCATGCATATCATTCTGTCTCAACTCCCCCTGTTTACCCTGCGAAAAATGTTGCTGACCTGAAACTCCATGGGACAGCTTCACCTCTGCAGAATTCTGATGCCGTCATCATCCATCCTGGTGCCATGCTAGCCATGCTGGACCTCTTGGCCTCTGTGGGGTCCGTGACACAGCCAGAAGTAAGCCTGGTTGCCTTAGTTCCTTCTCAGCTGTGATAAATGAACAGAAAAGTGTATTTCCATGAGCAGGGGAACAGGCAGTAAGGAAATGATATGGAACTGTTTGATAGTACATGCTAGTGTAGCCAAGAGAAAAAAATAGGACTTTTTTAAGCCATACTTTTTTTTTTGGGGGGGGGGTCCAGTCGTGGGGCCTGAACTCTGGGCCTGTGCGCTGTACCTCAGCTCTTCAGATCAAGGCTAGCACTCTACCACTTGAGCCACAGCACCACTTTTGGCTTTTTTCTTTTTGCTTATGTGGTGCTGAGGAATCGAACCCAGGGCCTCACACATGCAAGGCAAGCTCTCTACCACTGAGCCACCGTCCCAGCCCCAAGCCATACTTTTTGATATGAATGATGTCTATGCATGTTTTAAAATATAGTTCATTTATTGCAATGCAAATTCAACCATGGTTACTTTTGGTTACTTCTGTTATCACAATGTAAATTCAACTAAGATTATTTTTGATTACTTCTGTTATTGCAGTGTGAATTCAACCAAGATTACTTTGGGTCACTTATGTTGCCGGAGTAATTCTGTTTTCCCTTGTCAGTACAGCTCAGCAGTGAAAATTGTTAATTAGCAATATAGGACAAGAGACTGGTAATGATACATTGAGGTTATTTGTTTTAATGTTTAACACTCAGAAGTTTGGATGAGTTGGAATTCAGCTGGCTATCTGTGTTAAAATGTTGTGTAGCCTCTAAAGTATCACAAGTGTAAATGTGAATTCTCTTTTCAGCTAGGTACCTGTCCTCTGAAAAACACTTCAAACCCACTATAAAAACAGATCTACTGGCTTAGTGGTAGAGAGCTTGCCTAGCATGCCCTGGGTTCAATTCCTAGGTACCACATAAACAGAAAAAGCCGGAAGTGGCACTGTGGCTCAAGTGGTTGAGTGCTATCCTTGATCAAAAGAAGCTCAGGGACAGTGCTCAAGCCCTGAGTTCAAGCCCCAGGACGGGTAAACACCACCAACAACAAAATAGACCTACTATTTGTTATTTAGTCATGGAACCCAGAAGAACTGGAAGACAGTAGAAGCTAGCTGAGTATGCTTCCAGCAAAATTAAAATAGGGATTTTTGTTTAGCTGTGTTCTAAAGTTGCTGGATCTCTGTAAACCGGTTACCTAATTTGTCTGAATGTTTGGTTTTTTCTTTTGTTTCTTTCTTTTTTTTTTTTTTTTGGTTGTGAGGCTTGAAATCTGAGCCTGAGCCCTGTCCCTGAGCTCTTCAGCTCAGAGTGAGGTGCTGTACCACTTGAGCCACAGCACCACTTCCGGTTTTCTCATGGTTTATTGGAGGTAAGAGTTGCATGGACTTTCCTGCTCCAGTTGGCTTTTTTTTTTTTTTTTTTTTTTTTGCGGTTGTAGGGCTTGAACTCTGGGTCTGGATGCTGACCCTCATCTCTTCAGCTCAAGGCAAGTGCTCTACCACTTGAGCCACAGTACCACTTCTGGTTTTCTAGTGGTTATTAGAGATAAGTCTCACGGACTTTCCTGTCCTGGCTGGCTTTGAACCTTGATCCTCACATCTCAGCCTCTGAGTAGCTAGGAATACAGGCGTGAGCCACTGGTGCCCAGCTGTCTGAATGTATTTTTGAAGCACATAAAGACTGCATAGTTAATCCACATAGTATGCTTCATGTAGAAAGAATTGTCACCTATATCACTAAAAAAGCCTTGGTGGCCTGGATTTCTTTGTTGACTTTTTAGCACGCTTTGGACCTTCAACTTGCTGTGGCAAATATCTTACAATCCCTGGTGCATACAGAGAGAAACCAACAAGTCATGTGTGAAGCTGGTCTTCATGCGAGACTATTGCAGAGATGCAGTGCGGCGCTGGCTGATGAGGACCACTCTCTGCACCCTCCCCTCCAGCGGATGTTTGAACGCTTAGCCTCTCAGGCACTGGAGCCCATGGTGCTAAGGTTAGTAAATTCCTTTTCAACTCTTGATACAGTTAGTAATGCAATTCCTGGATCTTTTTGACTAAAGGGTTCTCATTTCCATGGACATAGATTCAGTTATCTGTACACAAGACCAAAACAACCAGAGTAGACAAAAACAATCAAAACAAAGAGTACTTACTAAAATCATACTTACTAATAAATAGCATTTCTATCCACTGGATAGTTCTGCTTGAATCTTGTTTGCGCTGTTAGCTCATACCTGTAATCCTAGCAACTTGGGAGTCTGAGTCCAGGAGATTCCCAATTTAATGCCAGCCTGGACAGAAAAACTTGAGAGATCTCTCTCAGTCCATGTCTGTCATTGCAAAGTACATGGGAGCCTGAGATTGGGAGGATCGCAATTTCAGGGCAGCCACCAGAAAAGTTCATGAGACTCCATCTGCACAGAAAGAAACTGTACGTGGTGGAAGCCTACAGTAGCAGGCAGACCATAGTTCAGGAGTGCAGATGGGCAAGAAGCAGAACCTGCCCTAAAATAATCAGTGAAAAACAAGGCTGGTGGTTTGACTTAACAGCAAGTATAAAGCCCTAAGTTTAAAGGTCCGTATCTCCCTCCCCAACTCTTATTCAGTTGGTATAGGACTTACATCTACTTTATATTTAAAATATTTATATGTAAGAACTCTTAAAAATAAGCTTGCAAATATTATTTGGAAGTAATAACATATTCACAGGTATGAAGATAGAAGGTAGAGGTTCCTTGTTGCCTTCACACTGTTCCCTTCAGGTGGTTGCATCTTGCTTAACTGTAGTATAATCTCAAAACAAAGAAACTGATACTCTTATTATTTATTTCCATATGCTGCTTATTCCCTTATTTGATTTCTGTGCATATTTTGGGGGGGGTGGCTGGGGGACAGTCTTGCTCTTTAGTCTAGGTTGTCTTTTACTGGTTCAGCCTCCTGAGTGTCAGAATTATGGATGTGTACCACCTTACCTAACCCTTTGTGTTTATTTAATCCCCACACAATCCAGGATGCCACAAATGTCTCCTTAGTGCTGCCCCTTCACTGTCATACCCATTCTTTTACCTTCTAGTATCTCAAACTCTTAGAAACCACTTCTCTATTCTCCATCTGTATAAATTTGTCATTTTAGAGTGATATACATATGAAATCATAAGAGTATGTGACCTACAGTAGACATTTTTCACTTATGGCTTGAGATATATACAGTTGTTATGTGTATCAGTAGTTTGTTCATTTTTATTGCTGAATAATATTCTATGATAT
This sequence comes from Dipodomys ordii, assembly GCF_000151885.1. Lineage (NCBI taxonomy): Eukaryota > Metazoa > Chordata > Mammalia > Rodentia > Heteromyidae > Dipodomys > Dipodomys ordii. The sequence continues at coordinate 12,749,053 of NW_012267265.1, read as the reverse complement.
ACAGCATGTGAACTATTCAAGAAATATGATTATAGTTCGTAATACCAAGGAACAAACCCAGGGCCATGTACATGTAAGTCAGGCTCTCTACCATTGAACCACATTCCTAGTTCAAGAAAGAAATATTTTGTGATAATCTTTTTAAAAAAGAAATTCAAGAGAAACAATGCTGTATGTTTTAGAAAGAAAAACTTACTAGTTTTTAAACTTATTTTCTGTGTTTTGCTGGAAAATAAATAGATTTAATGCATATATTATCATGCCTGGCATTTTAATATTTTTAAGACAGTGTTTCACTATGTTGCTCTAACAGGCATCAAACTCAGAATCTTTCTCAGCTGCTCTAGTACTGGGATTATAGGTATGCACCACCACTCCTAGATTCTGGAGTCCTTTTATAAAACTATGTTCACATCTTATTGTTTTGGGACTTCAGTACAAGGTGTTCTCTTTATTGGATTATTTTTTATTTACTATTTATCTTGTAAAACTTTTATTTTTCCTGTCAGTCATGGGGCTTGAACTCTGGGCTTGGGTGCTATTCCTGAGCTCTTTAGCTTAAGGCAACCACTCTACCACTTGAACCACAGCACTACTTCCATTTTTCTGGTGGTTAACTGGAGATAAGAGTCTCACAGACTTTGCTGCCCAAGCTGGCTTTGAACTCAATCCTCAGATCTCAGCCACCTGAGTAGCTAGGATTACAGGAGTGAGCCACCAGCACCTGGCTATTTGGTAAAACTTTTAAGAGCTTTCTTTTAAATGTCTGAAATCTACTTATTTATTCATTCATTCATTCATGGATTCATTCATTGGTGCTGGTGCTGCAGCTTGAATTCAGCCTCAATACTGTCCCTGAGCTTTTTTCTCAAGCCTAGTGTTCTATCACTTGAATCACAGCTCCACTTCAGGTTTTTTAGTGGTTAATTGGATATAAGAATCGCAAAGAATTTCCTGCCCTAGCTAGCTTGTAACCTCAGTCCTCAGCTCTTAACCTCCCAAGTAATTGGCAATTAGCACTTGGCTTTGTGATTTTTTTTGGGGGGGGGGAAGGGGGGGGAGGGCAGTTGTGAGGCTTGAATTCAGAGCCTGAGCACTGTCTCTAAGCTTGTTTGTGATCAAAGCTAGAGCTCTACCTCTTGAGCCATAGTATCACTTCCTTTGTGATTTTTTGTTTGTTTGTTTGTTTTGTTTTTTTGCTGGCCATGAGGCATGGGTGCTGTCCCTCAGCTCTTCAGCTCAAGGCAAGCACTTTCTACCACTTGAGCCACAGCACCACTTCGGCTTTTTCTGCTTATGTGGTGCTGAGGAATTGAACCTAGGGCCTCATACATGTAAGGCAAACATTCTACCTCTGAGCCACCTTCCCAGCCCCTATTTGTGATTTTTAAGGCAGGTTGTGGATTAAGAAAAACTTTGTCAAAGTGTTGTATTGGCAGTATGCTAAGCCTTGATAATACCAAGATAAAAGAGACTGTTCCATTCACTTCCTCCATCATCTATATCTTCATAGTCATGAGACTTTGAAAGTAGCATTGGTATTTTCCCTCATTCTTGCTAATCTACTACTTTAAAAGTAGAGTCAGAGACATAAAAAGACTTTATCATATTTAGTACTAGTGTTTTGCCTGACGAAATCACTTGGACTGTGTAATTAGACAGAATAAGCAATGAACAACTGCCATTTAGATATGCTCAGTTCTCACAGAGAATGAATTCTCTGAAAGAAAAGGCCTTGCTACTTACAAGATATAGTTTATAAATTACTTGTGTATATATTTGAATAATTGGCTAATTAAATCTGACTTTTAAAACATTTCTGTTATCTGAATTGAAACTAGAGAGGAATAATTTTTTTCATGATGCCATAATGGACAGAATACCATGGAATCTTGCTCTAGCAGGATATATTCAACAGATCTTAGATTTTGGCTTTTTTATAATATTCTGTACTCATTTTAATGCTTGGAATAAGAACAGAAGAAGTTTATTTAGTTGAAATTATAGATATAGAACATTGTTTAATATCATTTTCTGATTAGACGAAAATTATTTTTAAAACTCTTTGCCAGTCAGTGGGGAAACATTGTTGAGCAGAAAAAGGAAGCTTTTTTTTTTTTTTTTTTGGTTGGTCGTGGGGTTTGAACTCTGGGCTTGGGCACTGTCCCTGCATTCTTCAGCTGAAGGCAAGCACTCTACCACTTAAGCCACAGCGCCACTTCCGGTTTTCTGGTAGTTAATTGGAGATAAGTGTCTCACGGACTTTCCTGCCCAGGCTGGCTTCGAACCGTGATCCTCACATCTCAGCCTACTGAGTAGCTAGGATTACAGGCATGAGGCACTGGTGCCCGGCAGAAGCATTGTTTTTTTTTTTTAATGTGTAGTTAATAATAAAACATTTTTTAAAGTACAAATAGAACCTGAAAGAAGAGAGACAGATACAGCATATAAATAGCAACCATAATAAACCTAGAAAAGATTTAAAAAAAGAGAATAAAGTCAGTTATTCAAGAAATGAGAATATTTTATATTCATTTATATAATAACAGTGTTAATAGGGTTTACCCAGACTTCTTAGAGAGGGTGGCTCAAAAGCAGCTTTGTGGAGGTAAGGACAGATTAGAAATAAAGTGTGGAAGGCAATTTGGGTAGATTAAAAAGTGAGAAAAGGACATTCTCAAAACTGAGGGTCACTAATGTAATGGTTCCAGAAAGGAAGGTATACTGTAGGAAATTTGCATTCCTGGAGCAGAATTTATGGATGGGAATCTGGGAACAAGGAAGGTAGACTTAGGAAACAACATTCTAGGCGTGCTATTGTGTGCCAGGCTCCTTGGTGAGTTAGGCTTTTAATCTGCCAGGAAAGGAAAACCATTGCAAAGTGTTATAAAAGCAAAGGACATTGAATAATGGTTATTTTTACAAGATGTCAATACTAACGAATGGACTGAGTTGATACAAGATTAGAGTCACAAAAGGTAACTCAGACTGTTTCAGGAATACAAAAATGTGGTTAGACTGGACTGTTACGAGAAATGGAAATAAGCCAACAGATTTGAGATAATTTTTGGAAATAGAAACAGGATTTTCTGATTTTCTAATGTGGAAAGCTGAAAGGGGGAATCAGTATACTTCTGAGATGCAGAATATAAGAAAATACCTAGGTTTCGGCATAAGGTTGTCAATGTTACATATGCTGGATATGGGACACTTAGGCATTTTTATTAACTTCTGAAAAATTTATGTTGGAAATTATGTTGGAGATACATAGGTATATGGAGACTCATAAGAAATAATCTTGATTTGGTTTCTTTTGTATTTTAACTAGTCTATTATAATTCCCCCTTTTGTGTTGCTTGATTTCTAAGATATTTTCTTTGAAATAATTTTGCTTTGTCTTTTCTTTAGGGAGTTTTTACGTTTGGCAAGTCCTTTAAATTGTGGTGCCTGGGACAAAAAATTGCTCAAACAATACAGGGTCCACAAACCAAGCTCATTGAGTTATGAACCAGAGATGAGAAGTAAGTTCACTTTCAATATTTGCTCTATTGGTTAGTTTTATTAATAAAAAGCATGTGGCAGATGAATATATTTCAAAAAGAAAATAATGAAAGGGTTTGTTATTTAAATGGATGCACATAGACACTTAGGTGAATTGACTACCTACAGGAGTATGAGGACTGAGAAGGAATGACTGGTGATGTCAGGGGAATGAATGCTGGACTGTCCCTTGGCATAGACAGGGAACACCTTCTTCATAGGATCTGTAATTTCTTTGCCTTCTCAATTAGCCTTTGTTTCCTTGGCCAAGGAGCTGGATTATTATTCTTAGGATATCTTCCACAAAAACAGCCAGGAGTGGGAAACTAGAGAAACTGACAAAAATAACATTTTGCACCAAGGAATATAGGCCCAAGCTGAGGAAACAGTGAATCCAGGTGGCTTCTACTGTGAACTAGGGGGAGGAGGCTCATGGGAGGAATGGTGATCCTAGAAGCAGAAAGTTTAAGGATGTATTGTTCATGGGAACAGGAACATTGGAGGATGTTGCACCATGGTATTCGTGATGGATTACTGGAAAGTTTGTTTAAAATATGTCTTTGTACTCTTGAAATTGTTCCCATTTGTGTACAGGTTAGAGTACTAAAATTTAGCTACTTTTGTGATCGCATATTTAATTCCTGTCCTTAACTACTTTTGTGATTTCTTATTTAATTCCTATATTTCTAAGGGAAGAATTAAAACTGGGGAGAGGATGTTGAAAATAAGTTGTTGCTGTTTATTTCTGACATTTTCCATAAGAAAGATGACCTGTTTCTGTTACAATGCTTCTACAAGATTGTGCTTTCTTTTCAAAAAAAAATAAAAGTAGTTTTGTGGAATAAAAGTATTACTTGGTCTATAAACCATTAACTGAGGTTTATAATTCAGTTACAATGTAATAGTGGCTTAAGTGGTGATTTTTGTTTCTGCTAGCTTCTGTGGTTTCTAACATGCCCACATTGTGCACATTACTTTGATATTAGGTGAAAAAAGAAACACAGCTATTTTAGCTTTAAGAGGAACATTTAGTACATTAACACGAGGTTAATGGCCTTGATATTTGAAAATAAATTATTGTATATTGAAATTAGATGTAGTGTGCAATAATGAGTCAGTCCTATTAAGTTTAGTTTAAAATTTTGCCTGTTATTTTTTTCAAAGAAGTTTTCTTTTACCTTGCAGGTAGCATGATCACTTCCCTGGAAGGTCTGGGTTCTGATAATGTTTTTAGCTTCCATGAAGATAACCATTATCGGATAAGTAAAAGCCTGGTAAAATCTGCAGAAGGAAGTACTGTACCCTTGACTAGGGTGAAGTGTTTGGTCTCCATGACAACCCCACATGACATCAGACTTCATGGGTCATCAGTTACTCCAGCCTTTGTTGAATTTGACACATCTCTTGAAGGGTTTGGGTAAGGACATTGCAAGCCAGCCAAGTCTTCCTCTATTACTTTATGTCTCATACTCAACTTTGCAAATGCATCTTTAGTTTTAAATCTACCCCATTAAAGTACATTATGGTCTATCACTATTCTATGTTTTCAAATGATTATGCTTCTTTGAGCTTACTATTTTAAAAGTCCTTTTAATTTTATTACAATAAGTAAATTGATAAAAAATAGAGTCAGTAATGTAAGGCCCATGAGCCAGATCAGTTATTGTTGTATGCTTTGTTAAGCTTAGTCAAGCATGGAGTATATATCTGTAAACCCAGAACTAGGGAGATTGAGGCAGGAGGAGCATGAATTCTAGGCCATCCTGGCCTCATAGTGGGATCCTATCCCACAAATAACAAGAAAAAGAATTGTAAGATGTATTGTTTATGAAGGTTTATTGGAACCTGGCTCACTTATTTGTGTGTGTATTTTCTGTGACTTCCTTCTTGCTAGAATGGCAGAGTTGTATAATCATGATAGAGAGCTGCCAGCCCCCAAAGCATGAATTTTTATTTGTCACTTGACTCTTTCCAGGAAATTTCCTAGCTCTTTATATAGTGAATATATATATACAAATGATATGTGAACTAAAATGCGATTAAAAACTCTCATTAGGTTTTATCATTATTTGTCCCTCAAGTTATCTTTTACATAAATATCCAGTGACAATAGATGTTGAGATTGATTTCAATGACATTAGAGACTATAATAGCAGAAGTAACAGAGTTCTATAGATATTGTAGCTGCAAAATAGAGACAAGTACTAATAGATCTAATAATTAGGTTGCAAAGTTTATGTGGTTCTTGTTAACATCTCTTTTTAATGTAAATATGGTTTAACACAGTCTTTCATTATCTATTAGCTATGAGAATGCTAATAGATACTATTTGTATACTGTTTATCTATAGGATTCTTATGTGTTGTTCTAATTTTGTGTTTGTGTTTTATTTGTATATTTTATTATGTTTAAGTAGGTCCTCTTTAACAAATGGAGTTTGTTAAAGTTCCTCTTTAACAAATCAATTGTATTTGTACTTGAAAATATTGTCATGAGTCATTATAACACACTAGATGTTTGAGACTAGTCAGAGCTATTCTATGTTGTATATAATTTCTAACCACACTATATACTAAATGATAATAGTATCCTGTCTAATATCTATAAACTATGCTATAATAATCAAATCGGGGGAAAAGCGCACAAGGGAGATTTTTCTTAGCACTAATGTTTTTTTGCTTCTTTGTAGTACTGAAATTGAACTCAAGGTCTCATGAGTGCTAGGCATATCTTCCCTACTTTTGCTTTTTAGTTAGTTTTTCAAATAGGGTTTCACATTAACCGTACTTAGGCTGTCCTTGACTGGAAGTCCTATCTCTACCTCCTGATTTGCTGGGACCCTAGGTATGTGCTGTTACCCCTGTTTGTTTGTTTTTTTAAATAAGACCTAGCTAACTTTTCTTGGGCTGGCCTCAGATCAGTCCTCCTTTCTAGGTAGTCCTACCTTCTAGGTAGCTGAGATTCTAGAGGTATACCAGCATGAACAATCCTGTTCTGATGTTTTAATTGAGTTTTAATGAGTTTGCTTGTTTTAGTTATGCAAATTAGACCTTAATTCTTAAAGAATTTACACTTAAAATGATACTATTAATGATTTTTTTTTTTTTTTTTTTGGCCATGGGGTCTGAACTCTGGGCCTGGGCGCTGTCCCTCAGCGCTTCTGCTCAAGGCTAGCACTTTCTACCTCTTGAGCCACAGCGCCACTTCCAGCTTTTTCTGCTTATGTGGTTCTAAGGAATCGAACCCAGGGTCTCATGCATGCAAGGCAAGCACTCTACCACTGAGCCACCTTCTCAGCCCCTGATTTTTTTTTTTAAATTTTATTTTATTTTATTTGTGAACATACTGTACAGAGGGGTTACAATTGCATGGGCAGGATAATGCGTACATTTCTTACCAAGCATTGCAGCCT